>NC_033799.1:48546790-48553304 GCF_001876935.1 Asparagus officinalis
TATGCACTACACATTCAAAAATCTCCAAAACCTAAAATATAAAAATTTCACCAATGAGGAAATGTCTGTATGTATGACCGTACATAGCTAGATAGTGAAGGTCCTGAAGGAGCAAGAAACCAAAGATAGAAACAATGGGTCATGAAGTTTCATTTAATTATAACTCTTGCCATCAACCTTGAGCAAGTAGTAATAGAATTTTGTATCTCATGCAGTACCCATTCTTGCTCATCAGACAAAAGGACGAACAAAGAATTTATAGGAAAGCTTATTTATTAAATGCACCATCAAGCCATCTCAAGTGAAATCTAGTCGAAAATCCTTATAAATGTATTCAATGAAAAGATTGGAAGGTTTAAGATTTGTCATGGATCAAAGGGAGGTATCTGTAAATCGAAGTTTGGGCATGCATGACATGAGCAGATAAATTCCTAATGAAAAGTTTCATGAAGGAAACAGAATAATAAATCTAGGATAAAATAGTTAGATTTAGGAGAGAAAAAACAAATCATAGATTCTTTCTACAGAAAACATCACACGTTAGTGGAGAAATAAACATAGAGAATCCTTTGAAGACATTAAGTACGCACAACAAAACTATAAGGCTGCGTTTGGGAACTTGGATTTGGATTTGAAAGGTTGATTTAAAATCATGGGATTTCAAATCTAGAATTTGAAATCCATGATTTGATAAAATCTTTTGTTTGGATGTCATCACTAAATGCAAGGATTTGAAATCACAGATTTAAAATCTGATGTTTGGATGCACTTTATTATACATGAATTTGGATTTGAAATTGGTGTTTTAAAAAATTTTATGCTCTCTCTTAACTCCTTAATAATTAAATCAAATGCGGACATTATGGTTTATATTGAGGAAAAAGTTAGGGTAAATTTCACGACCCCCTCAGAAGTTTGATCTCTTTATTAGCAATTATAAATACACATGCAAACATCTTGTCCTTCATGAATCGGTATGAGAGAATACAAAAAATAATAATAATGTCCAAAATATTTATTATTACGCCATTTTTTCATGGCTTCATCCAATACTACATCAACCTTCAATCTCCAAAGAACAAGAGTACTACTCCAATAACTAGCCATGATAAAAGACTCGACGAGTCAAAAGAGTTTAGCAAACACTCCTCATAAGAAGCTCTACACTCCACAATAATCCTTCATTTAAAACACAACATACCATAGGTAGTTGATAACCATGATTTGCTATAAGAAGTAACCATGATTTGCTACAACAAGCCAAATTACGACAACATAAACTATTAAAAGAAAACATATCTAGAATCCTCTATTTATCCTTCAAGTCTTCTCCTCTTTTCTCTCCAATGCGCCCAACTTCATGTCTCGAAGAATTTGAGTCCTACATTACACAATTTAGCATCAATTAGTCCATGGCACAAAAATCGAACTTCAAAGTTGAATCATGAAGACCATCAACCTTTAAAAAAAGAAAAAGAAAACAAGTACATGATTGCGTACTTTCTGTTTTCTGATGGAGGCACTAGTTTTCTCAACAAGGAGACCATGACAATTGTTGATGTTAGATTATCAAGGACAGAATTTAGGAAGAAGGTGACAAAACCAACCTGAGAAAAGCACACAGTGCCACTTTTTACTGGAAGTACCCTATACCACCATTTATAAGTTATCATGTGATATAGGAGTGTGTATCTGCATATTCAATGTACCTTGGAAGTATTTGGAAGTATATACTAACTGATTATTTATGTTATATGGATGCACACATACATACATATAGATAGTTCACCTTCTAATGCTGGAAGTCTCCCATCACACAATATCCAAACAAGAATACTAGTGTATTTACCACAAAACATTACAGTCAATCCAGCATCTGTGCACGCATAGTCTCAGTTTACTTTGAAATTCAGGCATTACCGAAGTAAAGTATTCAAGGTCCTTGCACCATGTTCAGGTTCTTATCAGAGGACAAACTGCTACTTAAAAGCAAGCTCAAACTCATTCTAGTTGATGTAAATTAAAGCGCTAATCTTTGTAGCATAATTCATGACTTCAAAAAACATGATTTTGAGGGAACAAATGGAACTCCAAGAATGAAAAATACATCAAAAGTGCGCACCTAAGGTTCTTCAGATATAAACTATGACACTAGCATGCAATTTGTTTTAGTGTTGCATTTTCGTTTCAGAAAGTAGATACACATGAAATATATGGGTTGAACATCTGTAAAGACCACTAAAGACAGTAGGCTCAAATAGTTCAGAAAGTGGAAATCAATCCATGTTCACCAAAAATAAATTGTCAAAAGTGTCATAAATGACACAGATAAACCTCCAGTTAAGGGACAGGGATAGATATTATATAATGTCAAGAGTCAGTAATACTATGATATGAAATTTCTAATGAGTTCAATCTTAACCATGATACAAAATTGTAAATGACATAAAATGTCAGCTACGACAATTATGGAAAACCAGAATACAGGCATTAAATCTAACATATAACTAAATCCAATAATGCACTGAAAAAATAATCACAGACAGATGCAAATGGTCTAAACAGTAATATTCACAACATTACTCTAGCTTTATTAGCAGCAGAGGGAAATGGAGATGCTTCAAGTAATCCAATACAGTAATATAATTGATAAAACTTATGTGCATTCATATGAAATATCAGGTGCCTGTTCTGTCTCACATTAGTCTTTCGTGATACACAAAATAAAATACATCATGTTGAATTGAAGTACTAAAATCCAATAATCTAACATCAGTTTCGATTATTCGAGGGATGCCTAAATGAGCTAATTCAACCAGTTTATGCAGCAACACAATAACAAAAATAGCAGCAAAGTCTTGAATAGTAGTCTCGTCTGGGGTAGAAATGCATTAAGCTAACAAATTAACATGTGAGCTCACCAAAAATATAATTCCTCAACTTAGATACAACATGGGGAAATTAACTTCTCGACTGTTCATTCTATCAAAGAAAATAGAAGAACTACACAGGAAGCCAGCAAACTGATCTCAACATTTGGTTTAGTACATAGTATTAACCACGACCATGTCTCATTCTATCTCTTAGAATACAACTGGATGAATTTCCGAAAAACAATATCTAAAGCATACAAAAGAATAAAGAACTGTTGATACTTACAACTAGAACTCATCTGTTGAATCCAAATCTTCATGACTCAAATCTTTTATACTTACAAAAGAATAAATTAACTTCCTATCTTCATGTAAATATCCATATTCTATCTGGATCCGATTTCTTTTCCCTTCAAGTATGGGTTTTGAGTTCTATATTCAGGCAAATAGAATTATTTATATGGGAGTGCATGTGTACACATATTCTCCCAAATTACAGTACCAAACAACAAAAGGCAACAGTCACTCAATCATCAACCAGTACGTAACTTGGTTTATCAAAAAAAAATTCATATGGCATAAAATCGAACATAAGGCAGGCACCCATTAGCATAGAGAACAGACAATTTTAACGGAAGAGATCGAGATATAAAGAGTACCCAGATCAGAAACTGCAGAAATTGAAAAAAAGCTACAACAGAGAAAAGCAAACTCAGATCAGATCTAGGGTTTCAAAATACAAAGAGAGATCCCTGCGTTGAGACGAGAGAGGAGAAGGGGAGAGAGGAGAGGGGGAGAGAGGAGAGAGGAGAGATACCTGGAGATTCGAGATCGCCGCTGAGAAACGAGAGGGATCGCCGCTGAGAAACGAGAGGGAGGAGGAGTCGGGATCGGGGGAGTCGTCGGGTCCGGATTTGGATTTGGTAAATACGAAGGGTGAGGGTGGGATTTCAAATACGTGTATTTGGGCTTTCAAAATCACCTCTTTAAAATCATTTGATTTAAAATCTCAGTCCAATTTGAGGCCCAAACAAATGATTTGGATTTGAAATACCCAGGATTTTAAATCCAGGGCCCAAATCTAAGTTCCCAAACGCAGCCTTAAGGTATTGTTTAAGGATTTGCTGAAAAACAAAGGATAAGAAAAGGAACAGTTGCAACTAATGAAAATATCAATGACTATGAAATTTGACACAGTGGATGGAATTTTCATATATGTTGAACGTGTAATCATCGGGATCGGAAACTAGCTAGTGCAGAGCATTTGTAAACATAATCATAAAACTAAGGAGAGAGATGAATCACAAAATCATGTCATATCCTTGAAGTTTCCTAGAAAATCAATATGCAAAGCAACTACAGAAAGCCTTAATTTACCCAAATCTCAAATTTCAGACTATCTACTCTAACAGAACAAGATAAAAAAAAGAAAAGAGGAAAATTTTTAGGAAGATGCTTGTTGATTTGTCGAAGAGAAAACTATGAACCCCAAATCAAATCCAAACCTCATCCCTCTCCTTCTCTTGTTCTCTGTTTTTTTTTTTTTTTTTTTTTTTTTCTTTTTTTTTTTTTTTTTTTTTTTTTTTTTTTTATTTTTTGCTAATTGGGCATGCGAACAGGGAGCTTTGAGGCGCCGCGGGCGGCCTCCTGGGCCTTGAGCTTGGCATCCTCCTTCTTGGCGTAGAAGGGCTCTTCGATCTCCCTCCTCAGGGTTCGAAGCCTTTTCTCGTCTTCGATCTCAGCGATTTCGCCATTTGGGTTTCTATGGTTTTATTCGGCACAAGAGGCGGCCGAAGACACAAAAGGCAGCAACGATTGAAGATAAGAAAGATGGATGCGTGATGGCGTCTGTGACAGGTTTGCGCGGCGACAGAAGCAGAGGCGGAGACAAGAGCTGAGGGTTACTCGGTTTTTTTTTTTGGGAGAAAAAAAAGTTGAGAGAAAATAAAAAAAGTTGAGAGAGAGAAATCTAAGGTTTTTGGGAGGTTGGGGGTTTCTTATAAGTAGGGATTTGAAGCGATGTATGTGAGGATAAGGAGGGTTAGTGAGCATTAATTGGGATATGTTTAGATTTAGTGGGAGATTTAGGGGGAAAATTAGGTGAGGGATTTGTGGGTTTGTTAGGATTTAAAATATTTAATTGATGGATCTGTTAAACAAACTGTGAGCAAAGATGTGGAAGAGGATTTGTTAGTGGGTATTACAACATCACAGCAAAACAAAATAAAAATAAAAATTAAAGAGTATGAAGGAAGGAAAATAAACTAATTACAAAATAGAAAAAATAAAAATAAAGAAGTAAAGATCGACACAATGAGCAAAAAGAAAAGAACAATAAGGGAAATCTAAACTATGAAAAAATATAAATCTATACTACAAAATAAATGCAAGAAAATAAATACATTGAAAGTAAATCTACTCTACCAAAAAATATAAATCTATACTACAAAATAAATGCAAGAAAATAAATACATTGAAAGTAAATCTACTCTACCATACATCAAAATAAATCTAATTCAAGAGGGTTCTAGCGCGTTGAATATCAAAAGCAAGAAAAAATATTACAAGAAAATAAAAAAGATAAAAGAGAAATTTACATTCCAAGAGGGTTCTAGCCTCTTGATGAAGAAGGCAAATCTTCATCTCATCTTCATCTTCATAATCAAACAAAGAGAAGAAAGAAAAAATATGAAGAGATGAAAATTATTTTATTAATTATAATAAAAAGTTATACTTTTGGAAGATCTTCTTAATTAAAAGTAACCCTCCTCTCTAAAAAGAAGTTTTTATAAAAATTTTCACACTTAAACCCCTCACTCTCTACCCCTATTTATAGCCTACAACAATGAATCAGAACCTCTGGATGAAACTTGGAGAACAAGAAGTAAAATCCAGCCAAAAATTTGCTTCCGCTGACTACCAATTGGTTAACCAATCGGTTAGCCAACCGATTGGCCGACCGATTGGTTCTTGGCAGATTTGTATGTTTATGAATTTCTTGACCCGAATTCTTTATGGATCCTTGAGCAGTCTAGGGTCTTCTTTTATCCTCATTTTTAGGCTTCAATAAATGGTAGAAAATCAGGACGTTAAAGTCTTTTGGGCTTTTATTCTTAATTCTTCATTAACCCGCATATTAAGATAAAACATATCATTATTGGTATATTTATTGATATAAAAATAGACCATGATGGCATAAAATGTTATTAAAATGTGATTATTAAATACTCCCACACCTAAACTTTCGCTAGTCCTCTAGCAAAGAGAGAAATTAAAAGAAAATAAATTCCTAACTCATTTTCTTAGGAATCGCGGTTGTATTTAGCGCATACAACAAGCCTTTAAACCCCTAGGTTACCCTAGAGGATGAGGTGTAGTCTCGTGAGGGTTTGCGATGAATATACCCACAAAATTCGATCAACTTGCCAATTTCAAGATGCTTATGAATAATTTATTCAAAGTAAATCTCTTGGAAAAATCTTTTCATTACAGTTATACAAAATCATGTCTAACTTAGAAATTTAATTTAAAAAAATTGAAAAGAACATGCTAACTCTTTGTTCAAATAATTTTTAAGTCTCTTAATCAAAATTATTTTTCAAGAATATATATAAAAATATAACTATATATATATATATATA
>NC_033799.1:48553315-48564773 GCF_001876935.1 Asparagus officinalis
TCTTCTTCTTCATCAAGCTTTCTAAGTGATCATTTAACGAGTTTTGGGCCAATAAATCCCAATCCAATTGGGCTTAAGTCATTAAGCATGGAAATACTCATTGGGCTTAATTATTCGGTCAACTTAGGCTTAGAAGCATCTTGAGTTTCAAGAGAGTTTTCATTGGTGCCCATTTTTCGCACTCTTCTTTTGTACAGTTACTTTTTTAATAAATATATATTTACATTTTTTATCGACCTAGAACAATGATGAGATGATAAAATTTGCAATTATCTATGGTATGTGGAGGATGAAGTCAAAACTTTATTCTTCCCTTTTTAGTTTTTCTTTTTTTGATATATATATATATTTTTCATACCCCTTTTCCAAATGAGAGAAGAATAAAATTTTTATTATTTTTTGTACTATTATGAGATAAAATATGAAGATGTAGAATAACAAATTGAATATGAAAAGCTCGTATTCTACATCAAATGCTACTTTATTGCTGAAGATTCTTTAACAGATTTTAAAGAAGTCTAAGATGATGAACTCAAAAATGTGCTTAAATTCTGTGTATACCGAAGGTTTTAATAAATTATGCATCAATTGAAGGTAGGTATCAATGATGTCATGCATTTTGAATTTCTGGTTAAACTTAGATTCTTTATTTATGAAAGTTTGTCCTATCAAAAATCATTCTTCTTTATAAATTTCATCAACCCCAAAATTCATGGTTGAGGTATGAAAATTTAGTTGTTGTGTATTTTCTAGGATCCTAAGTTCATCCGCAAAAAGTTCTTTAAAACTAGGATCAGATAAACATGTATCAAACACAGTTCCTTTGTTCTAGGAGACCAAATATGATCCTATTGCTAAAAACATCTTCAGTTCCACACCAAATTTTTTTTGAAAACTCAAAACTGACTCATTTTCTTCTTCTACCTTCTAAAGGTAATTCATTTCTTGATGTTGATTAGTTGGCTGGTTCGATGTATTAAAAATCTTGATATCAGCAGTCATATTTCCAAATGATAGCTTCATTTGGCCAGTTCTACAGTTAATTAGAGCATTAGAAGTGGCTAAGATAGGTCTTCCTAGAATGACAGGTATCTGATCTTTAGGATTGGAAACTATGACGCTCCTGGTTTCAAATAAGGCTGCAGTCCAAGGTGAACCCAAAAATATCAAACATGCTGATAATCATATTTTATTATAATTTTATACCCTCATTATCTATTTTATATGAATAAATATACCACTAATAATTATTTTTATCTTTTAATTGCAGGTTAATGAAGAATAAATCTCAAACTCTCATCTCTCAACAAAAACCCATTGATTAAATGAAGAAATGAAGCAAAGAAGCACATTGGAAAATCAATTTCCAAATTATCCAAAAGCCCAGAATGAAGTCGTGTAGCCTGTAGAAGCCGGAGAAAATCAAAAATCCAATATGAAAAGAAATCATATTCAAAATGGTTGGCCACAAAGAAACGACGATATCTCCTAATCCGGAAGGCGGAATTTAACATATAATATATGAAAATCGCCTATCTCGACGAGACGAAGCTATCCATGAAATCAGAATTTGGAAAAAGTGGGCATCGATGTCGGCATCGATGTTGGCATCGATGCTGGCATCGATACCTGCATCGATGCTTACATCGATACCAGACTACTGTAGCGCGTGTCAATGGCTGATTTTGCTTGTCTTGGGGCTCAAGTTTGATCCAATGACTCTCATTCACTGATGTTTACTATAAATAGGGGTAGAGAGTGAGGGGTTAGAGGTGTGAAAATTTTGTAACTCCTTTTGGAGAGGAGGGCTACTCTTAATTGAGAAGGCCTTCCAAAAATTGTAACTTTTTGTTGCAATTAATAATAATAATTTTTTCACCACTTTAAATATTTCTTCTCTTTGTTGGATGATGAAGATGGAGATGAAGAATTATTTAGAGGTTTGCATTTTCTTTCCTTTTTCTCTTTTATTTCCGTTTTATTGCTTATTAGTGTAGATTTATTTCTATGCTTGTAGTTTAGATTTTATTTTCTTGTTAAATAGCCAAGAGGCTAGAACCCTCTTGCCTTAGATTTATTTCATGCTTATAGAATAGATTTAATTTCTTGCATTTAATTCTTGCAATTTTATTTTGTAATTAGATTTTGCAATTTATTTTGTAGTTAGATTTTAATTTCTTATACTATTCACCTTGAGGCTAGAACCCTCTTGGGTTTAGTTTTTCTTTTTGTTTATTTTTATTTTGTTTGATTCACCTTTAGGCTAGAACCCTCTAGGGAATCACCATTTTCTAAAAAGTGGGTTCAATTTTAGATTACCCATATCTATAATTGAATCCACCATCTTTAATTTCTTACATTTTTTTTTATTCGAGAATTTTGTTCTTCATTCTTAATTTTTTATTTGTTTCTTGATTTTATTCAATTTTTTTTCCTTCTTGCCTTATTGATCACACTCATTCTTTGTCACATCCACTCCCACTTAAATCTTGCGCCGCTTCACACACTATCACTTTCACTCTCATTATCTCTCCACAATCACATTCACTTATCACTCCTATTTGTCACGCACACAACATAAGAACCAATTTTATATTTTCTCCTACAAAACACCTTCCTCGTGGGATCGATATTTTAAATACTATAACTTGACACGGTTGTGCACTTGCAACCTTTTTGGTACATGTTTATGCCGCATCAAGTTTTTGGCGCCGTTGCCGGGGAAGGTGCTTAAGTAGGTTTTAATTATTTTGGTTCTTTAACTTGTGTGTTTCTTGTGAAATAACTACTTGAAGATTAAAGATCAAGAATTGGAGATTGAGGAATTGGATATTCACTTGTGGTAAGTCTTCTTCTTTATATTTTCAATCCCACACCTTTAGTTAGTTTCTCACAATTAGTGACAAATAGGATCTTAAAAAAAAAGATTTTATTTCCGTTGACCATAATAAAATTCACCCTTAACTTTGACATTTACTAACAAGATAATAAATTCAAACAAATCCCCCCTTCTCATTTGTTTGATTGTTAACCCTAATTAAAAAAAAAAGATTTTTTTTTCCATCCTTTTTAGTTGCTTTTAATTCATAGGGTTGCATTTCATATAGTTAGTAGGAATTCACCAAGTGATTTGAGCATCTTGATTTGGCACACACTTAAAAATATTTTTAAGGGCAAAACCCCATAATCAAGATAAGGTGAGGGATTTCATCACCCTTTCCTTAGCCCAAAAATCACTAATTCCTCACTACACCACCCAAGCCTAATAAAACTCATTAGACGTTGGCCCCTAAGGATTCGAGCTCAATAAGGAACAAGAAATCCTTAAGTGAACCGGTTTAAGTTTTCTCAGATTAGTTGGTGTCTAAGGCAAGGTTTAGGGGTTGCGTAAAGCGCTCCGCAAGGAATGAGGTACTTAATTGATCTTTGATCACCCTCTAGTACTATCCTTACCTGGCTAACTACCCGGGAAAATTTTTATCTTTTCACTTAAGGAATTTTTGGTTAGGAGCTAGTCTAGTTGAGTTAGGCTTAACCCTAGAGTTAGAGTGATTGAAAAGTGATTGATTTTGATTTGTTTTAGTTAGGATTTTCCTTTTTCTTCAAAAAAAAAACTTTTATTTTTCCAAAACAAAAAAAAAATTTATATAAAAAGTAATTGTTTTTGGTGCATGCAAAATATGGATTAGGGACAATACACATCAACAAATTCATTTTGAACAAATGGCTAATCCACAAGTTTTTCAAAATTTATGTTATCCCAATAGGATTGAAATTTCCAATGAAGTCTGGGAGTTTGTAGAGAGTCCATATCAGTATTCGGTAAATGATCTATTTTTTCCAACCTACAACCCAGGTTGGGCAAGTTACACAAACATTGCATGGAATCAGGGAAACCACTCCGAAACTCAAAACTTCACTCCCTCTTTGACCCAACATTTTCCTAGGGAAAACACAGTTCCTTTCAATTCTCATCCACAATTTCAACAACCCAATCTGTCACATCAAAATCAGTCTCCTCATCATCAAGTTGTAACTCACACTCCTCTTGATACAGATCATGATGAACGTCTCAATTTTTTGGAAAAAGGTTTTGAAATCATTATTAAGGCCTCCACACTAGCCACGGATATGTTAACTCAAACATCCTACACGATGAACTCCTTTATGCAATCAACCGAACTCATACTTAACTCTAACACTCAAGCCCTAGCTAGATTAGAAACCCATATTGATCAACTAGCTAGTGCCATAAGTGAAGTAGAGGAAGGAGAAATTCTGAGTCAACCCGTGGTCAATCCTAAGGACACTCAAATGAATGCACTACAGTCAGGAAAACAGGTCGATAATCAGGAAAGAACACCTTTAAGCCAAATTCTTGTTCCAATTCATTCTTCCCCTGATAATTCAATTCAGGAAATACCGAGGGAAGAAGAAGAAGAGTCAGATCTAAGTTTTAAGGAAATTTTCGATGAGGAGCTAAAAATATTAGGAGAAGCAGATCGGGTTTGTCAAAATAAAGAAACTGTGTTGGACAATTGCTGTTTTGAACTGAATTTTGAAAAACTCTTTCTTGATGAACTAAGATTTTTGGAAAATAAACAACAACCAAATTTTAACACATCAACCATGAATCTTGGGGTTGAGAAAATTGTTAAAAAAAATTGGTTGTTAGAGAACAAATATTCACAAATCAAGAATCTAAGTCCAATATGCATGACACCAATAATACCTACCTTCCATTGCCACAAAAATCATTGAACACCCCGGAATGCTTAGAATTTCAGCATATTGTTGATTATATCATATTGAATTTATTTAAAATCCGTGGGAGAATTTTCAGCAATAAGGTAGGATTCAATGTAGAACATGAACTCTTCATGTTGAATATTTCATTCTACATTGTTTATTTTGTTTATTTCAGAATAATAAAAAGAATTTATTATTCTCTCATTTGAGAGTTTCTTGTTCAGTTGTTAAAAAAAAGAAAAAAAAAGAAAAAAAAGAAAAAAAAGAAAAAAAAAGAAAAAAAAAAGAAGAAGAAAAAAGAGAAAAAAAAAGAGAATAAATTTTTGATTTCATCCTCCTCAGACAGAAGGTAATTACAGATTTTTATCAGCCGACCAAATGTAAGTGCTTCACTTTTTATCTGCTTTACTTTATGCATCATAGAGTTGCATTGAGGACAATGTAAAATTTAGGTGTGGGGGTGAGAATTAGTTTTTTTCTCTTTATTTTACATTTTTAGTTACATTTTTCCCCTTTTTCTTAAAAAAAATTATAAAAATATCGTCACTTGCCAAATTGATGGAGTTATGTAATAATTGATTTATTTGATAAATTTGAAAATTTCTAATCCCTAGTTGGTTATTTACTTAAGATCACCTTTTATGATAACTCTAAATAAATTTTTTAAGAAATGATTTTTAAAGTAGTATACTTTATTTAAGCCTTAACTTGGATTTTTATTTAAAATAATAAAATTTTTGCATGCTTAACTTAGAGTTGAAAATAATTTTTTCAAAGTGTCTTGATTTACATATTTTCAAAATATATATACATATACAAAAAAAAATTTGCAAAAGAAGAGTGCGAACAAAAGAAGAGTGCGAAAAATGGGCACCAAAAAGAAAAAAAAAACTCTTTAATTCAAGGTGATTCTATCTTATAAAGCCTAAGCTGACCGAGTAATTAAGCCCAATGAGTATTTTCATACTTAATGACCTAAGCTCATTTGGGTTGGGATCCATTGGCCCAAAACTCGTTAAATGGTCACTTAGAAAGCCCGTTAAAGTAGAAAAAAACACCAATGAAGAAAGAGTTAAAAAAAACTAATAAATGTTTTATAGTTATATATATGGTCTTGGAAAATATTCTAAATCAAACAACTTGAAAATTATTTAAAACAAAGAGTTAGCATGTTCTTTTCAAAACTTTTAAATTAAATTTCTAAGTTTGGCTTGGTTTTGTATTGCTACAATGAGAAGATTTTCTTAAAAATATACCTTAGAGTTATATATAAAAATGTTTTCTTGAGTGATAACTGGCTCCAATTAGATTATCTAAAAGTTATCAAGTGAATTTAGTTATTTACTGACTTCTTTAATTTGGCAAGATTGACCGAATTTTGTGGGTATATTTACTGCAAACCCTCACGAGACTACAACTCGTCCACTAGGGTAACCTAGAGGTTTAAAGACTTGTTGTATACGCTAAATACAACCGCGATTCCTGCGAAAGTGAGTTAGGATTTTATTTTTATTTTCTTTGCTAGAGGACTAGCAAAAGTTTAGGTGTGGGGGTATTTGATAATCATATTTTATTACAATTTTATACCCTCATTATCTATTTTATATGAATAAATATACCACTAATAATTATTTTTATCTTTTAATTGCAGGTTAATGAAGAATAAATCTCAAACTCTCATCTCTCAACAAAAACTCATTAATTAAATGAAGAAATGAAGCAAAGAAGCACATTGGAAATTCAATTTCCAAATTATCCAAAAGCCCAGAATGAAGTCGTGTAGCCTGTAGAAGCCGGAGAAAATCAAAAATCCAATATGAAAAGAAATCATATTCAAAATGGTTGGCCACAAAGAAACGACGATATCTCCTAATCCGGAATACGGAATTTAACATATAATATATGAAAATCGCCTATCTCGACGAGACGAAGCTATCTGTGAAATCAGAATTTGGAAATAGTGGGCATCGATGTCGGCATCGATATTGGCATCGATGCTGGCATCGATACCTGCATCGATGCCTGCATCGATACCGGACTACTGTAGCGCGCGTCAATGGCTGATTTTGATCCAATGGCTCTCATTCACTGATGTTTACTATAAATAGGGGTAGAGAGTGAGGGGTTAGAGGTGTGAAACTTTTGTAACTCTTTTTGGAGAGGAGGGCTACTCTTAATTGAGAAGGCCTTTCAAAATTATAACTTTTTGTTACAATTAATAATAATAATTTTTTCACCACTTTAAATTTTTCTCTTCTTCTGTTTATTGGATGATGAAGATGGAGAATTATTTGAAGGTTTGCATTTCTTTTCTTTTTCTCTTTTATTGCTTATTAGTTTAGATTTATTTTTATGCTTGTAGTTTAGATTTTATTTTCTTGTTAAATAGCCAAGAGGCTGGAACCCTCTTGCCTTAGATTTATTTCATGCTTATAGAGTAGATTTATTTTCGTGCATTTAATTCTTACAATTTTATTTTGTAGTTTAGATTTTGTAATTTATTTTGTAGTTAGATTTTAATTTTATATACTATTCACCTTGAGGCTAGAACCCTCTTGGGTTTAGTTTTTCTTTTTGTTTATTTTTATTTTGTTTGATTCGCCTTTAGGCTAGAACCCTCTAGGGAATCACCATTTTCTAAGAAGTGGGTTCAATTTTAGATTACCCATATCTATAATTGAATCCACCATCTTTAATTTCTTATATTTTCTTTTATTCGAGAATTTTGTTCTTCATTCTTGATTTTTCATTTGTTTCTTGATTTTATTCAATTTTTTTTCCTTCTTGCCTTATTGATCACACTCATTCTTTGTCACATCCACTCCCACTTAAATTTTGCGCCGCTTCACACACTATCACTTTCACTCTCATTATCTCTCCACAATCACATTCACTTATCACTCCTATTTGTCATGCACACAACATAAGAACCAATTTTATATTTTCTCCTACAAAACACCTTCCTCGTGGGATCGATATTTTAAATACTATAACTTGACACGGTTGTGCACTTGCAACCTTTTTGGTACATGTTTATGCCGCATCACATGCCATGCACCCACACCGTGCAAAGATATGTTTCACCATCATAGTAATATCTCTCTAGTAAAATCAACAATAACCAAGTGTAGGTACAAAACAGATAAAGTAAATATAAGAATGCAATGAACATGATATAAAGGAAAGATATATCAAAACAATGATAGTCATGTTCCAACTGAAATAATTGAAGTACAACTGATGTCCGAAACATAGATGAAATATCTCAATACATAAGAGTCAACTGAAATAGTACTAAGGCACTCAGCCTTTCAAAATGAAATACAACTCTAATGTCTGAAAAACAAATAATAAATACTGTGGAGCATAAATAAACTACTAATATAAATAACTGATGGTGAGCTAAACTGAGTCTCCATTAACCTGCAACTCTCCGTGCACCTGACTCGCTGCCTGAAAAGAGGGGAAACAACGAGCGTAAAAGCGCTAGCGAGAACATCTCCACCGCCCCCAAGGGGAGGGGGTAAATAAAGGAAAATACAAGTTAGTATATAGATATATAAATCATCCATCATGAACTAAGCGAAAATTGAGATTTAGAAATTCACAACACGAGAATTAGTACATCGAGCAAAATAATCCAAACAATGAAACCCACATGTATATACCATGTCTCAAATTGTGAATAACTAAATCTCAACTCCAAATAATATGAATAAAACAATAAATAAAAGAATAACACGTTACCAAATCTCATCCAATACAAGTCATGTCAAATACCTAACACTACCCTCGGGTAGGCGGCTCAGTCACAGGTATAATAATCCGGTAAAAGAAACTCGCATAATATATGTCATGTATGATAACCTCAGTCTTATACCCTACTCTCGGGGTAATTAACATGGGAACATAACTACACTTTTGTGTAATTCTCTATCAGAAAAATATTGATACTGAGTAAGGCGCTCACAATCCTATGGGATCACCTGCCTTACTCAATCGCCCTGTGGAAATAGGCATGTCACCCTATTCTAGAAATAACGATGCACAACAGAGTATAGTCTACTGTAAAACCCCGAAAATTTGAATATAGTGTGATAAATAATTTTAAATATGTTATATGGTGAAAATAATGTATTTTGATGTTTGAGTATGATAGGAATTGATTTGAGATCAATTCAATGTATATTTGTGAATATATGAGTGTAAATACACAAAACATGCACAAAAGTAAATAGTGATAATCTGAGAATTTTGACCAGTTGAGAGTTTTTATGTTTTTCATACTGTTTGAGTTAGAATATGGAAAAGTAAATAAGACCAAAGTTGTAGGTCTCTTCAACAGCTTTCCAACGAATCTTAAATCACCTCATTCCGAGATTGTATGAAAACGTTACAACCTTTTTACCGAACCCCAGTCTGAGCATGGCCCAAACTCTGAGCAGTCGACCGCCGTGGTCGCTGCGGTCGACCGCTCAGCGTACAGACGCCAGTCCAGTTCTGTTTCGGGTTGGTTTTGTTTATACCAAACCCGGTTGTTACCCTACTTATATATACTCGTTTTGAAGCTCTCAGAACCCTCTTTCAAACCCTAATAGCCTCAGCCCCCCTTCTCTCTCTCCTCTCAAACCCTAACTTCGTTTTTGACGTTTTTGGGGCGTTTCGAAGGATTTTCAGCGGGGTTTCACGAGATTCATCGGTGTTCAGCAAAGGGGATTGTTCTCCTGCAGATTCAGGACCCTTGTTCCCATCAGAGGCGAGTAACATCTCGCCCAACTTCACCCCTTTTGTATTTCATGTTTTATCTGGGTTTTAATCCGGTTTTATTGGGCCAAATTCGTATTTTTTATGAAGATATAATAGATCATTATGGCATATGATATGAGAATCAAGTATTTCAGATTTTAAAAGTTCACCCACGAATTTGTATTAATGAGATTTAGATCTGAAAACATTTTAATAAGAGTTGATCCCGTTTTACTATTTTAAGAACATTTAAATCATGTTTATATATATGTTTGGAACTTGATGATGAGATTTTAAAGGTTTAAATTCGTTGTTGTCTATCATATGACATATTAAAAATGTTAGATATTGATTCAATGCAAGAAAACATCTAGTTGTAATTATTTCGAAGCTGACAGAAACCCTTAATAGGCTTCTGTCAGTTTCGCGGTCGACCGCGCTGGACGCGGCGGTCGACCGCTGGACGTTCTGTCGAGCAGAATGTCTTTGCTCATTGTGCGGTCGACCGGAGTGGCCTCTGCGGTCGACCGCGATACTGTTTTGTGCAGGATTTTGCTTTGTTGTGTATATTATGTGTATGAATTGTTTACCTCGATTTATCTGGCATTAAATTACAGTATGGAACATTTATCTATATATGTGAGTAATATTATGATATTAGTTTAGACCCGCATACTGAGATATTTGTGTTACTAGTATATGTGTACCTTTTCATACATATGAATCATGCACGTTGGCATAAGTTATATATAGTCCATGTGTTGGACATGCATTCATCTTTCAGTCCTCGTGTTGGACTATAATCCATTAAAGTCCTCGTGTTGGACTATAATCCATTTCAGTCCGTGTGTTGGACATTTACATATTAGATCTTGTGTTGGACATTTACATATTAGATTATGTGTTGGACATCTGTTAAGCTATGAGTATGACATTTATCTGAATCAGGACATGACATGATTTCATGAGATTTGGACATGATAGCTACCTAGGCTGAACACGACACTTATGTGATCTTGACCTTTGATACTTATATTGTTTCGGCGTGACTTTTGATTAAGTATTGAGATGGGCTGTTTCTTTTAGTTTATTATTTCTTGTATTAGACCTCGGGTTTAGTATTTAGGGATTTACAATTGGAGATACAAGGTATATACATGAGGGTTTCCTTGTTTGGATTATTTCGCTCGACGTACCTACGCTCGTGTTGTAATTTCCTAAATACCAAAACCCATTGTTGTTAGGACAAATGATTTTATATTATTATGTATTAACTGTATTTTTATACACAACAAGCCCTATCCCTTGGGGTTGGTTGTGATGTTGCTCGCTAGCGCTTTGACGCTCGTTGTCCCTCCCCCTTTCAGGTAACGAGCCAGGAGCCCGAAGAGTCGCAGGATGGGGACGACCCTTACTAGTTTCTATTTATCCTCTTATTAGATGTATTTTATTTTGTACTCCACTTGAGACATTTTTAGACTTAAGAGGTTTATGTTCTAGAGTTGTAAAGGCTGTGTGCCTTATTTCCTGTATCAGATATTATGTACTTTGAGACATGTTGAGATCTCCAGATCATTGTTATTCATTTCAGACTTTGACTATGTATTCCAGTTTATTTGGTTGAGGAGATGTGTTAATTTGATGTTCTATCATTTCATTAAGTATTTGTTGTAGAACCTTTTACTTGCTTTGTACCTACACCTATTGTTGATTCCTCTAGAGAGATAGTAATTGTGATGGTGAAACATGTTATTGCACGGTGTGGTGCATGGCAGGTTTGACATTCTTGGTTTCACCTTGGACTGCAGCCTTGTGTGAACCAAGGGGCGTCACACAAACATCATGATCCATCTCTACATCATCATCCATATAAGTTTCTCTGCAATGGTCTTCCATTAATTCTGGATACTCATCTCTGTTATCGTCATCGCTCTCATCCCTGTCATCACCGGAATCACCATGA
>NC_033799.1:48565700-48621635 GCF_001876935.1 Asparagus officinalis
GCATGGTGTGGTGCATGGTAGGTTTGACTTTCTTGGTTTCACCTTGGACTGTAGCCTTGTGTGAACCCAGGGGGTGTCACAGTTGGTATCAGAGCTCTAGTTCCAGTATCCTTAGGATCATCCTGTGTCGAGTCGTGGAGCTAGGATAGAGTTTCTTAGGATTCATGTATAGAGTCCGTAAGGATTTCCTAGTATGAGTGAGGACGATATCTGCATATACCTCGAAATTCGAGAATATATTTTTTTTTGACAACTATTTTATGTTGATTGAAGGTATTTGCGTGAATACTATGTGTTATGAATTCGTATTGTGATACGTTATGTATATATATATATATATATATTTATTATCTCGCTTACTGTTATAATTAAGCTCTCCTTTTGATATTATAAATATCAAAACGAGGATGTGGTCGAGGTAAAACTCGCACCTGGAGAGCTGGGCATGCAGAGCCGAGCCGCAGCAGGCTCCACAGTATTTGATCGACTTCATGGCACCGTTAGCAATAAGATCTTAGATCACTCGAGGAGCAAGAAGTGTATCTGTTTCCGTCAGCAGTACCAAGCAGAAGTTAGATGTATTCAGCACTGAGGGCATCGCTGGAGGATAGCAACAACATCCAGATTTTTGATGGGGTAGCAATTATCACCTATTCGGGAGAATTTTAGTCACTACTTGCAGTTAGAGCTAGTCTAAGTAAAGCAGGGAGTCATGCCCATAGTGGAGGAAGAAATTAAAACCAGAATGGTGAATATGACAATGGTAAGAGAACTATTGCGAAAACTAGAGAAAATATAGCAGCGAGAGAATGACTTTAACCCAGCAACAAGGACAATATAAGAAAGGAGCACAGTATGATACGAGAGCGCCAAAGTAGTACAGAATTTAGAGTACATGTTACAATCACAACAAGATCGAACAAAGAGCGAAAGAATTGTCGCAGTACACCAACAGGGAGCCAGCAAGATAGAGGTCACGGACGACAGTCTCAGAGTCGTAATTTCAGCCAGCAATGGGGAAATAGAGGCACTACTTTTTAATCCGAGTATTAAGGGTCAGCAGGCTATATTTGCATCATCCAGGAGATTTGCATTATCTAGCGGAATCTATTCAGCAGTACCGCATGATCAGGGTTCGAACGGAGCTTTATTCTTGATTTTCTTTTTAGCTCGGATCTAATTTGATTCAGAAAATTCGCTCATCTTTCATACCTCCATTGGTAGGCTTCAGCTTGTAGCCCATTCTTTAGATATTCCGTTGTCAATATCTACTCCTCTAGGAGAGGTGTCCACATACCTCCATTGGTAGGCTTCAGCTTGTAGCACATTCTTTAGATATTCCGTTGTCAGTATCTACTCCTTTAGGAGAGGTGTCCACTCTATCTACCGAAAATATGTCATCAGACTAGACGAGTCAGAGTTTGTTGTCGATTTGATAGCATTGAACATGTCCTGATTCGTTGTTATCATTGGTATGGTTTGGTTATCCTCCTACCAGGCTAGTATTGACTGCTTTGCGAAGACAGTCAATTTGTGAGCGTCCGATGGGTCCGAAATGATTGTAGCAACCTCTCAGGGCAACCGTTTTGCGGAGTCGTTTCTGGCGTATATCGAGGAGGTGCTGTGACGGGATCTGAGTATTGATTTATTAGAGACTAGAGTTGTCTCAGAGTATCAGGATGTCTTTCAGGATATACCTGGGTTACCTCCTGTGTGAGAGGTCGAGTTGTGTATTGAGTTGCAGCCGGGCACAGTCCCGATATCCCGCGCACCCTATCGTATGACACCAGCTGAGATGAGGGAGCTTCAGACCAAATTGGACGAGTTGTTAGCTCAGGATTTATTTGTAGGAGTTTTTCTCCGTGGGACGCATCGGTCCTCTTCGTGAAGAAAAAGGACGGTAATATGAGATTTTGCATTTATTATAGAGAGCCGGGCAAGGTCACTATCCGGAATAGGTACTCATTACCTAGGATTGATGACTTGTTCGACTAGTCGCAGAGAGCGTAGTATTTCTCGAAGTTTGATCTTCGTTCTGGTTATCATAGTTGCGGGTTCGGGAGATGGATTTCCCCAAAACCATTTTTTTTCTAATTCGATGTGAATCTTTAGAGGTTCCAGTCAGGCCATTCGGGTTGACTAATGCACCTGTGGTATTCATGAATATGATGAACCGGGTTTTTCCGTCCCTTCATGGGCCAGTTTGATATTCTCATATCTTCGAGATTGGAGGCAGAACACGAGTAGCATTGCAGACTCTTCAGGAGCATCAGTTATATGCCAAGTTCAGCAAATGCAGGTTTTGGTTTTTAGAAGTTAGATTTTTCTCGGCCACGTCAACAGCAGAGAGGGCATAGCAGTCAATCCGGTTAAGTTTACAGCAATTTTTAATTTGGAACCGCCGAAGATGGTGACAGAGATTCAAAACATCTTGGGTTAGCCGATTATTACAGGAAGTTCATCCTAGACTTTTTGAAGATGTTAACGTCACTTACGCACCTTACGAAGAAGGGTGTACAGTTCATTTGGAACACAGAGTGCCAGAAGGCCTTTGATACTTTAAAGACTAAGTTGACTACAGTACCGGTTTTGTCTATTTCGAGCAGTGACAGGACGTACGTTGTTTTCTCAGATGCATCATTGGTAGGTTTAGGAGGCGTCTTGATGCAGACTTAGAGGGTAGAAGCATATACCTCATGACAATTTAGGGTGCATGAGCAGAACTACCCCACTCATGATTTGGTGTTAGCAGTAGTGATATTTGTACTGAAGTCACGAGACATTACTTATATGGAGTGCAATTTGAGTTGTTCATCGACCACTAGAGTTTGGAGTATCTTTTCTCCCAGAAGGAACTCAACCAGAGGCAGCGACAGTGGATTGAGTTTATTGAGAACTATAAATTCGTGATTCTGTACATCCAGGAATAATTAAGATGTACAAAGACCTAAAGAGACATGTTTGGTGAAGTGATATGCATAGGAAGATTTCAGAGTATATAGCTAAGTGTCTTACCGGTCAGTAAAAGAAGGTGGAACATTAGGGACCGGTAGGAACACTTCAATCTTTCCCCATTTCGAAATAGAAGTGGGCGGACTTTTTTTTAAGAACCTTATTGTAGGGTTGCCAAAGTCGGAGAAAGAAAATGATTCTGGTTGGATGATAATGGATATACTAATGAAGCCAGCATATTTCATTCCAGTAAGGACTACTTATACCGCCGAGGCATATGCGAGGGTATTTGTTTGGTAGATAGTTTGACTTCATAGGAGTCCCAGACACGATGGTATCGGATCGAGGTTCAGTATTCACTCCTCACTTGTGGAAGAATCTAAGATTCACTTGGCAGTATCTTCATCTTATAGTAGTGCATTTTACCTACAGACGGATGGTCAGACGGAGAGAGTAAATCAGATGTTGGAGGACATGTTGCGGGCTTATGTCATTGACTTTCAAGGTAGATGGAAGGAATCATATTCCACTGATAGAGTTCGCTTATAACAACAGTTATCAAGTGATAATTGGTGTGGCCCCATATGAAGCATCGTACGGGAAGCCTTGCAGATCGCCTATATATTGGGAAGTGCAGGAGGATATTTTAATGCTTGGGCCAGAGCTTATAAGATAGATTACTGAGAAAGTAACATAAATCAGAGAACAGGTTCTAGCCGCTCAGAGTCAGCAAAAGAGCTATGCAGATAAGAAATGAGGACAATTAGAGTTTCAGATTTGAAGAGTTAGTTATGCTGAAAGTATCGTCTATAAAAGACGTTTAGCGATTCGGAAGGCGGAGAAAGTTTAAGCTGAGATATATTGGATCGTTCCGGATTTTAGAGCTTATTGGAGCTGTTTCATATGGACTAAACCTTCCAGCATCGATGTCCAGAGTACATAAAGTGTTTCATGTTTCAATCTTCCAGCATCGATGTCCAGAGTACATAAAGTGTTTCATGTTTCAATGTTCAAGAAACAATTACATGATTAAGAGCAGCAGTGAGTGTTGAACGCATTGGAGATTTAGCTTCAGGATGATTTGATTACGATAGAGATCCCAGTTTATATACTTGCTAGAGAGGACAAGAAATTTAGAAACATGATATTTCTCCTTTGGTAAAAATTCAGTGGAACCAGAAAGGAATTGAGGAGGTTTCTTGGAAGCGCGATGAGGACATGCGTCGCGACTACCCACTCCTGTTTGAACAGGTAAATTAATTTTTATGATATGTGTTTTATATTATGTTTACATCTTGGGTTATATTTACATTTAACACTGGAATGTGAATATTTCTGCTTAATTCTTAATCTTTTAGAACACATGGTATATATATGGGGGGTTCCTTGTTTGGATTTTTCACCCGATGTACTAGTTCCACTAGATTAGGGTTCGAGCGGAAGTATTACCATTTTAGATTGTTAGGTATAAATATTTCTATATGTTCATCTAGAAGTTCATATTGTGAGATGCGTATGATTTCCGAATTTCGAGGACGAAATTCTTTTAAGGGGGGAAGAATGTAAAACCCCGAAAATTTGAATATAGTGTGATAAATAATTTTAAATATGTTATATGGTGAAAATAATGTATTTTGATGTTTGAGTATGATAGGAATTGATTTGAGATCAATTCAATGTATATTTGTGAATATATGAGTGTAAATACACAAAACATGCACAAAAGTAAATAGTGATAATCTGAGAATTTTGACCAGTTGAGAGTTTTTATGTTTTTCATACTGTTTGAGTTAGAATCTGGAAAAGTGTATAAGACCAAAGTTGTAGGTCTCTTCAACAGCTTTCCAACGAATCTTAAATCACCTCATTCTGAGATCGTATGAAAATATTACAACCTTTTTACCGAACCCCAGTCTGAGCATGGCCCAGAACTCTGAGCAGTCGACCACCGTGGTCGCTGCAGTCGACCGCTCAGCGTACAGACGCCAGTTTCAGTCTGTTTCGGGTTGGTTTTGTTTATACCAAACCCGATTGTTACCCTAAGTATATATACTCGTTTTGAAGCTCTCAGAACCCTCTATTGAACCCTAATAGCCTCAGCCCCCTTCTCTCTCTCCTCTCAAAACCCTAGCTCGGATTTGGGCGTTTTTGGGGCGTTTCGAAGGATTTTCAGTGGAGTTTCGCTGCTCAGATTGAAGGAGGACCGTTCTCACTCGTTTTTGGGTGTTCATCAACCCCCTCAGGCGAGTGACATCTCACCCAGCCCTTCACCCACGTTTTTATGGGTTTTCTAATGATTTTATTGAGATTTGTTGAGCCTAAAATGCTAGTTTACATATAAGTATAGTTCTTGTAGCATATGATGCGAAAATCCAATATTTCAGTTTGAAAATAACCTCACCAAATGAATTTCTTTTCTGTAATAGATCCGGATCTGAAAAATTGTTTTTGAACTCTGAGTTTTGATACAAGTTTACTGTTTTATAACTTTTAAATCATGTGTATAGAAGTTCACAAATCCTAGTGATGATTTTTGGACATTTACATATTAGATGATGTGTTGGACTATAATCCATTTCAGTCCGTGTGTTGGACATTTACATATTAGATGATGTGTTGGACTATAATCCATTTCAGTCCGTGTGTTGGACATTTACATATTAGATGATGTGTTGGACTATAATCCATTTCAGTCCGTGTGTTGGACATTTACATATTAGATGATGTGTTGGACTATAATCCATTTCAGTCCGTGTGTTGGACATTTACATATTAGATGATGTGTTGGACTATAATCCATTTCAGTCCGTGTGTTGGACATTTACATATTAGATGATGTGTTGGACTATAATCCATTTCAGTCCGTGTGTTGGACATTTACATATTAGATGATGTGTTGGACTATAATCCATTTCAGTCCGTGTGTTGGACATTTACATATTAGATGATGTGTTGGACTATAATCCATTTCAGTCCGTGTGTTGGACATTTACATATTAGATCTTGTGTTGGACATTTACATATTAGATTATGTGTTGGACATCTGTTAAGCTATGAGTATGACATTTATCTGAATCCGGACATGACATGATTTCATGAGATTTGGACATGATAGCTACCTAGGCTGAACACGACACTTATGTGATCTTGACCTTTGAGACTTATATTGTTTCGGCGTGGCTTTTGATTAAGTATTGAGATGGGCTGTTTCTTTTAGTTTATTATTTCTTGTATTAGACCTCGGGTTTAGTATTTAGGGATTTACAATTGGAGATATAAGGTATATACATGAGGGTTTCCTTGTTTGGATTATTTCGCTCGACGTACCTACGCTCGTGTTGTAGTTTCCTAAATACTAAAACCCTTTATTTGTTAGGAGTAATGATATGATTATTCTATGTATAAATCTGTATTTTCTGTATACAACGAGCCCTTTCCCTTGGGGTTGGTTGTGATGTTGCTCGCTAGCGCTTTGACGCTCGTTGTCCCTCCCCCTTTCAGGTAACGAGCCAGGAGCCCGAAGAGTCGCAGGATGGGGACAACCCTTACTAGTTTCTATTTATCCTCTTATTAGATGTATTTTATTTTGTACTCCACTTGAGACATTTTTAGACTTAAGAGGTTTATGTTCTAGAGTTGTAAAGGCTGTGTGCCTTATTTCCTGTATCAGATATTATGTACTTTGAGACATGTTGAGATCTCCAGATCATTGTTATTCATTTCAGACTTTGACTATGTATTCTAGTTTATTTGGTTGAGGAGATGTGTTAATTTGATCTCTTTCATTTCGTCAGTATCTCTTGTATTATCTTTTACTTGCTTTTGTACCTACATCTGTTGTTGACTCTACTAGAGAGATGTTAATTGTGATGGTGAAACATGTTATTGCACGGTGTGGTGCATGGCAGGTTTGACATTCTTGGTTTCACCGAGGACTGCAGCCTTGTGTGAACCCAGGGGCGTCATATCTACTGTGGTCTTATTGTAGTATACCAACTAACCACTCTGAGTGTAGTCTACCGTGATCTCATTGCAGTATTCCAACTAACCCCACTCAAGCATCCGAACTATCATGAAATGCAATCTACGCCACTCTCTATCATGATAAACTCAAAATATAGGTTACGCACCTCCAAACGCTCGTGCGTGCTCAAATCCAGTACGTGTACTCTCGTAAACTACGCATGTGTATCGACGTGTGACTCATACTTCCTGTTCTAACATACTCATTCATCCCAGAATGATATCAATCATAATAAAAATCATTTATCACTGTTTATCATAATATTTTCAAAATTATGAGGTTTTACATTCACCCCCTCATAAAAGAATTTCATCCTCGAAATTTCGCAATCATATCTTAGAGATTAATAATACGGGAAAAGCATGTTGAGGGGATAATCCATACAAGGAAACCCTCACATACACATCTCATATCATTAATCTCCAGATATGAATCACAAGCGATATTTACACTTAACAATCTAGAATGTGAATACTCTGACTGAACCCCTAATTAAGCGGAACTAGTACGTCGAGCAAAAAATCTAAACAAGGAACCCCCCATGTATATAAATACGGACAGGTGTGGCTATACTGATAATCATGAACACAACAATGATTAGGAGCTAAGTGTTAATACCCACATTCTAGCGTTAAATATAAATGCGGCTATACTGATAATCATGAACACAACAATACTATAACTCAGAATATACCTACTCAAACAGGTGCGGGTAGTTGCGACACATATCCTCTTCACGCTCCCAAGAAGCTTCATCAGCTCCTTTCCGGTTCTACTGGACTTTACCAAAGGAATCACCTTATTTCTAAGTCTCTTGTCTTCTCTGGCAAGGATACGAAATGGGATCTCAATGGTGATCAAATCAGCCTGAAGCTCCAAGTCTGGCGCATCAAACACTCTCTGTTGCTCCTCGTCATGTAAGTGCTTTTTAAGCATCGAAACATGAAAGACATCATGCGCTCCCGATATCAATGCTGAAAGATCTAGTCGATACGAGATGGCTCCAACATGTTCAACAATCCTGAACGGTCTAATATATCTCGGAGCAAGCTTTTCTCGTATGCCACTACTAGATTTAGACTCTTCGACGATGGACAAATCCGTCGCTAAAGGTTGAAAAACCGTCGCTATATCTTTTAGCGACGGAAAAAAACAAATTCTGTCGCTAAATAATCGTCAGTGCATTTAGGGTCCCTAATTAGACTTTTAACGACAGAAATGCCGTAGCAAAAGGTCAGTGACGGCTATTTGGCGACAGATTTTGCGTCGATCTTTTTTTTTAAAAACAAATCTATCACGCCCCGCTTCCTAAAATACAGAGGAATCAGAACGTGAACAAACCCGCGACGTATTAGATTAAGAAGAATAAATATAAATAAATATTTCTCCTCAATCTAATACACTAAGCGTCAAGAAGAATAAAACAAAGTCACAGGTCCCCGATCACAGATAGCAAGAATATAATGAACAACACAGAATAAAATAATACATATCACAAATGAACATCATTCAAGACATAATATACGGGTCAAACATGCCCTTATACATAACTGAACAAATGAATGCTGAGGAGATACAAAAATACATCGATCAATGAAAAAGAAGAACTACAAAAGTAAACTAGGATCATCAGCTAAGCTTCAGCTTCTTCTTCTGTTCTGTCTGCAAGACACTCCTGCTGAGAATCCTCTGGCTCCTGGTGTATCTCCAAGCTAGACATGCCCTTCCTCTAAGTCTGATGTACACCAGAGAAAACAGGTGTACGTCAACGTGCATGACACACGGCGAGATCCCACAATACAAACGGTCAAATGACCAAGGAAAATAATAGATGCAACAACAGTAATGATTATCGAGACGTGACCAATGCGATAACAGAAATAGGAACATGTGATGATAGTAGTAACGATAGGAGCATGCAACTAGAAGAATCCAAAAACATCCGAGTAATAAGATCATACAACTAGATGGAATTAATACTTAAGAATCTACAACCAGAGACGTAGTACGTCGAGCGAAATAATCCAAACAAGGAAACCCTCATGTATATACCATATGTCTCAAATTGTAGATAATTAAATATTAATACCGATCTATGTATGAAAAGAAAACAACTGGCCTACATCTCATAAGAATCCACAATCATCCAAGTGACGAAATCATACTACAAGCCATCCTATCACAACTCACTGGTCCACATCTCAACAAAACTAACAAAGCCCACCATAAAATACGCAAACATATAAATCTTGTTTTACATGTTATTTGAATTGGGGAAGAATATGTTCATATATATAATCGGGTCCTCGTAAACCTGTCCGGGGGCCGCCTTTAAGTCAAGTATTGGCCCTCTGGCCCATGTATATAACACTCACGATATCACGATAACAGGAAAGCGTTGTGCCCGTTTATATACATGCTATATTCTCCATCCTATTCCCCTTTATAACCCCATGTTGTCAAATTAATTAAGCAACTATACATGAAATATTGTGCACTAGCTACGGAGTTACCGTGGAACAACTTCTGTAAAACTATGAAAATAACCGTGACCCATCACACGTCCGATCAAGAGTGCATCGTCTAGTCAATGCTATAATAGTAATAGTCAAGGAAACCTCATACCGGGATATCGGTATCGAGGGAACTCGGGACTCCTCACATCGGGATATCGATGTCGAGTGAGTATAGCCATGCTTTGAAGCACGCTTATAAATCATAATTTTAACAGAAGTCGTTTTCATGTACAGTCTCTCCAATTGGATAACAACTAGGTGATAAAACAACAAGCTTCCACACAGCTATTCATGTCAAGCAATCTGACGCAGGTAATAATATATCACGGGCTAATCTAATTAATTAACTCACAACAGATCTAGAAATTGAAAGACGAGTCAATAAGTAACAGGATCTTGCCTCGGGGCCAAGGGGGCCTGTCGACGATGCGGCGATGGCGCTGCGGAGATGGATCTGGACTGAAGGGGGTTGCGACGTCAGCGAGAGGAGGTAGCGACGACGGATCTGACGGTTGACTTGTGGAGCTGGGCGACGACATTGGTGACTAGTTTGACGGCGCGGGGATCTCGGCGGGGAGAAGGAAGGGGGATGGAGCGACGACGAAGGGGCAATGACAAGGAGGGGATGCTGGTCGGCAGGGCACAGCGAGGGCAGGCCGACGGGGGTGAAGGGGACAACAGGGAAGGGCTGTCGGAGGAGCTGCTGGAGGTGAGCTCGTCGGTGGCAAGCAGGGGGGAAACGAGATCTGGGCTCTGCCAGAGCTGGATGTGTCGGAGATGGGCGTCGAGGCTGACGGCGTGGCGTTGGTTGCAGCGAGGTGGGTGGACGACGGCTGAGATGCGGGCGCCGGTGGAACTAGATGTGGCTGTTGGAGTGGTCGTCGGCGACGATGGGATGGAGGAGCAGCACGGCTGCGGGGGCATCGCCTGAGATCTGCGCGGTGGAGTTGGACAGCATTTCGGCGGCATAATGAGTGCGGAGCTGGGAGCGGCGAGCTGAATCGGAGCGAACGAGAGGGTGAGCGTGGCGGAGGATTTCAGATTGGGAGGCGGTGCGGTCAGCTGGGGAGGGCCCGGTGAAGCTGGCGCGGCAACTCATGTGGAGTTGTCGGATTTGCGCGGATGGTGGCAGCTTCAGAGCTCGGAAGAGAGCGGCACGAGGGTGGGGCGAGCGTCAGCGAGATGGGGCGGCAACCCGAGGGAGGACCTGGAGCCGGAAGTCGGACGCTTGCGGCGGAATGGGAAGGTCGTTGGCTCGAGCCGGGCGTGCGGAGCGGTCTCGCAGTGGGCGGAGGAGGATGGGGCTGAGCTTGGGCAGCTGGGTTTGATTGAAGAGAGAGAGAGAGAGAGAGAGAGAGAGAAAGAGAGAGAGAGAGAGAGAAAATGAGTGATTGAGTGAGAGAGAGCGACGTGAGAGGGGGATTAAGAGGAGAGAGAGAAAGAATATTAGGGGGAAGCACGAGGTGAGGGTTTTTAGGGAAGTGAAATTGAGAGATGGGGGAAACACGAGGTAAGTGAGAGTGCGGGATTTAGGGAGTGAAGTGGGGAAGTGGGGTAGGGGAGAGAGAGTGTGAGAGATGAAGAGAAAGAAAAACAGAGTGAAATCCCGTAGGGAAAAACACAAGGAAAAATACCCCTATAAAAATAAAAAATTAAAATACCAAAAATTTATTCAAACAAATATTGAAAATTTATGGTCAAAAATAATAACAATAACAATAATGAATAGTTTACTATTAATTTAAAATCTTTTACTGAAACAATTAAATTTATAATTAGCAAAACTATTAAAATAATATAATACTATATTTTTAAATCGTAGAAAATTCTAGAGAAATTAGGGAAAATACAAATACTCTTTTAGAAAAATAATATTTAATATTTAAATACCAAAAAAATTTATTCAAATTAAAATCGAAAATCACGGTCCTTACATCCTACCCCCCTTAAAACAAATTTCACCCTCGAAATTAAAACAAGATACGCACGATATCATATAGTAATCTGTAACCCAAAAATAATACATATAATAGTTAACAGTAGAAAGTAAAAAGCATATCAATAATGGACGTAGATAAAAGACATAAAAATATATGCAACAATCATGTAATTATGTATTCATAACATTTACACAACGATCACAATATCAAAATATACCATTATCCATTATATCATCATACATGTTAGAATAACCAAATATGATACAAAAACTATAAACCCAATATACATCAAAAAAATAACCATAATACAACATATGAACTGCCATGTATTAATATCCAATACAATAATCAATTATGGACATAAATTGTTAATTAAAACAGTAATACAGAAACTTGTGTATATGAAAAATTAATAAATACATCGATTGAAATAATTAATGAATAGATAATAAAATACATTATTAAAGTAAAACATACACAACCTAACAAAAGAGAAAAATAGCTAATAAATACAACAAAATATCTACAATATGCAAAATCTGTAACTAAGTTGTATAAACTTATAACACTCATTTCACATCCTAAAATAAACCATGAAACTACTGATGAACGTAAAAGAAATAACTATGTTAACTAACAAACAATATAACCCAAATAACACAAATAAACTAATAAATTAATAAAATTAAGGACAACATAAAAACACATGCAAGAAAAACATATAACTTGATAATAACCAAACTTTAATGATAACAATACACGTACATGAAAAGTAAAATACGACCAAAATTATGTGGTAACATACACAGCAAACATGTATAAATACATGTACAATACGTAGAATTAATAAAATAAATGCAACACAAAATAAAATAACTACACTATAACGTGACCACAAACAAAAATTATAATAAAAACATAATAAATACTGAATCACAATAAGTATAGCAATATACAAATTGAGACGTGAAAGAAAAATAAGTAAGAATACACTGCATAAAATATAAGACACACCAACTAAAAAAATATTACGATTAAATACGTAACCAAAATACAATATGTAAAAACACAAAAATAAAAGCTAACAAACACACACATTGTAACAACCTTTAATAACCCGATGCACAAACTATAAAGCCATAACACCACTCACTCACACCGAAAAATAACAACTCCTATTCAAAGAAAAATATAAGAATAAAACGATATTGATATAATATGATCTATGAAAAAAAATACAAAAATACGAGAAACGAAACAGAAAGTACACAATGTAAAATAACACAAGTCAAAATAATGAAAAATACCATTCTGACAAAGAAAAACATAATTGAAGGACTCAATGCATTCAAATAAGTAACAAACAAATTGACAGTATAAAACTCAAAATAAATTAACACATACAAAAATCATAGAATACACTGAAACATAAATGCTTACTAACAATACTGACACTCACAAACATACTACTAGATAAAGAAGTATAATATACAAAAACAAAATCTATGAAAGGTAAAATAGGTATATAAGCAAATAAAAACATAAGAAGAGCAAAATTCCGTATAATAAAAACACCGACATATTGTAGATAAACATAGTTACACAGTTGATACTAGAAATAATAAATGACTATAAATCAATAAAAGGTATACATCGTAAATATAATAATCTACGTTAATACACTATAATGAAAAGAGAATAGTAATTATAAAAGAATAAAAAGTAAACATAACACAAGTAACGAAAATAATGAATAGAGAATGAACAACAAATAATGATATAATAAAATACATAAATATCTAAAAATACCATAAAATAAATACTAAAAATAACACATGTATACAATGTATATTGTCATAATGACAAAACAATACATATCGAAAACGAAGCAAACAAATAACAAAGATGCAAATACACTATAAACAAACCATGAACAAATATCATGCACACCCACAAACGCTTTTTAAAATTATTTTTATATTAGTTATAAAAGAATAATAATTAATGATACGAAATAATATAACAAACATAGATAATTTATAACTCAACTCCAAACCTAACAATGTGAATAAATGCTTAAATATCAAAATAGAAATACATAGCTCTTAGAAATAACAAAACTAATGTGAACATATTAAAACAACCTAAACAAGTCAAAACTGACTGATAAGATAATTATGTACTGAAAATGTAAAGGATAAGAATATACTGCCTATGTAGAATATTAAAATCATGAATCTATTAAAGTATATCACGAAGTATGAATACTATAAAATAATCTAGAACATAAGTAAATGATAGATCGTATGATAGAAACGCACACATACATAATGTAGATATGCAAAAGTATAATTAAACACAATAAAATAATCTAAATATCAGATATGATATGCGATGTATATGTGAAATCTAATGACATGATTTGAAAAATTAAAAATGTATAAATAATGATTTTTTAAAAAAACATACAATATAACACTCTGTGTGTTACATAAAATAATAATGTAATAAATAATGCAGAAATTAATACAATCAACGATATATAAGTCAAACCAAAGAAAAAATAGTTGTAAAAGTAATAACACATATAATAATGATCGATACGAGGAAAGATGAATTATAGGAAGAGAGCGTTTAGTCGCGAAGCGACGAAACAAGAACAGTGGGAAGCCCAAGAGTTAAAGAGTGATGAGATAGGGACAAAACAAAATTTATCAAGAAAATAGAATAAGAGCTCAAGAATAGTCTCACGGATGAAATATGATATGTATCTAAATTGTCCGTTATATTCTCACTGATAGGAAATCGGGACCGTGACCTGCATGCGCCACCAGAAAAACCTGTCACGCCCCGCTTCCCAAAATACATAGGAATCGAAACGTGAACAAGCCCGCGACGTATTAGATTAAGGAGAATAAATAAAAATAAATATTTCTCCTTAATCTAATACGCTAAGCGTCAAGAAGAATAAAACAAAGTCACAGGTCCCCGATCACAGATAGTAAGAATATAATGAACAACACAAAATAACATAATACATATCACAAATGAACATCATCCAGGACATAATATACGGGTCAAACATGCCCTTATACATAACTGAACAAATGAATGCTAAGGAGATACAAAAATACATCGATCAATGAAAAAGAAGAACTACAAAAGTAAACTAGGATCATTAGCTAAGCTTCGACTTCTTCTCCTGTTCTATCTACAAGACACTCTTGCTGAGAATCCTCTAGCTCCTGGTGTATCTCTAAGTTAGACCTGCCCTTCCTCTAAGTCTGACGTACACCAGAGAAAACAAGTGTACGTCAGCGAGCATGACACACGGCAAGATCCCACAATACAAACGGTCGAATGACCAAGGCAAATAATAGATGCAACAACAGTAATGATTATAGACACGTGACCAATGCGATAACAGAAATAGGATCATGTGATGATAGTAGTAACGATAGGAGCATGCAACTGGAAGAGTCCATAAATATCTGAGTAACAAGATCATACAACTAGATGGAATTAATACTTAAGAATCTACAACCAGAGACGTAGTACGTCAAGCGAAATAATCCAAATAAGGAAACCCTCATGTATATACCATATGTCTCAAATTGTAGATAATTAAATATTAATCCCGATCTATGCATAAAAAGAAAACAACTGGCCAACATCTCACAAGAATCCACAATCATCCAAGTGACGAAATCATACTACTAGCCATTCTATCACAACTCACTGGTCCACATCTCAACAAAACTAACAAAGCCAACCATAAAACACGCAAACATATAATTCTTGTTTTACATGTTATTTGAATTGGGGAAGAATATGTTCATATATATAATCGGGTCCCCGTAAACCTGTCCGGGGGCCGCCTTCAAGTCAAGTATTGGCCCTCTGGCCCATGTATATAACACTCACGAAATCACGATAACAGGAAAGTGTTTTGCCCGTTTATATACATGCTATATTCTTCGTCCAATTCCCCTTTATAACCCCATGTTATCAAATTAATTAAGCAAATATACATGAAATATTGTGCACTAGCCACGGAGTTACCGTGGAACGACTTCTGTAAAACTATGAAAATAATCGTGACCCATCACACGTCCGATCAAGAGTGCATCGTCTAGTCAATGCTATAATAGTAATAGTCAAGGAAACCTCATACCGGGATATCGATATCGAGGGAACTCGGGACTCCTTACATCAGGATATCGATGTCGAGTGAGTATAGCCATGCTTTGAAGCACGCTTATAAATCATACTTTTAACAGAAGTCGTCTTCATGTACAGTCTCTCCTATTTGATAACAACTAGGTGATAAAACAACAAGCTTCCACACAGCTATTCATGTTAAGTAATCCCACACAGGTAATAATATATCATGGGCTAATCTAATTAATTAACTCACAACAGATCTAGAAATTGAAAGACGAGTCAATAAATAACGGGATCTTGCCTCGGGGCTAAGGGGGCCTATCGACGATGCGGCGGCGACGCTGCGGAGACGGATCTGGACTAAACGGGGTTTCGACGTCAGCGAGAGGAGGTAACGACAACCGATCTGACAGTTGACTTGTGGATTTGGTGGGGGAGGAGGAAGGGGGCTAACAGCAGACGACGAAGGGGCAGATGACAAGGACGGGGATTATGCTTGGTCGGCAGGGCACAGCCGAGATAGGGCCAGCGCCGACGGGTGGAGTGGAAGGGGGACAACAGGGGAAGCGCTGTCGGAGAGCTCGCTGGAGGTTGGCTCGTCGGCAGCAAGCAGGGGGAAACGGAATTGGCTTAGGGTGGCGCGAGAGGGCTGGGAGTGGTCAGAGGGCAGCGCCGGAAGGCTTGACGGGGCGCTTGCGTTGGGGTCAGGCAGCACTAGGGGGTGGACGGCGGCTGAGGATGGGGCGGCGGTCCGGAGCTGTGAGACGTGGCTTGTTGAGGGAGGTCGTCGGCGACGAGACCGCGGGGTGACGGAAGGAGGCAGCCACGGCTGGCAAGGGCATCGCGAGATTTCGGGCGTGGCGGTGGAGTTAAACAGCGGGGTCGCGTTCGGGCGGCCAAGAGGGCGAAGCTGCGTAGGGAGCGGCGAGCTGAGATCGGGAATGGAAGGGGGGTGAGGGGGAGCGGGTTGGTCGGAGGATTTCAGGGGACATGGTTGGGAGGGCGGTGTGCGTCAGTCCTGCGGCGGACGGGCGCTGCGTGGAAGGCTTGGCGACGGAGCTTAGCCTGCGAGCTGGATCGCGATTTTTTTTTAACGGGATGGTGGCGGCTTCGAGTTCTGGAAGGATGCGCCGAGGCTGTGCGGGCGAGGCTGGAGCGAGGGATGGGCTGGCAGGCGACGGAGGAGGAGCTTGGGGGAGCTGGAAGTGGCGGATTGGCACTTGGCGGATGGGTAAGGGTGGTGCTCAGGTGGGCGGGCGGAGCTGGGGGGTCTCGCAGGTGGGCGGGAGGAGGGGAATGGGGGGCTGAGCTTGGCAGCTAGGTTTGGATTGAACAAGAGAGAGAGAGAGAGAGAGAGAGAGAGAGAGAGAATGAGTGATTGAGTGAGAGAGAGCGACATGAGAGGGGGATTAAGAGGAGAGAGAGAAAGAATATTAGGGGGAAGCACGGGGTGAGGGTTTTGAGGGAAGTGAAATTGAGAGATGAGGGAAACACGAGGTAAGTAGGAGTGCGAGATTTAGGGAGTGAATTGGGGAAGTGGGGTAGGGGAGAGAGAGTGTGAGAGATGAAGAGAAAGAAAAACAGAGTGAAATCCCGTAGGGAAAAATACAAGGAAAAATACCCCTATAAAAATAAAAAATTAAAATACCAAAAATTTTATTCAAACAAGTATTGAAAATTTATGGTCAAAAACAATAACAACAACAATAATGAATAATTAACTGTTAATTTAAAAAGTTTTACTGAAACAATTAAATTTATAATTAGCAAAACTATTAAAATAATATAATACCGTATTTTTAAATCGTAGAAAAATCTAGAGAAATTAGGGAAAATATAAATACTCTTTTAGAAAAATAATATTTAAATACCAAAAAAATTTATTCAAATTAAAATCGAAAATCACGGTCCTTACAAAATCGACATATAGCGACGGCCTATTAGCGACGACAAAGATTAGCGACGGATTTTCATGTCTATTTTTCATCGCTAAAGATTTTTTTAGCGACGGCCTATCCGTCTCTAAAAGTAACCCATATTTTTTTTAAAAAGGCTCTGAAAATTGGAAAAAAACCTGTACAATAGCATAAAAAATTTTAAACCTTGTTCAATCAACAATATCACGCATATATAACACATATAAAGCCTATTCAATCAACAATATCACGTATAAACCCTGTTCAATCAACAATATCACGCATATATAACACATATAACACATATTTCAACAAAAACAAATAAATTATTGCATATTATTTTTACAAACACATTTATTGTTGTCAAAGTTAAAATATTACAAATCATTCCTCATCACTAGCTCAACCATGACTACCCCCAGCTCCACCTCCTCTAGAAGTCCCAGCCTGCAAATATAAATCAAACGTTAACAAGAGTTATAAAGCAATATACATCACCAAAACTGAATTTTGTAGTAAAGTAACAAATTATAAGCCAACATGGCATGACATGCAAGTTTAGCAATATGAGAGAGTATCATGGCATATTCTTATGTGTTATATGTTTTGGAAAGAATACCATCGCATATTCTTACTTTTGTATTATACGCACGCACAATTCTCTCACCATGCATGCACGCACCATAACCCCACTCACAATTCTCTCACTACGCACGTACTATCAACACCACCATAAACACATACACACGCACGCACACAAGCACCCAAACCCCACCTATAATTCTCTCACCATGCACATACGCACCCTAACCCCACCCCTAATTCTCTCACCACACACGCACGCACGCTAACCTCACCCACAATTCTCTCACTACGCACGCACGCACACACGCACCATCAACACCACCATCAACACACACGAACGCACATAGAATTCTCTCACCATGCACGCACGCACTCACCCTAACACTAACCACAATTCTCTCACCACGCACGCACACACCATCACATAAAAACGTTATAAGTATATTTTTTTGGATTTATGTTAGGGTTAGGGTTAGGGTGTGTGTGTAACAGACTAAACCATAAGATCTTGCTTATAACACAACATATCTTCCTTTATAGCTGTTAACTATGGAAAAGTTGAACTGTAATATTCCATTTTGGGTTTCATTAATTTTTATACATTGTAGTGTTCTTTATGGTTAAATTCATGTATGAGAAAGAGTAAGAGAATACAAAATTATCAAAAAGAGTTAGAGAATATAAAATCATTTTATCACAATCAGTTATATGGTTAGTCTTGTGACAATGCCCAAGTGAAGGTAATAAATAAACATATGGATTGGTTCTGATTATAGCTTGAATAATTAATATTTTTATTGGATGTAGTTCTAGTTCTTCAAGATATACATAGTTGGTTGTTAAAGCTCGATTATTACATAGCTAGTTCTGAAATTAAAAAAAAAAGTAACGTATATATATTACCTGATCTACCATAAACCGTCTTCTATATGCCTCCTGAGCCTCCTGAGGTAGAGTCGACATGAACTGTGAGAACTCTAATTCCCTCTGCTCTCGGCACCTCCGTTCTTCCTCCGCCATCCGCTGATATGATGTTTGCTGCGTTTGCCAATCTTCAATCGCTTTCAACCACTGCTCCACTGTCGAGTCTTGATATGAACTGCTTCCTGGAGTTCCTGGTGGTGCTTGCAGACTCGTAGGTGCTACTAGACTCGTGCGGCCGATGCTCGGATCCTCTCCACCAGTATCTGTTCTTCCTACTCGGTCCAATGACCGTCTCGATGATGTAGTCTTCCTCCTCTCTACTTAGCCGAGCCGGAGTGCTAGAACCGACCTGAGACTGAGACATTTGCTCCTGTACCTTAGCATGAAATTTCTCCTGCGATATATCAAAACAACTAGGGAAATTCGACTTATTAATGATGCATTGTTATGAAATTGAATATACAAATGAATTGCTACTTACAGCCAGATCCTTATTCTTCACTTTCTTCTCTTCATCGGCGTAATTCAGGCTCCAGGAAGTCAGAATACGATTTGCAAAATGTCTGAGATCTCCCCCTCCCAATTTTATTCAAATATACACATAAATTATACTCAAATTGAAGAGATAAAAGCTAATATATTATTGTAAAACCCCGAAAATTTGAATATAGTGTGATAAATAATTATAAATATGTTATAGGGTAAAAAATAATGTATTTTGATATTTGAGTATGATAGAAATTGATTTGAGATCAATCCAATATATATTGGTGAATATATGAGTGTAAATATACAAAACATGCACAAAGGCCAAGAGTGAAAATCTGAGAATTTTGACTAGTTGAGAGTTTCTATGTTTTTCACACTGATTCATTTAGAATCTGGAAAAGTGTATAAGACCAAAGTTGTAGGTCTCTTCAAGAGCTTTCCAACGAATCTTAGATCACCTCATTCCGAGAATGGATGAGAAAGTTACAGCCTTTTTACCAAACCCCAGTCTGAGCATGACTCAGAACCCTGCGCAGTCGACCGCCGTGGTCGCTGCGGTCGACCGCTGGGCGAACCTGGTTCTGCCAGTTCTGTTTCGGGTTGGGTTTTGTTTATACCGAACCCAGTTGTTACCCTAGGTATATATACTCATTTTGAAGCTCTCAGAACCCTCTTTTGAACCCTAATAGCCTCAGCCCCCTCCTCTCTCTTTTTCAAACCCTAAAACCCCTTTCTTTGGCGATTCTTGGAGGATTTTGGAGGAGTCGATGCGAGATCCATCGGTGTTCAGTGAAGGAGGATCATTCTCACTCGTTTTTGGGAGTTCATCTTCACCCCTCAGACGAGTAACTTCTCGCCCAGCCCTATCCCATGTTTTAAAAGGGTTTTTATAATGATTTTCATGAGTTTTGATGAGCCTAAAAGGTATTTTTGTATAAAGATGGATTCTCTATAATGTGGATTGCAAGAATCAAATATTTTAGTTTATAAAAGCTCACCAATGTTTTGTTTAGTGAAGATCTTGATCTGAAATTGCTTAAACAAGAGTTAAATCACGATTTACTATTTTCAAAACGTTTTTAACACATTTCATATATGTTTAGAGTGTTGGGGATGTAGTTTACATGTTTAAAATTCATTGTTTTTAACACATTTCTGCGCGCGGTCGACCGGAGTGGCCTCCACGGTCGACCGCCGCACAGTTTTGGTGCACTATTGGATTTATTGTTTTGTTCGTGCTTTCGAGGGATTTGACTCGATTATCTGATACTAGGTTTCAGATTTACTATATATCTATGCATGATAGATGACCGAGGACACCGATTTAGAATCGCACACCGAGACACGTGTGAAATTTATATAAGTATATCTTTTCAGATTATAGTTCTCGTGTTGGACTATAATCCATTGAAGTCCTCGTGTTGGACTATAATCCATTGAAGTCCTCGTGTTGGACTATAATCCATTTCAGTCCTCGTGTTGGACTATAATCCATTAAAGTCCCCGTGTTGGACTATAATCCATGGAAGTCCTCGTGTTGGACTATGATCTATTTCAGTTCTCGTGTTGGACATTTACATATTAGACCATGTGTTGGACAATTGTTAAGCTATGAGTATGACACTTATCTGAATCAGGACATGACATGATTACATAAGATTTGGACGTGATAGCTACCTAGGCTGGACATGATATTTATTGTAGCTTTGACATGTTTAAAATGTATCGGTAGAGATGGGTTGTATTCTTTCTTTATTGTTTCTTGTGTTAAACCTCGGGTTTAGTATTTAGGGATTTACAATTTGAGATACAAGGTATATACATGAGGGTTTCCTTGTTTGGATTATTTCGCTCGACGTACCTACGCTCGTGTTGTAATTTCCTAAATACTAAAACCCATTATTGTTAGAATAAATGATTTTATACTATTATGTATTAACTGTATTTTCATATACAGCGAGCCCTATCCCTTGGGGTTGGTTGTGATGTTGCTCGCTAGCGCTTTGACGCTCGTTGTCCCTCCCCCTTTCAGGTAACGAGCCAGGAGCCCGGAGAGTCGCAGGTTGATGGCGATGCACTTTAGTGTCAGCTGTCTACTTTAGATATATTTTTCTTTTGAGCTCCACTGTAGACTTTTTGTTTAGACATTTGAGAGTTCATTCTAGAAGTTGTAAAGGCCGTGTGCCTTATTTCCTTTTATTCAGACCTTTGTATTATTTGAGAGTTCATTCTAGAAGTTGTAAAGGCCGTGTGCCTTATTTCCTTTTATTCAGACCTTTGTATTTGAGACTTGTTGAAAAGTTCCAGTGTATTCATTTCAGACATTTACTTGTACTTCAGTATATTAGATGATGAAATACAAACTTGATCTCTATTATTTCATCAGTTGATTCTTGTATTATCTTTTACTTGCTTTTGTACCTACACCTGTTATTGACTCTACTAGAGTGATAGAATTGTGATGGTGAAACATGTTATTGCACGGTGTGGTGCATGGCAGGTTTGACATTCTTGGTTTCATCTTGGACTGCAGCCTTGTGTGAACCCAGGGGCGTCACAGTTGGTATCAGAGCTCTAGTTCCAGTATCCTTAGGATCATCCTGTGTCGAGTCGTGGAGCTAGGTTAGAGTTTCCTAGGATTCATGTATAGAGTCCGGTAAGGATTTTCTAGTATGAGTGAGGATGATATATGCGTGTATCTCAAAAAAATTGAGAATTTTTTTTATGACAACTATTTTATGTTGATTGAAGGTATTTGCGTGAATACTATGTGTTATGAAATCGTATTGCGATACGTTATATATATATATATGTATTTTTGCTATCTCACTTACTGTGAAAATTAAGCTCTCCTTTTGATATTATAAATATCGAAACGATGATGTGGTCAAGGTAAAACTCGTACCTGGAGAGCTGGGCATGCAGAGCCGAGCCACAGCTGGCTCCACAGTATTTGATCAACTTCATGGAGCCGTTAGCAGCAAGATCTTACAACAATCGAGGAGCAAGAAGTATATCAGTTTCCGTCAGCAACACCACTTTCAAGAGATTCACCACCGGTTGTATCCGTCGTGGAAGTAAAGATGAAATACCAATGAGTACACTACCACCACAATCAGTTGTTGATAGAGTCGCAGATCAGGAGATTTAACTCTGAAAGGATAAGAAAAATATCAGACACTATGAGCGCCAAAATTTCAAGGCACACCAGTTTCAATTGTAACCTATAAGGGAAACTTGAACATCGGCTAGGAACCAAGCAGAAGTCAAATATATATTCAGCATTGAGGACCATCGCTGGAGGATAACAACAACATCCAGATTTTTGACGAGACAGCAATTATCACCTATGTGGGAGAATTTAGATCATCTCTTCACCAAACAATTAGCGCTAGTCTAAGTGAAGCAGGGAGATATACCCATAGTGAAAGAAGAAATCAAAATCCAGAATAGTGATAATGACAATGGCAAGAGAACCATTGTGAAAATCTAGAGAAACCTAACAACAGGAGAATGATTTTACCCCAGCAACAAGGACAAGATAAGAAAGGAGCACAATATGATTAGAGAGCGCCGGAGTAGCGCGGAGATTCAGAGAAACATGTTACAATCACAATAAGGTCGAACAAATAGCAAAAGACTTGTAGCAGTTCACAGCAGGAAGCTAGCATGATAAAGGTCGCAGTCGGCAATCTCAGAGTCGTAATTTCGGCCAGCAGTGAGGAAATAGAAGTACTACTTGTTAATCCGAAGATTTAGGGGCCAGAAGGCCAGATTTGTATTATCCAGAAGATTTGCACTATCCAGCAAAGTCTATTCAGCTGTACCGCATGATCAGGGTACCAGCGGAGCTTTATTCGTGATTTCATTTTTAGTTCGGATCTAGTTTGATTTATAAAATTCATTTATCTCTTATCCTTCATACCTTTGTTGATGGGTGTCAGCTTGTGGCATTCCTTAGATTTTCCGTTGTCAGTATTTACTCCTCTTGGGGAGGTGTCCACTCTATCTATAGGAAATATGTCATCAACTAGACGAGTCAGAGTTTGTTGTTAATTTGATAGCGTTGTATATGTTTGGGTTTGATGTTATCCTTGGTATGGTTTGGTTATCCTCCTACCAGGCTAGTACTGACTGCTTTGCGAAGACAGTCAATTTGCGAGCGTCCGATGGGTCCGAGATGATTGTAGCGACCTCTCAGGACAACCGTTTTGCGGAGTCGTTTCTGGTGTATATCGAGGAGGTGCTACGACGGGATCTGAGTATTGATTTATTGGAGACTAGAGTTGTCTCAGAGTATCAGGATGTCTTTAGGGATATACCTAGGTTACCTCCTGTGTGAGAGGTCGAGTTGTGTATTGAGATGCAGCTGGGCACAGTCCTGATATCCCGCGCACCCTATCGTATGACACCAGCTGAGATGAGGGAGCTTCAGACCCAGTTGGACGAGTGGTTAGCTCAGGTTTTATTCATAGGAGTTATTCTCCGTGGGGCGCATCGGTCCTCTTCGTGAAGAAGAAAGACGGTAATACGAGATTGTGCATTGATTATAGAGAACCGAACAAGGTCACTATCCGGAATAGGTACTCATTACCTAGGATTGATGACTTGTTCGACTAGTTGCAGAGAGCGTAGTATTTCTCGAAATTTGATCTTCGCTCTGGTTATCATAGTTGCGGTTCGGGAGATGGATTTTTTCCAAAGCCGTTTTTCCTAATTCGATGTGAATCTTTAGAGTTTCTAGTTGGGCCATTCGGGTTGACTAATACACCTATAGTATTCATGAATGTGATGAACCGGGTTTTTCCATCCTTTCATGGGCCAGTTTGATATTCTCATATTTTCGAGATCGGAGGCAGAACACGAGTGGCGTTGCAGACTCTTCAGGAGCATCAGTTCTATGCCAAATTCAGCAAGTGCGAGTTTTGACTTTCAGGAGTCAGAATTTCTCGGCCATGTCATCAACAGAGAGGATATAGTAGTGGATCCGGCTAAGGTTACAGTAGTTCTTGATTTGGAATCGTCAAAGATGGTGATAGAGATTCGAAGCTTCTTGGGTTAGCCGGTTATTACAGGAAGTTCATCCTAGACTTCTTAAAGATTTCGACGCCACTTACACGCCTTACGAAGAAGGGTGTACAGTTCATTTGGAACAAAGAGTGCCAGAAGGCCTTTAATACTTTGAAGACTAAGTTGACTACGGTGCCGGTTTTGACTATTTCGAGTAGTGACAGGACGTACGTTGTTTACACAGATGCATCATTGGCAGGTTTAGGAGGCATCTTGATGCAGACTCAGTGGGTAGAAGCATATATCTCATGACAATTTAGGGTGCACGAGCAGGACCACCCCACTCATGATTTGAAGTTAGCAGCAATGGTATTTGCATTGAAGTCACGAGACATTACTTATATGGAGTGCAATTTGAGTTGTTCATCGACCACCAGAGTTTGAAGTATCTTTTCTCCCAGAAGGAACTCAACCAGAGACAGCGGAGGTGGATTGAGTTTATTGAGGACTATGAATTCGCGATTCAGTACACCCAGGAACAATTAAGATGTACAAGGACCTAAAGGGACACTTTTGGTGGAGTGATATGCGTAGGAAAATTTTAGAGTATGTAGCTAAGTGTCGTACCTGTCAGCAAGTGAAGGCAGAACATCAGAGACCGACAGGAACACTTCAGCCTTTAACAATTATGGAATGGAAGTGGGCGGACATTTTTATGGACTTTATTGTAGGGTTGCCGAAGTCAAAGAAATAAAATGATTCTGTTTGGGTGATAGTGAATAGACTAATGAACTCAGCACATTTTATTCCAGTAAAGACTAACTATATAGCTGAGACGTATGCGTGGATATTTATTCAAGAGATAATTCGACTTCATGGAGTTCCAGATATGATGGTATCGGAACCGAGGTTCAGTGATTCCACATTTTTGGAAGAGTTTCCAGGATTCATTTGGCAACAGATTTATCTTACAGTAGTGTATTCTACCCACAGACTGATGGTAAGATGGAGAGAGTAAATCAGATGTTGGAGGACATGTTGCGTGCTTGTGTCATTTACTTCCAAGGTAGCTGGGAGGATCATATTCCACTGATAGAGTTTGCTTATAACAACAGTTATCGAGCGATATTTGGTGTGGCCCCGTATGAAGCATCGTAAGGGAGGCCTTGCAGATCGCCTATATATTGGGTAAAGCCGGAGGATAGTTTAATGCTTGGGCTAGAGCTTACGAGATAGATTACTGAGAAAGTAACATTAATCAGAGAATAGATTCTAGCCGCTTAGAGTCAGCAAAAGAGCTATGCAGATAAGAGATGAGGACATTTAGAGTTTCATATTTGAAGAGTTAGTTGTACTGAAAGTATCATCTAGGAAAGACGTTCAGCGATTCGGAAGGCGGAGAAAGCTTGAGCTGAGATATATTAGACCGTTCCGGATTTTGGAGCTTATTGGAGCTGTTACATATGGACTAGACTTTCCAGCATCGATGTCTAGTGTACATAAAGTATTTCATGTTTCAATGTTCGAGAAGCAATTACATGATGAAGAGCAGCAGTGAGTGTTGAACGCGTCAGAGATTTAGCTTCAGGATGATTTGACTACGATTGAAATCCCAGTTTGTATACTTTCTAGAGAAGATAAGAAATGTAGAAACAATATATTTTTTTTTTCCCTTGGTGAAAATTCAGTAGAACCGGAAAGGAGTTGAGGAGGTTTCTTGGGAGCGCGAGGAGGATATACATCGCGACTACCCACACCTGTTTGATCAAGTAAATTAAATTTTTGTATGACTCATATATGACTTATGGTTACATGTATAGTGATGTTTATACTTAACACTAAAATGAGGGTATTAACACTTAACTCCTAAACACTCGGAACATATGGTATATATATGAGGGGTTTCTTGTTTGGATTTTTTTGCTCGATGTACTTGTTCCATTTAGTTAGGGGTTAAGTGGGGGTATTTACATTTTAGATGGTTAAGTGTGGACATCGAAGATGATTTTCAAGAGCGTGAAGATGCTATGTAGCGCTACTTCATGCATTTATTGAGGAAGTGGATTGATTTATGTGTATGATTATTTATGTAGTTATATTTAAATTTAACGCTAGAATGAGGATATTCCCGCTTAATTCATAATCTTATGGAACACACGGTATATATATGGGGGGTTCCTTGTTTGGATTTTTCGCCCGACGTACTAGTTCCATTTGATTAAGGATTGAGTGGGAATATAGTCATCCTGAATTGTTAAATATAAATATCGTTATATGCTCATCTAGAGTAATATTATTTGTTTGAGTATAATTTTTGAATTTCGAGGACGAAATTCTTTTAAGGGAGGAAGAATGTAAAACCCCAAAAATTTGAATATAGTGTGATAAATAATTATAAATATGTTATAGGGTAAAAAATAATGTATTTTGATATTTGAGTATGATAGGAATTGATTTTAGATCAATTCAATATATATTGGTGAATATATGAGTGTAAATATACAAAACATGCACAAAGGCCAAGAGTGAAAATCTGAGAATTTTGACCAGTTAAGAGTGAAAAACTGAGAATATATGAGTGTAATAATTATAAATATGTTATATGAGGTACATCTAGCGATATTGAACTGGTCCTATGATGCAGGCTTCGTATGTTAAATGTATTGTGAGATGCACCATGACCGTGAAGAATGAGGGTGGAAATAGTATTTTCATTTTACATAGTGTATTGGCAACATGTCCCTCTAATTCTTCAAACTCCCTGACATCAATCACCTTGGAGCACAACTGCTTGAAGAAACCACAGAATTCTATTACCACCATCGCGAGTTCCTTCTCAACATGTTGCAACGCAACCGAGAGAAGTTGATGTAATAGAATATGATGGGCATGTGTCTTGAGTCCCAAAATCTTTCTGTCCTCAATATGCACATTTGCTGAAATGTTTGAAGCATAACCATCGGGTGTATTCACGGACTTTAGAAATAAACATATATTGTGGACCTCATCCTTCGACAGTGTGACACGGGAGACTGGGGGTTCAAACTTTTCGTCACCCTTGTCTATAGCTTGCAGTTCAGGATGGATGTTCAATTCTGCTAGGTCTCGATGTGCCCTTAAGTCATCTTTTAATTTTTTTTCACATCCTGTAACAAAGTGTTCAAGAGATTCTCGCATATTTTCTTCTCGATGTACATGACATCCAAGTTGTGACGTATTTTTAAACTTCCTAAATATGACAGGTGATAAAATATGCTGAATTTTGACCATCCATGCGAAAGTTCAGTGCCCTTAGAGACACGCCCATGCGACTGGACATTGTGAGGCTTATTTCCTTTCGATTTGCTTGAGAAATAGCTTTCCCTTTCCCTTCCTTTCGACATTGTGAGGCTTACTCATAGTCTGACATGCAAACCGGACAAGCAATTTGAACCTTCGTCGACCATCCAGACATGTTAGCGTATGCTGGGAAGTCATTAATTGTCCACATGACCATTGCCCGCATACAAAAAGATTCCTTACCATAAGAATCATAAGTACTGACGCCTTCTTCCCAGAGAAGCTTCAGGTCATCAATTAATGGTTGGAGGAAAACGTCAATGTCATTTCTAGGAGAATATCTTCCAGGGATCAAGAGTGAAAGTATCTTGTACGGCTGCTTCATGCACATCAACGACGGCAGGTTTATTATCATGTCTACAATCATTCCCTAAAGTTTTACATTTTTTGGAATTTATTTGATATTTTTAAACAGCGTTTTAAAATCAGATATACAGTTTTCAGCTTCATTTTTCATATGTCAGTTTTCGGTCGACCGAACCGGTCGACCGAACCTGAGTTCTTGTGCTCATTGTGCGACAGAGAGTCTGTCGGTCGACCGGTCCGGTCGACCGAAAGCTCCATCGGTCGACCGCACCGGTGGCCCGACGAAGTCTCTGCTTGTTTTCTTTTGTTTTCGACCTGGATAGCGGTCGACCGAATGATTTAGTCGGTCGACCGAATGATTTCGTCGGTCGACCGCCGCTCGTTCTGACTGCTTCCAACGGCTATTTTTGTTACCGTTGCTGGGGTGTTTTTGATCTTTTGTTTTGGGAGTTTTGGCTGAGTTTTGAGAGGGTATAAATACCCAATTGCTGATCTCTTTTCAAGTAATCAAGAAGTGTTTTAAACAAAGTTTTTAAACAAGGATTTAGGTTTTTACTGTTTGTTTAAAAGATTGGGTTTCTGTTTACAAAGGAGGAAGTTTTCACTGTAGATTGAGGGATTCATTCTCAAACCTCTTCATCCTCTTCTTTGTGTTTATAGAGAAGTTTTCTAACTCTTTTCTCTAGCAATTTCGTTATTGATTTTCATATTCTTACTATTGCTAGTTTTCTATTTGAGTTAGATTTTATTTTACTCATTGTTACACACACCCACATTCAGCTTATTGTATCTTTCATACATAGTATAGTTGGGTGGTGAGAGATTGTAACTTTGAGTTGTGCTTAATTGAGTTCTCATCCATAGTTGAGAACAATCATTTGTTATATTGTGCTTATTGTGAGATTCACTTTGTAATACACTTGTACACCGAGTGAGGAGTGTGTGGTGAGAGTCGGGGATCGTCCCAAGAGGAGTGGCGTCGGTTGACGTGCCTAGGGAGAGGTTGTAACCGAGCACTTGAGGGAGACACGGCTAGGTCCAACACTTAGTGGGTGTAGAGTGTGATTGCAAGAGTGTGAGTTGTAGAGTTTTCGGTTAGCTAGAAAACCGAGTGTGTAGAAGAAGTTCCGGCTTCCTTGTGTTAGTTTATATATCCTTACATATATCATATTGTATATCTTCTTGGTAGGATATATTATCTTGTGTATATATATATATATATATATATATATATTCATCATATAGGATATATCTCTTTGTTGTTCATATTGCTTATCCTAGCTTACATATCTTGTTATATTTCACTCTTGCTAGGATAACTTGTTAATTAGTTTTAATTGGCATTTAATCGGATTAGATTAGCATAAGACCCTAATCACCCCCCCCTCTAGGGTCTAACAGAGGAGTGTAGAGGTAAGATACGTGGTCGGTCCCAAGATGAGTGACGTCGGTAGTAAAGCCTAGTGAGAGGTAGTAATTCCGAACACTTGAGGGAGACACGTGAGAGGCCAACACTTGATATGCTAGTTGTGTAGTTACATTGTGAGTGATTGTGAACGTTAATCTGTGAGCGTTGAAAACCAATATTGTGTGGTGTAAATATTTTCGGGCGAGCGTTGAAAACCCAGTGTGATAGTGGATTTCTCCCCGAGAGTAAGGAGCGGAGACGTAGGACGGAAGGTCCGAACTCCGTGATCATTTGATTGTGTTTGTGTTATTTGTATATCCTTACATATATATCTTGTCACATATTATACTTGCTAGGATATTTGTTAATTAGTTTTAATTGACATTAAATCATATTAGATTAGCATAAACCTTATTCACTTCCCCCCCGGTTTTTTCCTAGTGGTATTAGGGCCTAACAATTGGTATTAGAGTTTGGTGCTCTTTAATTTAAGGTTTAACCGCCTTAAGTTAAAGATCTATTGTTCTTATTTTTGTGCTAATCTAGTTTTGATTTTATTTGTTTCTTGCTTGCACATATCATGGACATGCACAGTTCACCTTGTTTAGGTTATGCCATTAATATTACTCCTAGAATAGATAATTTTCTCTATGCTCAATGGTATGTTAGATTTTAATTTTTTTTCGATCTTGATATTTTGATTTATGGTAAATTATTGACGGTGCTTATATTGTACCCACTTCGGAGAAATCCAAGTGGAGTAAAAATAAAAAAAGAATGTTTACAACGAATAAGCTTCTGTTAGAATTTTTGCATTATGCTTTTGACTCATCATTTTCTAACAAGCTTGATTCATTTGATAGTGCCTACACATTGTGTAAATTCTTAGAAGTGCATCAAGGGAACTTGGAGTCGATCCGATGAGCTTTGGCGGATTCCTCTTCAAGTTCTATTGGAGCATCATGCACACGGTCACTGGGCGATAGCCCTAGTGTAGTAAGCGAGTCCGATTCCGATGATGATTTATATATCAATAAACTCGCATGTGCATATAAAAGATTAATGCATGCCTATAACAAATTGCATAAAAATTTTATTGAGTTAAAAAGCAAGCATGTAGAGTTAAAATCCAATCATGAGGAGCTAGTGTCCAAATTTGATGTTATTGCAAAAGAAAATACTATGCATAAAGAAAACAATGACATGTTAAGTTTGGAAAATAAAAAATTGACCTCATCCATTGCTAGCTCATCTCATGCTAAGAATGATGCCATGCTAGATATAGAATGCATTAGAAATGAATTTGATTCTTTTAAGAATAACCATACGTGCTCTACTTATATTATCAATGATGTTGTTTCCAATGATGAGTTGAATCTTATGAAAAACCACATATCTTGTTTAGATTCAACTTTAAACACATGTATTGATAATCATAAGAAACTTATGGATAAGTGTGCTAAATCTAGTGCTACAAGTTCTAAATCACCTACCCACTATGCACACTTGTATAGCAAAGTTTATAAATACACTATTTGCGACTGTAAAGGCCATTTAGCTAAATTTTGCTATGATACACACAAACATAAGAATATTAATCCTTCTTGTGCATCTCATCAAGTTTCTTCATCACATGTACACACACATGCACCCATTGCTTATCATAAGCATGCTCATGTGTATAGATATGATTATTGTGGTAGATTTGGTCATTTGACCAAATTTTGTTTTGATTTGAGGAGAGTTTCTCGTTTGTAAAACAATTTTAAAGATCAATCTATTTTTGCAAATGAGTCCCGCGCACAACCGTTTGGTCTACACAAACCATTTCGTCCTTTACATTGCACCTATTGCAATCGGAAAGGTCATTTGCATAACTATTGCTCTGACCATGTTAGTACACAAAATGCGTCCAAAATGGATCATAGCCCTAGGACATTGAGCTAAAATGATAGGGGTCATGTCCCAAAGTTTTCTGGCACCAAAAGTTCTTGGGTGCCAAAACAAAATTAATTATGTTTATGTTGTGTTTTTTAGATTTTAGGATTCTATTTGTTTTCAAACATTGGTATGAAAAATGTGTTTGTGTTTATGGATTCATCATAAATCACTTATATGATGATATTTATGTGTTTTTGCTTATAGATCATCTACTTGTGCTTTATAATGTATTCTATGTGTGGTTTGATCAAGTTTTACAAAGAAGATTTCCTTTATTTATCAAACATCATTTTTGGGATTCCACTTGATTTATGATTTCATTAGTTTGATGTGTTTTTATTTGAAAACATTTTGCATGATTCTCATGTTCTTCTTCTTTTGATTTCATAAATTATTTTTATACATGGTTTTTAGGTTTGTGCATTGAGACACATTCCTTTTAAATGACATATCTATATGTGTTATCATTGTCTTTTTATATGTGAGTTACACTTAGCATGTTTCTCATTTTTGCTTTTACTTACATATGTTTGCCTTGGTCATTATTGCATATATTCATTAAGGTTTTTTTTATAGGGGGAGCTTTTCCCTATATTTGTTTTTATACTCACCGTGCTTATTTGTAGGGGGAGTCTTCGCTCTCTTCATTATTTTGTTTTCCCTATTTTTGATGTTGCCAAAGGGGGAGAAACATTCAGTTATCTTTGCTGTATTCAAATCTTCCTCCTTCAGCCAACAAAGTGATTTGGTATGAAACTGTCTGGGAAAGGCTTAATTCTCCTAGGCAATCTTTTATATTATGGCTGACTATCCAAAACAAGCTCCTAACAAAAGATAGGCTTTCTAAGAGAGGGCTTCTTCAATCTGTTCATTGTGCTCTATGTGAAGGTGCTGGCCTTGAGTCCCGAAATCATCTATTCTTTGAATGTGTGTTCTCAAATGAAATCTGGAATGGGATCATGAACTGGCTCCAATTTAATTGGAGAGCCTGTGACTGGAATTTGATCCTCAATTGGTTCAACAACAGGTTGAAAGGAAATAGATTCAAGCTGAAAGTGAGACGTATGGCGTTATCGGCATCAGTGTACCACATTTGGAGAGAACGAAACGCTCGTATCTTTCAGTCGAAGAACAGATGCACAAACCAAATCATTAGAGACATTAAAATTGATATGCTGACAATCATTCTCAACAGTCGGCTGTCGGATGAGCACAGGAATTGGATTCTATCCCTGTAATTTTGTTTTTTTTGTCTGGTTTTCTTTTCTCCTCTTCTATATCTTCTTTAGTTCCCCAGTTTTGATTTCTCAGTTCATCTGCTGAGTATTCTTGATGTACATAAAAGCACATTGTGGGAAATGAATTAAAAATTTTCATTTACCAAAAAAAAGGGGGAGAAACAAGTAGATTTATGAGTATATTTATGAGTATTGTGCCTTATTGTATATTTTATATACTCCATGTGTAAATTGTTTGTCAACATCAAAAGGGGGAGATTGTTGGCCTTTTTGTTTTGATGATGTTTTAACAAACAATTTATAACTAATATTATTTGTCTAGTGTTTGTGTTTTCTTATTTATTCTAGGCAAACAACGATGTCGGAGGTTGGATGGAATTGCGCCATAACGATCATATCAAATGGAGGTTGGTGAAAATAGTAGAGTGAAGCAATACATTTCAAGTCAAGATTCAGATCAAGCTTCATCCGCAAAGTTTACCAAGAAGAGCTATATTGGAGACCATCAAGTTTGGGTATATTTAGCTTAGGTTTTGTATTATGTGTGTTTAATACTCTAAGCTCAATATCATATACACACATATTTTATTGGTTTCTACGTATATATATATATATACACACATTTTGGTTTTTTGGTTTATCCACAAACTAAGTTTTTACAAATAAATTCCAAAAATTGTTTATACATGTTTATTTTCAATGCGGATAAGTTGTTTTGTTTTAGCTTCATAGATAAAAAACAATAGTTATATTCATATACATATTCTCTTGTTTCATATTTATCATTTTGTCAAATGCATATATTGTGCAAAACTTCATTTTTGCATAATATTGAATTTTTAGTTTGTAGACTTCATAACAATATTTTATATCTTTTATCAAGTCTATAAAAATATTTTATAAGGTGTCAAAACATTAGTTAAGTCAAAATATCAAAAACAAGTGTTTCATTTTTTCATGTTTTGACCAAGTTTAACAACATGTTTATTATCATGTTTATAAACATTTTCTAAAGTTTTACATTTTTCTAAAATTATTTGCTATTTTTAAAGGCAGTTTTAAAATCAGATTTCCACCATGAATCCTAGGTATCAGTTCGCGCTCGACCGGAGTGGTCGCGGCAGTCGACCACCTGAAGTCCAAAGACCCAGCTATGTTTCTCAGTTGCTCGCGTTCGACCGCACATGTCTCTGCCCTATATAGCCGTTACACAGTAACGATTAGTTTTTGGTTTTGTTGTTTTGTCGGTTTTAGGGGTTTTCTTAGGTTGTTTTCTTCTACCCTATATATACCCCATTGCATTTATCATTCCCACCTAAAAAGAAAAAAGTTTTAAAAGAGTTTTACAAGTTTGTTTAAGGGTTTTTAAGTTTGTTTGAGAGTTTGTTTGTGAAGAAATTTTCACAAGAGCTTGAGGAGATCATTCTTTGGTGTTTGGGCATTCAACTCTTCTCTTTCTCTCTCTCTCTCTCTCTCTCTCTCTCTCTCTCTCTCTCTTGTCATCATAGAGAAGTTTTTCTAAACTCATTCTAGCTATTTATTGTTTTGATTATAATTTTCATAAGCTAGATTTACTTTGAGTTTAGTTTGTTTTGATTATACTCATTGTTCACACATAACCTATTGAGCTTATTGTAATTGCATACATAGTATAATTTAGGGTTGTGGGATTGTGACTTTGACTGTGGGCTTAATTGAGTTCTAACCTTGTTTAGAGAACAAATTATTTGTTGTTGAGCTTTTATTTGTGAGGTCACATTGTATTACACAAGTACTCCAAGAGGAGTGTAGAGGTGAGATATGTGATCGGTCTCAAGAGGAGTGGCGTCGATAGTAAAGCCTAGTGAGAGGTAGTAATTCCGAACACTTGAGGGAGATACGTGAGAGTCCAACATTTGATATGGTAGTTATGTAGTTACATTGTGAGTGATTGTGAGCGTTGATTGGTGAGCATTGAAAACCAATATTGTGTGGTGTAAATATTTTCGGGTGAGCGTTAAAAACCTGTTATGATAGTGGATTTCTCCCCGAGAGTAGGGAGCGGGGGCGTAGGACGGAAGGTCCGAACTCCGTGATCATTTGATTGTGTTTGAGTTTGCATCAGCGTTCATTTATATTTGTGCTCATTGCTCATATCGTCATTGTGTCATTTATTTAGTTTGTCGACTATATTATTTACATTTGTTTGTTTCTCCCTTGTGTTATTTGTATATCCTTGCATATATATCTTGTCATATATTATACTTGTTAGGATATTTATTAATTAGTTTTTATTAGCATTAAATCGGATTAGATTAGCATAAATCCTATTCACCCCTTCCCCTCTCTAGGGTTCTTTCCTAGTGGCATTAGGGCCTAACAATAAGCCTCTCACATATTTTGGCCAAATTATGGTCATCGGTACCCGTAACAATTGGGCCATCGATGCGGAGCCTATGTATAACAGGTACGTTCTTAAGTGTAATGGTACACTCCCCTATATGCATAGGAAAAGTGTTGGTCTCCGGTCTCCACCTCTCAATCAGGGCACTTATAAGGGCCTAGTCAAGCCTAATATATCTCATCAATGAGCACTCCCAAAACCTAGCCTAAGCTACCAACTTTAGTACTCGATTATCCTCCATCTCCCAGCCCTAGTGACTTTAGAAATGGTCCACTATTCTGATTTCTACTACTGCTGCACATTAATCAAAATTGAGAAAATCTTTTAGATTACAAAAATTAAACTAGCACCAAAAATAAGAAATATATACAACATTTTTTACCTGTCCCAATCCAATCTTGTGTGAATGATGATCTGTCTGAAGGTACAAAATGTCGGGCAACATCGATCCTGGATCCATAATGGATATCGCTGCAATTAAAATATAATACGTTAGATTTTTCAGTTGAATGACTTAATCATATGTATTCAATATTCAATATTAAGTAAAGAATACATCCAGCATAGGAAAGAAAAATAAGAATAGAACATGCATAACGATTGTCACATATTCAAGATTAAAAATAAAAAGTTATATATTACAAAAATCATAAGAGATATATTCTATACACTTAAGCCCCAAATAATCAACGCCTAAGCCTAGTTGGACAACTGCTTTTGTTGTGGCTCGGTTAATGTAAGTTTGTGTAAATCATTAACCAATCCATTGAAAGTACATGATTTTGATATAAACAGCGGTATAGTCACACCTCCTTCATATACATATATATTATTCTCGAGATAGTTAATATTCTCATCATAAGAATAAAGAATTACGATCCAATCGTTCATCGTTACCTCTGAAGAGTAAAAAATTTTCAATATCAACATTACACGAAAAACACAAAAAAATTATTTACAATTAAATCCTCTAATATCAATTTTACACATTCATAATTTAAACCAAATGTCAAACCTTTATATCTTTAAGATTGCCTAATTTAAATAATTTAAACAATATTCACTTTTAAAATTTGAAAAATAGTACATTAACTCTTACAATTTTCCCTCATTTCCCCTCTAACTTCATACACTAATTTTTTTTATTTTTTCTTCAAAAAATTCATAAAATATTTCAAAAATTATTTCAAAATTTAATTTAAACAAGTTATTAGCATGAAATAGTGAGAGTATATAAAAATTTTAGGAGAAAAAACAAAAATGTTTAAAGATTTTATCAAAATTTTATCGATGCCCTAAATTTGATATCCAACGATCTCCGGTGAACTCCGGCACTTTCAGCCCTGAAAGAGGATGACGATGACGGCAGCGAGGGGAGCGACAACGGCCGACAGACGATGCCGACAGGCGGCGGCAGGGGCGGGCGCGCTAGGATGATCCTAGGTTTCGGGTGAAGGAGACCAGACGAGAGAAGAGAGAGAGAGAGAGAAGAGAGAGAGAAGAGAGAGAAGAGAGAGAGAGAGAGTAACGGGGTTGGGGAAAGACGTGAAATGAGATCACGTGAGGGGAGTTAAATAATTATGTGGGGTGGTGGGTCTACCGCAACTCCACGGGATTTCAAGTCCCGCGAAGTTGCAGACCCAACTGCCAGAAAGCCATCGCGTTCAAATCCCATGAAGATGTGGCTTCCCACTTACTCTCACTAACAAAAGCGCTAATGAGGCCTTAAACTTCACGGGATTTTAAATTCTATGAAGTTTTGATGTTTTTTCGTCATTTTCGACCCAGTTTCAGCCAGGGGGTTGAAATTGGGTCAAAAATGGAAAATATTTTCAAAATGGGTCGTTTTTTTGAAAATAAGTTTCTAAATGGGTCTATTTTGAAAATTTGTCCAAAACACAAAAGCCCAATTCGATTTAAGTAAGATAACACAAGTAACAAAAAGATATGTAACCTTCACCATGAGTCTGTGTTTCATTGATTATTGAATTATTTTCTTTTTAGGCTAAACGCAACTAAGATATATTTCTAACAGATATACATTGAAACTTGCAGAGCTTGAATTACCATACTATATTTGATCATTTTTAAAATAAAACATCAAACTGAATGATGTGAAGATTCGTTCATGATTAACAAAAACAGTATAATTTGTATAATCTAACAAAACAAAATAGACAATAGCATCAAGTACAGGATTGCATATCAAGATTATACTAACAATTTTACTCTTGGTATAAGCAGGATGTGGAGGGCGCCTTCGAGGTCGCCGAATCGCAGTAGGCCGTGGAGGCATTCGGCAATGCTGGAGGAGTAGAGGCGAAGGAGACGAGAGTCCGAGGGTAGGAAGGGGAGGGGAGCACTGGGCCAAGGTTTTTAACAAATAGTTGATGCTACGATTAAGAAAAGAAAGATGATCGAGAGGGGGAGAATTGATAGGGAGCAAAACTCAATTCAAGCGGGGAACGAAGCGTTTTTATCGGGAAGATGAAACAGTGTCATGAGCAACTATTCTGCAATTTGTTCCAAGTGATATTTAAATTTTGCATATGTAAGAGGAAGAGTCACTTTCCTGGTAATATACAGTCTGCAGATGCCAGAAAAGAAGAGGGAGTGGGAAGGACAGACAGAAAGGGGAAGTAGTACAGAGAAATAGGTGTGCGGAAGAGGGAAAAATTAAGTAGTAAAAGCAAGATTTTTAATGAGTTAATTCTAATAAGCTGCCATGGCAGACCAAAATGCAGCAGGCTTCTACTTTAGTATATGGATATATAGATATATATAGCTAATGATTTATCTTGAGTTTAAATTAGGAAGTGACACAACTCATATTCACTTTCTATTTCAACCTTAGGGCGTCTGTCTGATTGAAATAGAGAATTGAAGGTCCTCCTTTCACAATGTCGGTCAACTTGATGAGACTCCTCTCCCTCTCCAAGTTGTCACGTTACGGATCTCTCCTGCCATGGCGTCATGGAGAGACTCCTCTCCCTCGTCGGCCACCTGCTGAGTATTAAGGTATCTTCTACTTTAAAGACGAACTCAACTATCTATAGTGAGCATGTGTATGTATGGAAATTAGATCCTCTCCACTACAAAAAAGTAGTGGAGGGACCCTTACTTTTAATCCAAAACAATCGCCGAGAAAGATTATGAGCGAGCGCGAGACAACCTGGCAAGGCACAAGCGCGTGAACAGCTCACTCATGTGGGGGCCACACACCCATTCACGCGGATATCAACCAGATCCGATTTTCTTTTCATATGTCTCTTCTATTTAAATCCTATGCTATCTAGGGTTTTGTGTAGTGGGGAAACAAAACGCAGGGGAAAAGACTGCGGGATAATAGCAGAGGGTTTGGTCGGCAAAAACAGAGAGAAATAAAGAGATTTAGGTGTTTTTGTTGAGAGAGAAAAAGAGAGATCTTGAGAGAAAAATAGGGATTTACAAAAGAGAGATTAATTTCTTTTGGGTAAAAATTAGATCTTTTTTTTTTGAGACGAGCTTGTGGGTTGTACAAGTCGTCGGTGTTCTCCTTATAGTGGAATCTCCCCTCACCCCTCCCGTGGACGTAGGCAATTTTGCCGAACCACGTAAATCTCGTATATTTACTGTTTTCTGGGTTGTTGGCTATTGCTTGTAGGTTCCCTCAATATTCGGTCTTAGAACTAATGAGAGGAAGAGTGTATATTTCACTTTGATGAAATATATCACTTTCGATTCTTGTTTCCTTTGAGAAATAAGAATTTCATTATCTATTCTCGTTTCCTTTGAGAAACAAGAATATAGAGGTTGACTTGTGCTTTTGTGACAACAAAAGCCAGGGCTCTCTCTCAGGTGATATCGCTTCCGCGGCGATGGGCGTGACTCTGCGCTCAACAATTGCTCTGATACCAAATTATGAGCGAGCACGAGACAACCTGGCAAGGCACAAGCGCGTGAACAGCTCACTCATGTGGGGGCCACACACCCATTCACGCGGATATCAACCAGATCCGATTTTCTTTTCATATGTCTCTTCTATTTAAATCCTATGCTATCTAGGGTTTTGTGTAGTGGGGAAACAAAACACAGGGGAAAAGACTGCGGGATAATAGCAGAGGGTTTAGTCGGCAAAAACAGAGAGAAATAAAGAGATTTAGGTGTTTTTGTTGAGAGAGAAAAAGAGAGATCTTGAGGAGAGAAAAATAGGGATTTACAAAAGAGAGGTTAATTTCTGTTGGGTAAAAATTAGATCTTTTTTTTTGAGACGAGCTTGTGGGTTGTACAAGTCGTCGGTGTTCTCCTTATAGTGGAATCTCCCCTCACCCCTCCCGTGGACGTATGCAATTTTGCCGAACCACGTAAATCTCGTGTATTTACTGTTTTCTGGGTTGTTGGCTATTGCTTGTAGGCTCCCTCAATATTCGGTCTTAGAGCTGATGAGAGGAAGAGTGTATATTTCACTTTGATAAAATATATCACTTTCAATTCTTGTTTCCTTTGAGAAATAAGAATTTCATTATCTATTCTCGTTTCCTTTGAGAAACAAGAATTTAGAGGTTGACTTGTGCTTTTGTGACAACAAAAGCCAGGGCTCTCTCTCAGGTGATATCGCTTCCGCGGCGATGGGCGTGACTCTGCGCTCAACAATTTGGTATCAGAGTTGTTAATCAGATTGGGAGTGATGTAGCTTCTGGTTTGAGGTGGTGCTCAGCAATTTCCTGAGAGAAGCGGATTTATTAATACAAGCGGAGAATGACATCAACAAGTAAAATAGTTAAAGTGAGAAAATACGAGATTGAAAAATTCAATGGGAAGAATGATTTTTCTTATTGGAGGATGCAGATGAAGAACTCTTTGATTTCGCAGAAATTGCACAAAGCTTTGGCGGGAAAAGAGAAGAAGCACAAGGATATGTCGGAAGAGGATTGGGAAGAGCTGGATCTGGAAGCACGGGCGTCGATTATCCTTTGCCTTGAAAGGGATGTAGCTTTCTTGGTAGATGGAGAGGAAACGGCTGCGGGCGTGTGGTCGAAGTTAGAAAGCACCTTCATGACGAAGAGTCTAACGAACCGGATCTATTTGAAATCCAAATTGTATACTTGCAAGATGGAGGAGGGCTCATCAATCCGGGAATACATCAACAAGTTTGATAGGATTATATCGGACCTGAAGGACATCGATGTGACTGTAGAAGACGAGGATCAGGCTCTTTTACTACTTCTATCTCTGCCGAAGTCTTATGAGAACCTGATGCAAACACTGTTGCTTGTGGGAGACAATTTGACGATGGATGAGACTAGAACGACGCTTCTAGCGGTTGACCTTCAGAAGATTGCAACCAGTGACATGATTACTGGTGGTAACAAAGAACAAGCGCAGGGATTGCTTGCTAGAGGAAGGAGCAATGAGTGAGGAAAAGACAAGGGAGGAAAGTCTAGATCTAAATCGAGATCTCTTGAACAAGAGAGTAGGTGGGAAAAAGAACAACAACAAGACCGAGAGAAGAGAAGGCAAGGAAGAGGCGAGTTACGCATCAGAGGAAGGGAGAGAGAAAGAATGCTATGTTGTTACAGGTGGCGAAGATATCTCCGGTAAGTGGATACTTGATTCGGGCTGCTCTTACCACATGTGCCCAAATAGGAAGTGGTTTACTACCTATAGAAGCATTGATGGTTGAACCGTATTGATGGGGAATAACCATGCTTGTAAAACGGTTGGGCTCGGTGATATAAAAATCAAGATGCATGATGGAGTGGTCAGAACCCTAACGGACGTGCCAGTGGGTGCATTGGACTCCGGTGGCTGCAAGATTGTTACAGAGAACGGAGTGAAGAAGGTTGTTCGAGGTTCCCTAATAGTGATGAAGGGTGTTCGTCACGGTAATCTATATACTCTCTCGAGTACGACGGTGACAGGAGATGCAACGGTTGGAACTGAAGGAAGTGGTGGAGACCCATGTGAGCACACACGGTTATGGCATAGGCGGCTTAGGCACATGTCAGAGAAGGGTCTAGTTCTGCTTGGTAAGGAGGGTTTGATGAAGAATCTGAAGAAACCTTGCATGAATTTTTGTGAGGATTGTGTGTATGGAAAGGCGCACATGGTCCAATTCTTGAAAAGCAATCACAAGAGTAGAGGTATACTAGATTATGTGCACACGGATGTTTGGGGTCCGGCTCAGACAACTTCCAAGGGTGGTTCCAGGTATTTTGTCTCGTTCATAGACGATTATTCTAGGTATGCTTGGATTTATTTTCTTAAGCATAAGAATAAGGTATTCAAGACATTCAAGAAGTGGAAAGCAATGGTTGAGAACAGGACAAGTAAGAAATTGAAGACACTGAGATCTTACAACGGTACAGAGTATACAGATGGTGCTTTTAAGAAGTTCTGTGATCAAGAGGGCATTGTTCGACACTGGACAGTCAGGTCAACACCACAGCAGAACGGGGTCGCTGAGAGACTGAACCGAACATTGCGAGAGAAGGCAATGAGTATGCGATCTTATGCTAGATTGGGCAACGAATGGTGGGCGGAAGCGGTGGCTACAGCATGTTACATTGTGAACCGTTCTCCACATTCAACATTGGATGGTGATACACCCTATAGGGTGTGGTCAGGGGAACATGCAGATTATGAGAGGCTCAGAATTTTCGGATGTACCGCCTATTATCACGTCAACGAGGGAAAGCTTGACGCGAGGGCTAAGAAGGCGATATTCTTGGGGTATGCAAAGGGCGTAAAAGGCTACCGTCTTTGGTGTACAGAAGATTCGAAGTTCGTGATCAGCAGGGACGTTACCTTTGATGAAAAATCCATGATTGCTAGGGCACCCAAGGATGATGGTGTTGGGACTGTTGGGACTTCAAAGTCCCAGGTTATTGAGATAGAACCTAAAGACCAACCAGGTTCTAGTCATGTTCAAGTGGAAAATCAGGTAGATGATGAGCTTGAGCAAGAGGAGGTTCAGTAGGAGAATACACAGGCACTACAACAACAGCAGCTCAAGGATAGCTTGGCTTCCACTAGGCCAAGACGAGCATACAAGCAGGTACAGAAGCTAAGGGTTGATCAACCTCTGAAGCACTATGGGCATGTTAATTTGGTTAAGTACGCACTCTCGGTGGAGGAAGATGAGCCGGTCTCCTTTAAGGAAGCTATTCAAGATAGAGATAGCGAGAGTTGGTTGGCTGCGATAGAGGAGGAGATGGAATCTCTCCGGAAGAACCAAACATGGGAGGTGGTCCCATTGCCCGTAGGAAGAAAAGCTATTGGCTGTAAGTGAGTGTATAAGATAAAAGAAGATCCTTCAGAGCTCGGTGGTACAAGGTACAAGGCGAGGCTAGTGGCTAAAGGGTTTGCACAAAGAGAGGGTGTGGATTACAATGAGATCTTTTCTCCGGTGGTGAAACACACTTCTATTCGGGTGCTATTGAGTATTGTTGCTCATGATGATCTTGAGCTGGAACAACTCGATGTTAAAACGGCCTTCTTGCACGGAGACTTGGATGAAGAGATCTACATGCATCAACCTGAGGGCTACAAGGTTGAGGATAAGGAGCATCATGTATGTCGTTTGAGGAAGTCACTCTATGGATTGAAGCAATCTTCTCGGCAGTGGTACAAGTGATTTGACTCATTCATGCTAAATCATGGGTTTTCCCGAAGCGATTACGATTGTTGTGTTTACATTCGGAAGCTTCGTGGAGGTAATTATGTTTATCACCTTTTGTATGTGGATGACATGCTTATTGCATCGAAAAATAAGGTGGAGATAGATAAGCTGAAATCTCAACTCAGCAAAGAGTTCGAGATGAAGGACATGGGTGGTGCAAAGAAAATACTGGGTATGGAGATCAGAAGAGAGCAGGCGAATCGACGATTGTTCTTGAGTCAGAAGGGCTACATAGAGCGGGTGATCGCGAGGTTCGGGATGCAGAGTGCAAAGTCGGTGGTGACCCCATTGGCTCCACACTTTAGACTTTCAGGTAAACAATCTCCCACTACAGCGGAAGATAAGGCACACATGGATCATGTCCCTTATGCTAGTGCAGTTGGCAGCTTAATGTACGCAATGGTGTGTACACGCCCTGATATTTCACAGGCGGTTAGTGTGGTCACCAGATTCATGGCGAATCTGGGAAAGGCGCACTGGGAAGCAGTGAAATGGGTCCTGAGGTACTTGAAAGGTACCGTGAATATGTGTATGTGTTTTGGTGGAGATACATGTCAGATTGATGGGTTTGTTGACTCTGATTATGCGGGTGATCTAGATAGACAGCGATCTACTACTGGTTATGTATTCAGGATAAATGGAGCTCCAGTTAGTTGGTGATTGATGTTGCAGGATACAGTGGCACTTTCTACTACAGAGGCCGAGTACATGGCCATGGCGGAGGGAGTGAAGGAAGCATTGTGGTTGTGGGGTCTTCTAGACGATTTGGGGATTGAGCAGGAGAACGTGAACTTGTGGTGCGACAGTCAAAGTGCGATTCACTTGGCGAAGAATCAAGTTCATCATGCTCGTACCAAGCATATCGATGTCAGGTATCATTTTGTACGGGAGAGAATCCCGCAGACATGTTAACCAAGGTGGTCACAGGTAGCAAGTTTAAGCATTGCTTGGACTTGCTTCATATCAGCCCATGTTGATTTGCCCAAGAGGGCATAGCCCTTCGGGGCGGTGATGGGGTGAGGTGGAGACTATGATGGAGAACAATTGCAGAACTACGGTTAGCTTGATCCCGGTAGAGGGTACGAAGGCAGCCGCGGTAAAGTGGCGCAGCTGATTTAGCCTGGTTTGGCCTGATTTGGTGTTCAGATATCTCTGGTGATGTTCGCGGTGTTCTTCTGGTATTCGTCCATAATTTGAGGTTTATCAAATAATGTACGAGGTGGAGAATTATGAGCGAGCGCGAGACAACCTAGCAAGGCACAAGCGCGTGAACAGCTCACTCATGTGGGGGCCACACACCCATTCAAGCGGATATCAACCAGATCCGATTTTATTTTCATATGTCTCTTCTATTTAAATCCTATGCTATCTAGGGTTTTGTGTAGTGGGGAAACAAAACGCAGGGGAAAAGACTGCGGGATAATAACAGAGGGTTTAGTCGGCAAAAACATAGAGAAATAAAGAGATTTAGGTGTCTTTGTTGAGAGAGAAAAAGAGAGATCTTGAGGAGAGAAAAATAGGGATTCACAAAAGAGAGGTTAATTTCTCTTGGGTAAAAATTAGATCTTTTTTTTGAGACGAGCTTGTGGGTTGTACAAGTCGTCGGTGTTCTCCTTATAGTGGAATCTCCCCTCACCCCTCCCGTGGACGTAGGCAATTTTGCCGAACCACGTAAATCTCGTGTATTTACTGTTTTCTGGGTTGTTGGCTATTGCTTGTAGGTTCCCTCAATATTCGGTCTTAGAGCTGATGAGAGGAAGAGTGTATATTTCACTTTGATGAAATATATCACTTTCGATTCTTGTTTCCTTTGAGAAACAAGAATTTCATTATCTATTCTTGTTTCCTTTGAGAAACAAGAATTTAGAGGTTGACTTGTGCTTTTGTGACAACAAAAGCCAGGGCTCACTCTCAGGTGATATCGCTTCCGCGGCGGTGGGCGTGACTCTGCGCTCAACAAAGATAAACAACCAACCAAAATCAACAGCACAAACAATCAAACACCAGATTTTACTTGGTTCGGCGAGATGCCTACGTCCACGGGGCAAGGAGGGGGGAGTTTTCACTATTAGAAATCAAGAGGAACAAACTAGGGTTACAAATCTCTCATAAACTCTCAACAATCAACTCTCAATCTCTCCAATTGCGCCTAGAGTAGAAGCCCAAAGAAAACTCTCTCAATCTGCTCAAATTCGTCCTTGCTCTTTACCCTAAAAAACACCCAAAGGGTATTTATACAAATCCAAAACGAAGCGGGTCAGAAAACATGCCCAACTCAAAACCGCAGCGGCAGTCGACCGGCCCAGTCGACCGCGATCCATCGCGGTCGACCGGACCGGTCGACTGCCACCAATCCTGATGCCCAGAAACTCCTGTGCACGAATGCGGTCGACCGCACCGGTCGACCGTCGGTCGACTGCGTCGGTTGACCGCCACCAATCCTGATGCTCAGAAACACCTGTGCACGAATGCGGTCGACCGCACCGGTCGACCGCCAACCTGTTTGCCTGAAAACCTGATCCTGAGCACCATCTCTTCAGTTGATTATTTAGTAGGCGATTATGAGATAATCTAAATCTAGCACTCATCATACTCCTTGTGTATTGTGCTCATTCCAAATTTACACTTAAAATAAATCACCGTCACCAACTAAAGATTAATTGTTGTGATTACATAGTGGTGTCGCCTCTAATTTTTTTTTTGGTTGTGGAGAGGATCCGAATCCGTATGTATGTATTCTGGTTGCCTATTCCATAGTGCTATTTATCTATACTTACACTAACATAATAGAACTAAAACCTTAATTGGTTTCAAAATTCTTTTTTTCTTTTTTTTGCAATTTTCCGTTTCAATTCTTATTTTTTAATGTGAATTTTAGAGAAAAATCTGGAATTTAACCCATCGATCCCTATTAACAGCAACGCTGCTCTCTGCTGATACAAGGTCGTTCGTGGCTCCATGCATTTCATTTCAGTTCACGGATGGGGTGGGAATTTTTTTGTATGTTTTTGTCCCTTGAAGTTAATGCTAATATGTACTCTGCAGTCAGATTTAGAACTGAATCAATCTGCTTCCCATGGGTAGTGAAGTTAGTATTAAGATTAGAAGTTTCTAAATTTTTTGTGGTAATTAATGACAGCAATGGCACTAGAATAAAGAAAAGCATGCTTGGATTTTAAATTCTATCAGAAGATTTCACGAATGTAATTAAATTTAGTCTATACTACTGTTCAATTGAACCTGAATACCTGATTTATGATGTTTTCCATTTCAATCGTGCATATAGTAATTGTGGCAATACCATGTGGCATAAAGAAAATACACCTTTAGGATCTTTTTTTTATTACTTTTTTATTATTAATCACAGGTGGAAATCATGAATCCTTCATCTTCTTTGGTGGCCCCAAACCGGAGCTCTATTCGTAGCCATTCCAAGGTGATACGTGACAAGGTCAGCTATATGACTTTCTTCTTAATTAGTGTATTTTAAATATATGAAGGTTGATTTTTGCCATACAAAATATGAAATTGGACTGTTAAATTATTGATTCGGACGCATGCTAGCTCTTTGTGAACATTTTGTTGGATTTGGGTGTAGATCCATACCTCCATCATGCGAAATCATGAAGCAGGCGACGTCGATGGAATCGCAGACAAGCTCCGACTCTGGCGAAGTCGAGCTTGAAGGAAACAGGCGAAAATTGGGGCTTCGACTGGCGAGCTCGAGCAGAGCAACGTCAGGCGAGATCAGAGTCAACAGGCGGATCGACGACTTCAGGCGAAGTTGAGATGGCTGATGGCGAGCTCGTGAATTGGTTGCGGGCGAGTTCGAAGACAGGCGGATTTGAGCTCGCGTCGACTTCCAGGCGATTTCGATCGGGTGAAGGCGAGCTCGACGCGGGCGCTTGTTGCAGACGAGTTCTGGGGTTCGCCTTCCCCTCTTCTGGTCGCCTGTGCCTGAATTGGATCCAGCTGGATCCCATTTGCTTTTAGCCCTAGGGTTTCCCTATTTAAAGGAACCCTGTGAACGAAAAGCGACTGCCCCCCGTTTTCTCTTCTTCTCATCTCATTCATTCTGGCGGCGACCATAAAAGCAGAGTTTCAACAGAGAGTTTTTTTAGAAGAAAAATCTCCTGTTTACTGTAGTGATTTATTGAGGAGAAAAAGAGGAGAATTTACTGTGGTAAAATGTCGCGCCTTTATTTGAACAACAGAGAGTTTTTCTGTTTGGTTCTATTGAGAGATCTCAAGTGTGAGATCTGCTCTTTACAAGCTTTGTAATCTTCTTTGATATAAAAGGAAATTATTTGTGTGGCTCCCGAGGACGTAGGCAAGTTGCCGAACCTCGTTAAAACTCGGTGTTCTCTGTTCTTGCAAATTATTTCTAGTGATTTCTTTTTTCCATTACTTAACACAAGATCCGGTAGGGCAAAATTCCGCAGAACAGGTGTCAGAGCGTATCTGTGTTTATCCCCAACAACTGGTATCAGAGCCCTTGTTCAGATTTGTGTGTGTAAGAATGGCAGAAGAAGGCAAATCGAAAATTGAGAAGTTTGACGGATCAGACTTCGCCTACTGGAAGTCACAGATGGAGGACTATCTGTACCAGAAGGACCTTTACCGTCCGTTGATGGGTAAAGCAAAAGGCAAGAAGAAAGAAGAATCCGACGAGGACTGGGAAATATTGGATCGAAAAGCCTTGGGGCAGATCCGATTGGCCCTCGCAAAATCTGTAGCACACAACATATTAAAGGAGAAGACGACGGTGGGGCTTATGGAAGCGCTCGCAACGATGTACGAGCAACCGTCGGCTGCAAATAAGGTGCATCTCGTCAAGACGCTATTCAACCTCAAGATGGCAGAAGGATGCTCCTTCACGATGCATCTCAGCGAGTTCAACACGATTGTTGATCAACTCATCTCAGTCGACAACAAGTTTGATGACGAAGTGCAGGCCCTGTTGATACTATCGCAGTTGCCGGATAGTTGGGCAGGTTGTGTGACCGCAATCAGCAACTCGGCGGGAAAAGGGAAGTTGAAGCTGAAGGAGGTGATAGCTATGATTCTATCCGAGGAGGTTAGAAGAAAATCGAATGAATCAGAAGGTTCGGGTTCAGCTCTAAGTCTCGAGCAGAGAGGCAGAAGCCATAATAAGGGAAACCAAAACAGGAATCGATCGAAGTCGAAGAAGAAGAGGTCGAACTCGAATGTGAGACCTATCAAAGGAAAATGTTGGAACTGCGGCCAGGAGGGCCACATGTCTTCTACTTGTAAAGCACCGAAGAAAAATGAGCAGGAGGCTCATATTGTGCAAGATGGGACATATGAGTGAGAAGGGTATGAAGATTCTACACTCAGAAGGGAAGCTAAGCGGCATCGATTCGGCAGAAGTCGGTGTTTGCGAAGACTGCATCTTCGGGAAGCAGAAGAGAGTTAGTTTTCTAAAGGGTGGAAGACCACCTAAAGCTCACAAGCTAGAGCTTGTTCATACAGATGTATGGGGTCCAGCTAGCGTGTCTTCTCTTGGCGGTTTGGCGTACTACGTCACCTTTATCGACGATCACTCGAGAAAGGTGTGGGTATACTTCATGAAGCACAAGTCGGAGGTGTTCAACATCTTCAAGAAGTGGAAAGCCATGGTGGAGAGCGAGACAGATCTGAAAGTGAAGTGTCTGAGATCAGACAATGGCGGAGAATATAATCTGGAGGAGTTCAAGAAGTTCTGTGCTCTGAACGGGATTCGTTTGGAGAGGACTACTCCAGGGACGCCGCAACAGAACGGCGTAGCAGAAAGAATGAACAGAACGCTGACAGAGCGTGCGAGGAGCATGCGTCTACATGCAGGTCTACCAAAAACTTTTTGGGCAGACGCGGTGCATACAGCAGCGTACTTGATAAATCACGGGCCATCAGTTCCATTGAACTTTGGGATTCCGGAAGAGGTTTGGAGTGGCAAGAAGGTTAATCTCTCACACTTGAGAGTCTTTGGGTGCGTGGCATACGTCCACATCAGTGACCATGTCAGGGACAAGCTGGAAGCTAAGTCATTGAAGTGTACATTCATTGGGTACGGCATTGATGAGTTCGGGTATCGTCTGTGGGATGAGAAGAACAGGAAGATCATCAGAAGTCGAGACGTCATATTCAATGAGGAAGTGATGTACAAGGACAGGGATAATGCCAAGACGGGCCAAAGCAGTGGGAGCAGCACTACTGATGCAGACGCATCCGAGTACATGGACTTGGAGGAACTTCCAGATGGGGGAGACAACGTCAATTCTGACCAAAGAACGGAGGAGACTCCAGTTGCAGAACCTACTACCCAGGGCGAGGAGCTTAGGAGGTCATCCAGGGTGCCCAAACCGAATCCCAGGTATCTCTCGTCACTAGACTACCTACTTTTGACAGATAGCGGAGAACCAGAATGCTATGAGGAGGCTATGCAAGTGAGCGAATCTCAGCAGTGGGAGCATGCAATGCAAGAAGAGATGGATTCTCTCCACTCGAATGAGACATGGGAGTTAGCCCAGCTACCTGCACAGAAGAAGGCCTTACATAACAAGTGGGTTTACCGAGTCAAGCAGGAGAGTGATGGAAGGAAGAGGTACAAGGCCAGACTAGTCGTGAAGGGGTTCCAACAGCGGGAAGGAGTGGATTATACGGAGATATTTTCTCCCGTTGTAAAGCTCACAACCATCAGGGTGGTGTTGAGCTTGGTAGCTGCTGAAAATCTCTACCTTGAGCAGTTAGATGTGAAGACTGCCTTTCTTCATGGCGACTTGGATGAAGAAATCTACATGAAGCAACCTGTTGGCTTCATTGAGGAAGGAAAGGAAGAGATGGTGTGTAGGCTCAAGAAGAACTTATACGGATTGAAACAGGCCCCACGACAGTGGTACAAGAAGTTTGATAACTTCATGCAGAGAAATGGCTATGGCAGATGCAATTCAGATCATTGCTGTTACTTCAAGAGGTTCGGGACCAGCTATATCGTGTTATTGCTGTATGTTGATGACATGTTAGTTGCAGGACCGTGTTTACAGGAGATAAACAAGCTGAAGAAGCAGTTAGCAAAGGAGTTTGCCATGAAAGATCTGGGTGCAGCGAAGCAAATTCCTGGGATGCGGATCAGCCGAGATGCGGCTGAGGGGACGTTGAAGTTGAGTCAGTCTGAATACATTGAGAAAGTACTTCAGAGATTCAACATGCAGAATGCTAAGGTCGTTAACACGCCCCTTGGGAGCCAGTTCAAGTTGTCTGGTGAACAATCACCCAAGACTGATGCAGAGAAGGAGAACATGAGGAAGGTGCCGTATTCATCAGCCATTGGCAGTCTGATGTACGCAATGGTTTGCACGAGGCCGGATATTGCCCATGCAGTGGGAGTTGTGAGCAGGTTTGCAAGCAACCCAGGGAAACAGCATTGGGAGGCCGTGAAGTGGATATTGCGATATCTGAGAGGGACTACGAATATGCCACTGTGTTTCGGGAGAAAAGAGTTGGTACTACAGGGATATGTGGATGCAGATTTTGCCGGTGATCATGATACGAGGCGAAGCACCACGGGGTATGTTTATACCTTAGGGTCGACAGCAGTAAGCTGGGTCTCACGTTTGCAGAAGATTGTGACGTTGTCCACAACTGAGGCAGAATATGTCGCAGTCACAGAGGCGAGCAAGGAGATGATTTGGCTAACCGGGTGCCTGGATGAGTTGGGTCTGAAGCGGGGGAACGAAGTTCTTTATTGTGATAGCCAGAGTGCTATACACCTTGCCAAGAACCCTGTGTTTCATGCCAGAACGAAGCACATCGAGTTACGTTACCACTTTATACGCTCGATGATTGAGGACGGGAAGTTACAGTTAGAGAAGATTTTGGGGAGCCAAAATCCTGCAGATATGTTGACTAAGGCAGTCACCATTCAGAAACTGGAGTTGTGCGCAACTTCAGTTGGCCTTCATATGTAAGAGATGAGGGCGGAGCCACACAGTAGAAGATGCTTGTAGAAAGAGAGCTAGCTGATGGCGGTTTGGTCTCCAAGTGGGAGATTGTTGGAAAATGGGGTGTAGTCCATACCTTGTCAGCGGCGAAACGAGGCGAGCTCCGGCGACGTTGATCAGCTCAGGCGAGCTCCGGGTCAGAGATCAGAGTCGACAGGCGGATCGACGACTTCAGGCGAAGTTGAGATGGCTGATGGCGAGCTCGTGAATTGGTTGCGGGCGAGTTTCGAAGACGGGCGATTTTGAGCTCGACAGGCGGATTTGAGCTCGCGTCGACTTCCAGGCGATTTCGATCGGGTGAAGGCGAGCTCGACGCGGGCGCTTGTTGCAGACGAGTTCTGGGGTTCGCCTTCCCCTCTTCTGGTCGCCTGTGCCTGAATTGGATCCAGCTGGATCCCATTTGCTTTTAGCCCTAGGGTTTCCCTATTTAAAGGAACCCTGTGAACGAAAAGCGACTGCCCCCCGTTTTCTCTTCTTCTCATCTCATTCATTCTGGCGGCGGCCATAAAAGCAGAGTTTCAACAGAGAGTTTTTTCAGAAGAAAAATCTCCTGTTTACTGTAGCGATTTATTGAGGAGAAAAAGAGGAGAATTTACTGTGGTAAAATCTCGCGCCTTTATTTGAACAACAGAGAGTTTTTCTGTTTGGTTCTATTGAGAGATCTCAAGTGTGAGATCTGCTCTTTACAAGCTTTGTAATCTTCTTTGATATAAAAGGAAATTATTTGTGTGGCTCCCGAGGACGTAGGCAAGTTGCCGAACCTCGTTAAAACTCGGTGTTCTCTGTTCTTGCAAATTATTTCTAGTGATTTCTTTTTTCCATTACTTAACACAAGATCCGGTAGGGCAAAATTCCGCAGAACGGGTGTCAGAGCGTATCTGTGTTTATCCCCAACACATTTAACCGTGTTTATAGTTCTCTGGAAGAAACTTTACTGTAAAATTAAACATTGAAAGTCTAATGTTCGAGTTCAAAGCTTTGTTATCTTAAAATGCATTTGTATTAGGAGTTAAAAATTTATTTGTACATGTGTATAAGATTCAAACCTTAATTTGAATTGTGGCTACACCCTTATTATTTTGTTTACTTGGATAGCTGGGTGATGGACTGTAGGCTTAGGTTATGCATGAGATTTATTCGATAGCCATGATTGGAGCTTTGAATAAATTCTTACATTGGAATATTAAAGTTCGGTTTTCGTTGAAACCTTAAATTTCAGACTTTGTTTTGTATATTTGATGATATTATGCCTTCACTGATTTATTCTCCCAATGTTAGTTCTATTCTTGCGTATAATTCATTTATCACATATTTAGTTGTATTTTATTAACTATGAATCCTTTTTGAATTGTTGCTTTCTTAAATTGTTTTTTTAAATTACTAGTATGGAGGGCAAGTGCGTTGCACGTGCCTGCTCTATTCAGCTGTTGTACACTAAAATTTCTATTAGTCTAATTGCTAAATCTACTCTTAGTTTGAAGCTTTAATTTCAGAATAACTTAAAAATTGGAGATCCTAATAGCACTTTCAATAATTTAGGGGATTGATTTAAAAATAACATAAGATGTAAGGGACCAAATAGCAATTTAATTGATTTAATGGGACTAGTGTCAAAAAACTTTCTGTTATTTGGTGGCTTATTTTCACTTTGGTACCCAAAACTTTGGCATCTTATCACTTTGAAGTGTTAGGTGTTTATTTAACACTTTGGTACCCAAAAAAATCGATCTGATTTTACTTTGATACTTCAAAGTTTCAGGCACATTTAACTTTCATACCTTGTCCAAAGTCTAAGTACTTGCAGAATTGGTTTGTTTATCAATACATTTATGAGTTCTAATTAGCAATGTTTCGCTCTTAATGTTTGAGAAATATATAATTATTTTTTTGTTTACTATTAAAAATAGAGGTAATGATTGGGGTTTGAAAAAAGAAACCTTTAACATGTTGGACAGACTTAAGCAAAGCAGATAGAAAAAATTATTGCCACGCCTTTGCCACGATATCATCTGTCTTCCAACTGCATGCATGTAATGGTTTAGCTGCATATCAATATTGTTTGGTTAATTAAATCAACTTTAAACTACTAATTAGTTCCTACTTAATTGTAGGCTAGCAAGTCTTTAACGTATAGCCAACCAATTATTAAATCCACATCTATGTTTCTAAGGCGGCCCTCGCAAAACCACACGGGTCCTTCCGCAAAACCACCAACTCAAGTCAAAGGGTGTTTTCGTCAATTCATGCCTAAAATAGGATTGACACAAACAAGTAAGCAGAGAGGCGAGGAAGTAGTGATAAAGTGAATACTTTGCTGGGTTCCACCATTATCACTAGGGGTGCATTCGGTCCTGATACGGCTCGGATATGATGTTTACCATATCCATATTCGTTCATTATCACTAGGGGTGCATTCGGTCCTGATACGGCTCGGATATGATGTTTACCATATCCATATTCGTTGTCCCATCTCAAATACGGATATATCTCGGTAAGAAAAATTTATATTCATATCCGCTAAAATCGGATATGTTTACGGATATAGATGCGGATGTATAAGTGAATATGCATGTGGATACATAACGGATATGAAAAAACTAGATAGTGTTGAGAAAAATATAGTTCATGTGATACAAAAGAGGTCGTTAATATGTTTATTATAACCGAAAAACTAAGATTAGACATTTTGATCATCAAAATTAACTAGAAATTCATAATCTAATAATCGAAACTATCGTAAGAGCATGACTAATATGTATTCGGATATTTCGGATACGGATACAGATAATTCATTACAACATATCCATAATCGTATCATATCGGTTATAGATTTGAGTAACCATATCCGTATCATAATGGATATGGTTATGGAAATTTCCTTGGATACGGATATGGTTTAGCACTCCTAATTATCACACCACATGGAAAATAACCAAGCCCATAGCTGTAACCCAAACAAATGTGGGCCCCACCTAAGTTGAAGAAAAAAAACAAGCACACAGCTGTAGCGTAGGCCTGTCCATCTGGGCCGGGCCGGGCAAAACCGAAGCCCGGACACAGGCCCAGTTGCCCAAGGCCGAGCCCGTGCCTGAGCGGGTCGGGCTCCGGGCCGGCCCGATTTTCTTTATTTTTTAAATTTTTTTACTTTTTTTTAAAATTTTCAAGAAAACAAAGAAAAAAAATAAACACAATTTTGATAAAAATAATTATATTATTAATCATTTGTAATTATGTAATTTACAAATATAAAAAATTATAGAAATTAAAATGATAAAATGATATAAAATAATTGTAGAATTTATAGAAACAAACAAAATTAAAAATAATTGTAGAATTCAAAGAGCCCTAAGGGCCAAGGCCTAATCAAAAACCCCTCTAAATATATATGTTGTGGTTAGGATTTGAACAACTAACCTCCTCTCCAAACTCCTAAATTTTACCACTAGACTAAGTAGCCCAAAGTATTCATGTCATTCATATATTATACATAAACAAATTGCAAATACTTATAGAAATTAACTAACAATTTATTATACACTATATATATATATTACTATATATATATATATATATAAGCATATAATATATATATATATAATATTATACTATTATATATAATATAAATATTATAGTTATATATATATTATATACGATAATTAATATATATATATATATAGTATATAATATTATATATATACTATTAAATATATACATATATATATAATATAATATACAATATATATATATATATATATATATATATATATATATATATATTAATACTATATACTATAGTAAATAATATATAGGAAGAGGTTCAAATAAAAACTCACTATCCTAAAAACTAAAAACTACACTCCGTTGATGAGATCCATCCATAGAAAATGCTGAGATTATAAGCAATCAATGCTGCCATATAGGTAATCAAGCCCGTAAATTACTCAAGACCTCCAAAAGAGAGAATTAATGTGACTGCTTGAGTCCCAAACAGTCCACACCTCTCTTCATTTCAAGTTCAGCTCATCCTCAAAGAACCCGATATCTGTCTCTCTCTCCTACCTACTATCTCTCCTCTCTCTCTCGTCCGCCATCAACACAAGCTTCCACGCCGGCAAAGCCAAGCTCCCAAACCCGACCTCTAGTTCCGCCTGCACCCTCGCTGTCCCTCCAACCCGACCATCTCCATCTCCTCCGCTCCATTCCCAGCGAACCCGCCAACTCGAGTCGTCAACCCCACCCCCGCTCGAGCTCCGACCAGCAGCGACGACCGCGCCGCCTGAGTTCACCGTCAACCCCAAGCCCCGACGAGCCCCCGCCGGCGAACTCCGACCCTAGTCACCGCCTCACCTCCTCTCCGACCTCCTTCCTGAAACGCCGTCAGCCCCATTCGCCACCACCACGACCAGCCTTCGCCGTCGCGACTAGCAGCCATCTCCCTTCCCCTCTCCTCTCCGCCGCTAACTGCCAGTTTGTTTTTAATGTAAAAATTATAACTTTTTGCTTAAAATCATCAAACACGTTCTATAAATGCATGAGTGAATCTCGATTCACTGCAGTGAATCCAGATTCAATTATGTGAGGTGTTTGTTTTTTACCATAAAAATCATAACTTTTTGCTGTAAAAGGTGAAAATTTTTCATGTTATAAAATTTTATAGCTTGTTTTTTACCATAAGTTTCTTATTCTGCTTGGATGGTTAGAATGATTCACAAATCCAGTGGAGCAGCAAATCGATTGGAGTGAATCCAGATTCAATTCGTTGGAGTGAATCTGGATTGAAGATCAATTCAGTGAATCCAGATTCAATGCGTTGTTGTGTTCTTCATGTGAGATTTACAGAGATCGGGAAGCGAGTTAGAGAGAGAATATTAAAGAATGTAGCACTATTAATGTAAGAGAGAGTATTAAAGGATGTGTATTAAATTTGTATCATTGTTCCAATGTAATCAGTCACCATTAATGCAATGAATTGTTCCAATTTTACCCTTTTCACATTAATGCAGTGTATTAAATTTGTCTATATTTACAATTCTACCATCGAAATCTAGGCCATTGGATGAAATAGAATGTAGGGTTAGGATTGGTTTTTAGTTCTCTAGGTTTTTATTAGAACCTCTCCCTATATATATATATATATATA
>NC_033799.1:48621693-48662504 GCF_001876935.1 Asparagus officinalis
AAGCCAACCATAGTAAATCAATGCGATCAAATTAAGAGAGATAGAGTTAGGAATCGTTATCCTGTGATGCGCGATATGTTAACGAGGTTCGGTCTGCTGACTTACGTCCCCGCTCCCCACTCTCGAGGAGAAATCCACTACACAGCCCGGTTTGGAAGCCGGAACTTCGTCTACACAGTGATCGCCTCACGATCTCTCACTACATAGTTGATCTTACTAGATCACTCCCTCACAATTTATCTACACAAGATCACACTCACAAGATAGTAGAAATGGTGTAAGAACCTCTCTTTACAATGTCCCTATAGCAAAGAGAGATAGCACACTGAAGCTGGGAAGTGAATCACACAAAACACAGTGAAAATCAGGTTTTTGAAAATATGATCTCTCAGAAAACAAGAAACTGGTTTTTTTCAGAAAAACTGGGACACTGAGGAAGAAGAAGGGGTTGGGTTTAAATAGGTTAGAACAGCTGTATAAACCCATACCTCTAATTCCCCAAATCCAGGAAACAATCGTCGCTCAGATCTGTACTGAGCGGCGCTAAAAAGGTACAGGAAAAAGACCGTTAAGGAATTCGACGGTCAAATGATGGAAATTCCGGTCGACCGCTGACCAGGTCGAAGGCTGAGAAAACCGACAGAAACATCGTTGGTCGACCGGTGCGGTCGACCGATGAGTGTTCGGTCGACCGGACCGGTCGACCGACCAACTCTCTGTCGCCCAAGCAGGGTATGAACATACGTGCGGTCGACCGGTCCGGTCGACCGCATTATGATACATACTACATGCCAGGTTTTGACTCAACAAAATTATTTAGAAAATATTTATTTGACCTCTGAAAATTATGAAACTTTGTAAAATGTTTTTAATACTAAAAATAAATTGTTTAGAAAAGGAATTTTACAAATAGGTCCTCATACTTGTAAGAAATGGTATTTTGTGAAAAACGCTTAAAAACATAAGTATGAAAACGTGTGTGTGATATTTCAATAGCTTCAAGTGAAATCGATAACTCTTTGCCTACATTCTAGCACTAGAGAGAAAATAAAAAGATAGCTAATATCCTCAAATAGATTGCCATGCTTGAGTCTTGATATAGCTTGAATTTGGATGAAGCTTCTATTTGAATTTGTTGTTCTTGAAATAACGTTGCTTCATCACTATGCCTCCTCCTCCTTTGGATATCGTCGTTGTAGCGCATATTCCATCCAATCCTCCATTAGTGGTACTAACAAGATTGATATATGAATTCACTACATTTACACTCAATAAGCCATTAGTACCGATAATGGTGGTTGTAAATCATCATCAAAAGATAAGGACTAACAATCTCCCTCTTTTTGATGATGACAACCAACCATTATATAAGAGCAAAAATAAATAGCTTATAGATAGGTGCTCCCCCTATCTATGAGCTCCCCCTAAGTATATGCAACAAATGAGGAGATTTCTCTCCCCCTTTGTCAACATCAAAAATGGGGTAAAGAAAAAAATGTAAAATGCAACTAAACAAGCACGCAAATGTAGAACTTTCACATAGTGCATAGGCCCAAACCATTTCTTATGCGATAAAAATCATCCTCTCCAAGAGGCTTAGTAAATATATCCGCTAATTGAGATTTTGTGTCAACAAATACTAGGGATACATCTTGTCGTTCAACATGATCGCGTAAGAAATGATGGCGTACATCAATATGCTTGGTTCTAGAATGCAAAACTGAATTTTTTGAAATATTTATAGCACTAGTGTTATCACAAAAAATTTATATATTTTGAAAATTCAAATCATAATCAACTAGACTTTGTTTCATCCATAAAACTTGAGCACAACATAAGCCGGCGGCAATGTATTCCGCTTCCGTAGTGGACAATGTAACACAATTTTGTTTCTTAGAAGCCCAAAAAACAAGTGAATTTTCTAAGAATTAGCATGTTCCACTCGTACTCTTGCGATCTACCTTACATCCGACAAAGTCGGCATCACAAAAACCATATAAATCAAAAGAGGTGTTTTTTGGATAAAACAAACCAAGATTAAAAGTTCCATTAACATACTTAATGATTCTTTTAACCGCAATTAGATGATATACTTTAGGAGAGGCTTGAAAACGTGCACATGCACACACACTAAACATGATATCGGGTCTACTAGCGGTGAGATAAAGAAGACTACCTATCATACCTCGGTATAGTTTTTGGTCCACGTCATCACCACTTTCATCCGCATCAAGCTTTACACTTGTACTCATGGGAGTAGGCGCATGCTTGGAATTCTCCAAATTAAATTTCTTCACCAATTCCTTAGCAAACTTTCTTTGAGAAATGAATATCCCATCCTTAGTTTGCTTAACTTGGAGCCCAAGAAAGAATGTAAGCTCTCCCATCATACTCATCTCAAAATGATATTGCATAACCTTAGAAAATTCCTTGCACAAAGATTCATTAGTAGCACCGAAAATGATATCATCAACATATATTTGAACTAAAATGAAATCATTTTTCCTTTTTCTCACAAAAAGAGTATTATTAATTGTTCCTTTTGAAAAAGAACATCTTCACCCGCCCCCAAGGGAAGGGATACGCATATAATGGAGGCTTTACCTACAAAATGCATAATCTACCTACATCATTTATCCTGTATAAAGAAGAGTTAATATTTATAAATCCACAACACGAGATGAATACGTCGAGGGAATAATCCAAACAAGGAAACCCTCATATATATGTCATTTATCTTAAATTGTGAATCGCTAAATATCAACTCCAAAATCTTATAAATAGACAAAAAACAAAAGGAAATACATCACCAACACCTTATCCAAAAATATGTTATACATGTCATATAATAACATCTCACACTATCCTTGGGTAGGTGACACGGAACAAAAATACAAACTTGAGAGATACCTCGTCAAGGACACATCGTACATGTCTAAACACAATATTACACACATTACCCTCAGGGTAGATGACACGGGAGCAAATACACTATTCTATATAATTCTCTTCAACTAAAATAGCGTGGAGTATAGGTGCTCACAATATCCTGTGGCACATCGCACAATCTTGCGGCTCACTACCTAACTCGTAGACCCAATGGAGTATAGGCATGTTAGCCTAATCCAAAACACCATGAAAATAAAGGAGATGTGGAGTCTCGATACTCATAATATCATGTGGTTCATTGCGATCTCATGCGGCTCACAACCGAACTCGGACATCCATAAAGAGGTATGATACGGAGCATAGGTACTTGCAGTATCCCATAGTTCATCGTAACTCATGTGGCTCACAACCTATCTCGGCCATCCATGTAAAAATTAACACTGACTAAACAACTCGATAATTGTCGCTCCTACATCACGACAGCTTGACATATGACCACACACTCCTGAGGATCCATACGTGCCTAAACAAAACGTGTACACCACCATACACACGCACGTGTATCAATATATTGTCCCGTCCTTCATGTTCACGGCCAAACGTACGTAGAACATCATCATAAGTAGAGAAATAGCACCAGATCAATCGACTGGTTTTAGAAATTGTTCGGGTGATATGTGATTCGTCGAATGATAAATTCCATCGGTCGATCGGGCGGTGACGTGCACAATTGTGCACAACCTCTATCAGTCGACTGGTTATTCCTATCGGTCAACCGACTAGTGGGAAAACATTATACCCTGAACAACTGATCGGTCAACTGATCAATGGGGTCAATCGACCGACCCGGACACAGGAACAAAACTGTCTGTTTTTCTAGGGTTAAGTATTTCTCTCAAAACTCGTTAATTATTAACATAGAGTGTACCACAGTATTTAAATATTGTATAAACTATGTGTAAAAACCAAACCAAAACACATCAACAAAACTTGGATTTTTAAGTTTTAAACTCTCTAAACATCACTTAAATAGGTTTTAGTTGATTAATTAGGGTTCTAATCCTAATCAATTCATTAGTTAACAATTAATTATGGTTTTAGACATCGAGATCTTGCTTTTTCTTTATTTAGTGTTCAGATCTACAGATCTATTCATCCAAATCTAGGGTTTAAACCATTAAAAATGAAAACTAATGGGATGAGTTTGGGAAGAGATGAACTTGCCTTGATTTGATCACTTTGATCTCCCAAACGTGCGAGGAAACAGGATCCTCCTTCAAAAATTCTCCAGAAAACAAAGTTGAGAAGCTAGGGTTTTGAGGGGGTGACTGCTGCAACATGAGAAAAGAAAATTCGGGTATATATATATATAATCGATCTCAAATCGAGCACAATCAGGTTCATTAGTCCTAGAATGACCATTAACCACATGAAAACTCTTTTATCATTATTTTCCATAATATTTTCAAATTTATGGGGCTTTACAAGAACATCCTCTATCTCTCCATTAGGAATTTTTACAGATCTATCAGCTAACTGGATGATACATCTTTAGTTCATTTATCCATAGCTATTGAAAAACTAAATAAGGAAGAAGATTTACACTAGCACCCAAGTTAAGAAGTGTCTTATCAATGAAGGTGTTTCCTATGTTACATGAAATGGTATGTTTCAAAGGCGAGAGTATGTCACAGATATTGACAGTTAGAAAGATTTTATTAGGAATATTAGTAGTTCTTTTCTTAGTGTACAAATTCTTTAAAAATTTTGCGTAGGAGAGAATTTGTTCGATTGCATCTAATAGAGAAATGTTGACCTTAACCTGCTTGATTTCTAGGATTTTCTCTACTTAAAGAGGGTTTTTCCTAGGTCTGGGTCTATCTAAAAAGGAAGTAACTGGTTCAAACCTATCAAAATTGTGCTTAGGTTCGGTTTCAAGTTCTTTGTCATTGGAAAGGGGTCATTGTTGAATAGAGTTATCAGAAGGAAGGAGAGTTTGTTTAGGTTTAGAAATTTAACTAGGAGACATTCTAACTTGATTACATATCTATTTTCCTAACTATCATGTATGGATTGCATTCATCTAAGCTAGGTAGTTTGAACTTGATATAATGTCCTTAAGGTTGGTAATAGGTTGACCCAAAAAATTTTCTTTCTTTCTTTCCCTCACGGTACTAACTAGTTGACCAAGTTGAGTTTCTATCCTAACTATGCCTTGAGTGTTTAAATTGAGCATTAGACTGATTGTCTACATGAAGGAATTCAGAGTGCTGGATGACTGAGTCAACAAGTTTGTGGTCTATGTGGAAGTTTTTAGCATGGTCTCTAAACTTTTTTTTAAAACACTAAAATGTTTCCTCTAGAAAAATGTGGAGTTGATAAGGGAGTGAAATTTTGATTTTTAGAGAAATTTCCCTGATTCCATATAAATTTTGAATAATTTCTCCAACCTGGGTTATAGGTTGGAGAAAACGAATCACTCATGGGGATGCTGGAATGCATCATTTACTTAACCTAGTGATTGATTATTTTCTAAGAGAAAATATTCTTCTGAAATATGGGTTCAATATAGGTAGTTATGACATCCTTGGGTAGAAAATTAATTGATTACAGTAGGGGATCGTTCTTTGATTTTTAGGGCCTCTAACCTATGCACGATTGTCGTCATCTTTGCTTCAGAGACTATGTTTGACTCTAAGAAAAGACCACTGGATTTGGTTAGGGGAACTGATGAAACTCTTTCATCATAGTGTTCTCATCGTATAGTTTTCTCAGATAAACTCTCTAAAACTTTTCAAGCTTTCATCGACAATTTTCTTCATAAAATCCCCTTGATACATAGATTGTAAGAAAGTCTTTGAAGAATAATCTAATCCTTTATAGATTATTTGGAAAAATTGCCACTTTTCTAGACCATGGTAAGGACATTAGATAAGAAGATCCTTAAATCTATCAAAATACTTTTGGAATGGCTCCCATAGTATATCTTAAAATTTTGAATGCTCTTTCTAAGCTTACCCATTTTATGGATTGGGAAAAAAATTCTTTAAAAAAATAGTAACAAGTTCATCCCAGTTGAGATAAAATTTGTGGGTAAGCTGTACGGTAATTTCTTGATTTTGTCCTTAAGAGCAAATAGAATAAATCTAAGCTTAATTACATCCTTAGGCAACTCTCTAATCGTAAACATAAAATAAACTTACTCAAACTCGGATATAAAAATGTAAGCATCTTCATATTCATTTCCGAAGAATCTTGGAAGTATGTTTATGAAGTGTGGTCTAAGCTCAACATACGCTCCATTAACATAAGTAGCTTAATGCAATATAAGATTACATTCTTAGTTGGATAACACATGTCTTGAAGAAATGGTGGATTAGGATTGGCCATTTCTTTAGTTTAACATGGATTAAACGGTTAATATTATCCCTAATCCAAATTTAGATATGCTAAAATAAATTCTTTTTAAATTTTTTATATCAAAAAAATTAGAGAAAAAATCTAGGAAAATAAAAGTTAATTAAAAAATTTCGTTTTCTTTTCAGTTTTTTATGGGAAAACTAAAAGACCAACAAGATAAGTGATAGAAAAGAGGAAGGATAAAAGAAAAACCTACCTAAATAAATCATAACCAACCACTTTTGAAACAATCACCCTAATTCTAGGGTTAAGTCTAAACTCAACTAGATCAGCTCCTAACCAAAAGCTCCTTAAGTGAAAAAAATAAAGTTTACTTGATTAGTTAGATAGGTAAAGATAGTACTATAGGGAGGTCAAAGACCAATTAAGTTTATGGAGTTCTTTAAGCAACCCCTAAATCTTTCTTTAGACACCAACGAATTCAAGTAAACTTAAATTAGTTCACTTAAGAATTTTTAATTTCTTAATGAGCTCGAGTTTTTAGGGGCTAATATCTAATGAGGTTTAGAAGGCTTAGGTTTGTGTAGTGAGAAATTAGTGATTCGTGGTCTAAGGAAATGGTGATAAAATCGCTCACCTAATCTTAATTATGGGGATCTGTCCTTAAGAGTATTTTCAAGTGAGTGCTCAAATCAAAATGCTTAAATCACTTTGGTGAACTTCTACTAACTATATGCAATACATCCCTAATAATTAAAAGCAACTATAAAAGGATGTAAAAAAAATTTTACTTTTTTAATAATGGTTAATAATCAAACAAATGTGAGAAAGAGAGCTCTTGTTTAAATTTATTATATTGTTAGTAGTTATTCCAGTAGATGATGAATTTTTATTAGTTTCTAGTTCTCTAACGTGAAGAGCCTGAAGTAGAGGGTGGAATTGAAAATACTAGAAACAAGACTTACATTTTTAAGCAAATCTTCATTCTTTAATCTTCAACTTTCAATCTTCTAGTTTAGTTCTTCACAAGAAAATGCACAAATCAAAGAAGCAAAATAGAGCAATCATAATTACAAGCACCTTTCATGGTAATGACATCAAAAACTTGATAATGGCATTATAAGCATGCACTAAAGTTGCAAGAGTACAACTATCAAGTTATAGTATAGTTACAATATCGATCTCACGAGGAATGTGTGTAGAAAATTTTACAAAATGAATCTAATAAATGTATATGGACAAAGATGAGAGAAAATATAGAGATATAGAGAGTGTGTGGTTATTTGTAAATAAAAAATAGAATAAGAGGGGAGAAAGAGAGTGAACATATAAAAAAATAAAGAATAAACAAGAATGAGAAATAAAGAAATAGAAAAGAAAAAATCGAGAGAAGAAAAAATAATCAAAAAGAGAAAAATCAAAATAAGTAAAATATAGAGGAAATTAAGCAGAGAAAATAGGAATCTAGAATTGAATCTACTAGTAATTTCATTTAGGATTTATAAACTACTCTCTTTTTATCATGTTTTAATTTAGATTTACTAAGCATAAATTATTCAACTACTTAAAAAGACATAATCTATCAAATTATCATCCAAGCAAAATTTCATTCATGAAAAGAATAACAACTAGATCATAATTCTAGAAGTCATAAGCATCAAACCACACAAGATAAGTACAGATTATCAAATTCTTCTTCTACCAATTAATTCTCTAATTGATTATCCTAAACATGATTATTTTAATCATAAGAGAGCAAGCCACAAGTTATAAAAGAAATCAAACTAGTTTTAAACAATTCTAAAATTCCTATAAAATTTTGTTACACATTTTTTTTAAATAAAAAAATAAAATATAGACTAGAAAGCACAAAAGAAAGAGATCTAAATTAAAATAAATAAATAAATAAAAACTAAGTACAAAAATAAGAACAAAAACAAAGAAATAAAGATCTAAACTATGAGCATAAAGAAAATCTAACTAATAAAAAATAAAAGAGTATAAAAGTAAATATACACTATAAAAGAAAAATACAAGAAAATAAATCCTACAAAACATGAAAATAAATAATAAAATAATAAAAGAGTATGAAAGCAAATCTACCCTACAAGACATAAAATAAATTTAACCTGCCAATATAAGAATAAAAATAAAATCCTAAAATATGATTTTCTAAAACAAGAAAATAGAGATGAAAAATAAAAACTTACATTGCAAGGGGTTGGCATATTGAGAGTAAATCTTTATATTCTTCTACATCAACAAAGTAGAATAAAAGAAAATTTAAAAGGAGAAAAAAATTATTTAATGCAAATCAAAAGTTTATAATTTTAGAAGGCCTTCTCAATTAAGAGTTACTCTACCCTCCACATAGCGGTTTTACAAAATTTTCATACCTAAACCTCTCATTCTCTACCACTATTTATAGGCTACAACAATGAACAATAGCACTTGGATTTGGCTTGAGCTCCAATACGAAACTCTCAGCCATACATTATTTCTATTACGAACTAATCTGATGGCTCCTTGGTTAGACCCTTGGTTGGCCAATCAGTTGGCCCTTTGGTTAATCAATTGATTAGTTCCTAACAAAATTAATTTTTTTGTTTACTTGTTGATCCAATTTTTTCTTAAATTCTTGGGCTTTTGTGGGCCTCCTCTTGGCTTGATCTTGGCCTTCAACAAGTGGTAGAAAAATGAGAGAATATAATTTTTTTTGTGCTCATATTTATTGATTCTACATTTCCTACAAATTAAGATAAAAACATGTTATTAATGATATATTTATTTACATAAAAAAGATAATCAGGGCATAAATGTATATTAAAATGTGATGATCAATGTCACTAATATTAGTAGTTAAAAAGACTTTTTGGAACATTTGTTATTCTCTTTTTAGTGCACAAATCCTTTAAGAATTTTGCATAAGATGGAATTTGTTAGATGACATCTAATACAGAAATGTTGACTTGGACCTGTTTAAAAATTTCTAGAATCTCATCTACTGATGAGAGTTTTTTTCTAGGTCTGAATCTTTCCGAAAAGGGAGCAGTAAGCTTATACATATCGAAATTGAGCTCAGGTTCAATAGGTTCTTGGTCTCGGAAGGGGGTGATTGTTGAGAAAAGTTATTAGAAAGAGAGAGAGTTTGTTTAGGTTCAGCATTTTGAATAGGAGAAGAGGAAGAATGAGCTTGATTCGATAGGTATTCTAACTTGATTATTGACATGTTTCCCTAAGCACAATGTGTGTACTGCATTCACTTGAGCATAATGGTTTGAACTTGATCACGTGTCTTTAAGATTAGAAAACAATTGACTCAAAAAAATTTCCTTCTTTCCATCACTTACGACACTAGCTAGTTGATCTAGTTCAGTTTCTACTCTAGCAATGGCTTAAGTGTTGAAATTAAGCAATTGGTCGGTTATATACATGAAGGAAATCAAAGTGCTGGATGACTAAGTAAATATGTTGGGGGTCTATATAGATGCTTTGATCATGGCATCTAGACTTTTCTCTAAGACACTGAATCATTTCTTGTGATTAGAACTTGGTGGAACAGAATTTATTGATTGATGATGAGGAGACTGGTTTGAATATAGAAGATTGGGATATGGAAAATTGTTCTATGTGTTGAATAGACCTATGTTTCCCCTAGGAAGTTGTGGAGTTTGAGTGGGAGTAAAATTTTGATTTTGTGAGAAATTTTCCTAATTCCATGTAAAATTGAGATGGTTTCTCTAACTAGGATTATAGGTTGGAGAAAATAGATTATTTGTAGGATGGTGGAACATAACATTCATCTGATCTAATGATTGATTGTTTCCTAAAAGAGGGTATTCCTCGGAAACATGAGCTGAAGAGAGCCAGTTATGACTTTCTGGGAAAGAAACTTGGTTGATTTAAGCTGAAGCTCGTTCTTTAGCTTTTAAGGCTTCTAACTGATGCAGAAATATAGTCATCTTAGCTTCAAGGTTCATGTTTGACTCTAGGAAAGACCACTAACATTTAGTTGTGGAAACTTGCAAAACCACATAAATTTGAGTATATTGTGATACATAATAATAAATATGTTATAATGTGATAAATAATATATTTTAACATTTGAGTATACTAGGGATTGACTTGAGATCAATCCAATGTATATATATGAGCTTAGAAGAGATACATGCACGAAAGCATGAAAAAATTTGTATTTGTGCTCTTAGTAGTTGACTACACTATTAGTAGTCGACTAGTAAGGCCATTAGTCGACTAATAGTAGTATTAGTCGACTAGTCGGGTTGTTTTTAGTTTTCTTATGGGTTTCGGGTCGGATTCGTTTTGTTTCGAACTCAGTTGTATTTATGCATACATATACTCGTTTTAAAGCTCTTTTTATCCTCTTTCACATGAGATTAACACCAGCCACCTTCCTCCTCAAACCCTAACCCTAAAGTGTGAGTTTTGGGAGAGATCTCGAGGTGTTTGTCGAGAGAAAGGCAAGGCTTTGCGGTTTCTGACGAAGAAGGGATCTTGCACGCATGTTCAAGAGTTCAACACAGCATTTAAGGCAAGATCATCTTCATCCAAACCTGTCCCTATAATTAGTTAAAGTTTTGAAGATGTTTAATTGATGTTTTCATGGTTAAGTGTAACCTAATGTGATAAAAATCAGATATTTTTGATGATAAATCTTAACCCTATGCTAGATCTGAAGTTAAATCTTTGTTGTTGATGATAGAAACATGATCATTATCATTAGGGTTGATGTTAATTTCATTTTTAACTTGCTAAATTATGTTTAACTCATGAGTAAACCATAATTAGTTGTTTAATTGAGTTTTCTTGTAAGCTAATCATGCTAAAACCCTAGGTTTGTGATACCTAAGTTATATAAACATGTATAAACAAAGTTGCACCTCTGTTCATGAGTAGTTTTTATCAAGTGTTGATAATTACATTGTTTAATTAAGAGCTAATTGAGGAAATTGACTAATAAGGATGTTAATCCCTAATTAGAACAAGTTAATAGATTTGTTTCATGTTCAGGATGATTTCTGTTGAATATCCCTAATTAGAACAAGTTAATAGATTTGTTTCATGTTCAGGATGATTTCTGTTGAATATTACATGTTTTCATTTGTACTAAATCTCATGATAAGTATATTGTTCAGGATGATTTCTGTTGAATATTACATGTTTTCATTTGTACTAAATCTCATGATAAGTATATGATAAATGATAAGCTCTGTTTGTGCATGAAAGAATGCATGTTTTGACAAAGTAGTCGACTACTAAGTTTAGTAGTCGGCTACTCATGTTCAATTTGGATTTTTAGAAACTGGAATATTACAGAGTAGTCGACTAATGTGCTTAGTAGTCGACTACTAACCTTGATACATGCCTCACAGAGTCTGGATGGACTCAGTGTAGTCGACTACTAAGCTTAGTAGTCGACGACTAAGACTTTTCCTGAATATTGTGTTGCACTGTTTTGAGATGCGATCGCGGGGTTCAAGTCGCACGATAGTACACGTATAGACAAGAATATACATGAATAGTGTCGTAGTACAAACATGAGTATCCCAAAGGGGATTTTGACAAGTGTTGAGCTGATTACACTTGAGTTAGAGATCGTTTATACACATGTTGGATATCGTTGATGAGCTCAGTTCAGTACTACGTGTGGTGGTGCATCGATATTCCATTTGTACAGGCCATTGAGTCGGGTTTGGATGCTTTGTCTAGCAGCCCGTCCGCACGTAGATGCGATGAGGCTGGTGAGCCGTCTCTTAGGATACCTATATGGTAGGTTGTCCTACACTCATGTTACGTATTGAGATCGTGATGAGACTAATGAGCTGTGTACATTGTTAGGATACCTACAGGGTATTCCATTGCGCATGATAATGCGATGAATTAGAAATTTTTGCAAAGAGTTGCAATATGAAAATTATGTGATAGCCTGAGTTTGGTGGATGCCAAAAGTGAATTCGACTCGTTGTTGAGATATTTGATAACTGAGATACCTTGTTGTGCGAGTACATGAGATACATATACTGATGGTTATTTCGATGCTTTATCTTTCCTGTTATGTTTCCTTTCATTCTTAGTTCGGGATTAATATTTTGTTAGCTACAATTTGAGACATATGGTATATACATGAGGGTTTCCTTATTTGGATTATTTCGATCGACGTACTACGTCTCATGTTGTAGATTTCTAAGTATTAATACCATTAGATACGGGGAAAAGGATCTAGGTAGACTATGCTTAATAGATTGAGGCAGGTCAGAGTTCCGGAGAGCCTCAGGATGACGGAGTTCTAGCATAGTTGTCGTCTCGCATTTTAGTAGTTGAGACTCCATTATAGTTTTATGTTCTCATTCAGATATTAGAGTTTTGTTTTCATATTGTAAAGGCAGTGTGCCTTAATACGATTTTTAGCTGATTCATGTTGAGACATTTTTATTATTCCAGATATCAGATGTATTTCAGTTGGGACATGATTTTTATTTATGAGATATCTCTTTCTATATCATGTCTATTATTTTTATTTCCTTATTTTGCCTATTTTGTATCTACGTTTATATTTAATTTCACTAGAGGATATTATTGTGATTGGTGAAACGTGTTATTGTACGGTGTGGGTGTATGGCATGTTTGACATCTTTGGGTTCACCTTGGACTGCAGCCATGTGTGAAAATAGTGGCGTCACAGTTGGTATTAGAGCTCTAGTTCCACCATCCTTAGGAACATCCTGTGTCGAGTCGTGGAGCTAGAATAGAGTTTCTTAGGATTCATGTATAGAGTCCACTAGGAATTCATAGAATGAGTGAGGATGTTATATACGTATACCTCAAAAATTACAAAAATAAATTTATGACTATCTTACTTCGATTGAAGAGTATTTGCATGAATGATTTACGATACGATTTTTCTTATTACTCTATGTTATATATGCTTTTGTCTGAGGTCTCATAATTGCGTCTTATAAACTCTCTTACTGGGAATTTATAGATGGTCAGATGAGGATGTGGACGGAGAGTATTCCGTGCTCAGAGAGAGAGACAGGATGAGCCAGAGCCAGAGCCAGAGCCACAGCAGGCTCCACCCGAGCAGCAGCATGCTCCACCTGAGTCGTAGTAGGCTCCACAATACCTCATAGACCTCATAACACCTATAGCAGCTAGGCTAGCAGCGCTCGAGGAGTGAATGGCGAGCCAGACTCTACCAGTTGCACCACCGCTTGTAGTTCCACCACCAGTGATTCCAGCCATTCCTATTTCAAAGGAGTCCTCGGACGATACAGCAGGACTCACCCCACCATCAGTTGTAGCTACAGAGCAGGAGGCTTGGCTTCTCCTAGTCGGGAGGTACCAAAAGATGAGGGTACCAGAATTTTAGGGGTCATCAGATTCGCTTGTAGCCCACAAGTGGAAGGAGGACGTGAGTAATATCCTTGATCTACTTAACGTTGATTCAGTACAAAAGCAGAGGATTGGCAGCTTTCAACCTAAAGGGTGATGCCAGAGGATGGTACAGGCTTCAATTCACCCCAGAGTACGGGATGATACTCCCATGAGAGGACTTCGTCTATTTCTTTGATGAGCAGTACATCTCTTTCACGGCACGGGTAGAGAAAGAGCTGAAGTTGACCAGATTGGAGCAGGGAGACATGACCGTAGTTGACTACCAGAGCCGATTCATGAGTCTACTTCATTTCACAGGCATGTGGCAGATAGGAGAGCACCAGGCGCAGATGTTTCTTACGGGGCTTCATCCAAGCCTTAGTCGCTACCTCGTATCTAAGAGGTTCCGCTCAGTTTGAGAGGTAGCTAATACAACCATTTCGTAGGAGACAGAGACTGTGATGTTCTAGAAGACCAGAGAGGGTAGCTCTAAACCAGGGCCAGAGTGACAAGGGTAAGGGTAAGAGACCTTTCGCCGGACCTGGAGGACCCCAGCAGTGGGGTAAGGATTTTTAGCACCAGCAGCAGGGTCAGTCCAAGAGAGAACCACAGCCTGATCAGAGAGTGCCGCAGCAACACAGGATTCAGGGTGCATGTTACATTGTAACAAGATTGGGCATAAGGTCAGGGATTGTCGTAGTTCACCATTAGGAGGCCAGCAGGGCAGAGGCCAGGGCCAGTAGTAGGGACGAGGACACGGGCAGCAGCAGAACTATGGTCAGGGTCAGCAGCAGCAGAGGATAGAGGCACCACCTGCCGTTCTGAGGATTGAGGGGCCGGCGGGCCAGATTCGCGCTATTCAATAGTTTCCTCAGGGTCAGACAGACCCATATGTTCCACTACCAGCAACGCAATAGGCGCCAACCACCGGCAGGGCTTATGCAGTCGTACCACGTGATCATAGTGCCAGCGGAGCCATAGTGGAAGGTACCTTCTTAGTGAATTCCTTCCCAGCTCGGATCTTGTTTGATTTAGGAGCTTCACATTTTTTTATATCTCATACCTTTATGGATAGGCTTCAATTAGTCGCACATCTTTTAGATGTTTCGTTATCCATCTCTACTCCTTTAGGGGAGGTATCCCTATTAGAGAGTGTCTATAGGAGATGTGCCATCGGTCTAGATGAGTCCGAGTTTATCATCGATTTGATCATTTTGCGGATGTTGGAGTTCGACGTTATTCTTGATATGGCTTGGCTATCATCCTATCATGTCAGTATCGACTATTTTGCTAAAACAGTCAGCTTGCGGGCGTCCGATAGGTCTAAGTTGATCGTAGCGACCTCACAAGGCTACCAGATTACGGAGTTATTTCTGGCGTACGTCGAGGAGGTGATGCTGAGGGACCGAAGTGCTGATTTGTATGAGACTAGAGTTGTCTAAGATTATTAGGATGTCTTTCAGGACATACCTGGGTTACCTCCTATGAGAGAGGTTGAGTTCTGCATCGAGTTGTAGCCAGGCACAACATCGATATCCCAAGCACCCTATCATATGACACCTGCTGAGATGAGAGAGTTACAGACCCAGTTAGATGAGTTGTTATCTCAGGGCTTTATTTGTCAGAGTCATTCTCCGTGGAGAACACCAGTCCTCTTTGTGAAGAAGAAGAAGAAGGACGGTAGCATGCGTTTGTGCATAGATTATCGTGAGTTGAACAAGGTCACTATCCGAAACAGGTATCCACTACCAAGGATCGATGACTTGTTCGACCAGCTGCAGGGAGCACAGCATTTTTCAAAGATTAATCTTCATTCTAGCTATCATCAGTTGCAAGTTCAGAAGATGAATATTCCTAAGACCGCTTTTCTGACTCGATATGGGTCCTTCAAATTTCTTGTCATGCCTTTTGGGCTGACCAATGCACCCGCGGTATTCATGGATTTGATGAACCGGATTTTTCATCCATATCTGGACCAGTTCGTGATTGTATTCATTGACGGATATCCTTATCTATTCGAGATTAGAGGCAGAGCATGAGCAGCATCTTCGATTGGTATTGTAGACTTTGCGGGAGTATCAGTTGTACGCTACGTTCAACAAGTGCAAGTTTTTGCTATCTGATGTCAGATTTTTGGGCCATGTCATCAGAAGAGAGGGCATTGTAGTGGATCCTGCGAAAGTAGAGGCAGTACTTGATTGGGAGCCGTCAAAAACCATTTCAGAGATTCGTAGCTTTTTGGATTTGGCAGGCTACTACAGGAAGTTCATTCAGGACTTCTCAAAGATTGTGACGCCACTTACACTCCTTACGAAGAAGGATGTACCATTTGTTTAGGGCATGGAGTGCCAGGAAGCCTTTGAGACTTTAAAGGCTACGTTGACTATAGCGCCGGTATTGACAATTCCGAGCAGCGATAAAACTTTTGTTGTCTACACAGATGTGTCATTAGCAGGCCTAGGAGGTGTTTTGATGTAGACCCAGAGCATAGTGGCTTATATCTCACGACAGTTGAGGATGCATGAGCAGAACTATCTCATGCACGACTTGGAGTTAGAAGCAGTGGTCTTCGTACTGAAGACATGGAGACACTATCTGTATGAAGTACAGTTTGAGAAATTCACAGATTATCATAGCTTGAAATACCTCTTCTCTCCAAAAGAACTCAATCGGAGACAGGGGCGATGGGTTGAGTTCATCAAGGACTACGAGTTTGCGATTCAGTACCATCCAGGAAAGGCTAATGTGGTAGCAGATGCATTCAACAGGAAGCGTCGGCATCGGATTGTGGCTCTGAGGTGCTTGGTGTATCAAGATCTTCACACCCTTAGCCAGTTTGACTTTAGACCGGAGATTGACGGGAGCAGCGTATTTTTGGGAGCTTTTGTCATGCCCCGCTTCCAGAAATACCGGGGAATCGGAACGTGAACAAGCACGCGACGTATTAGACTAAAGAGAAATAAATACTAGACCATTTCTACTCAATCTAATATGCTAAGCGTCAAATATAAAGTGCGAAGTCACAGGTCCCCGATCACATTTAGCAAGAATATAATAAACAACTCAAAACAAAATGATACATATCACAATTGAAATATCATCCCAGATATAATATTTGGGCCAAACATGCCCTAATACAAAACAATCCAACTGAAATAGTGGAGGAACATAAAAATACATCGATCAAGCGGAAATGGAAGGTGCTACAAAGGTAAACAAGGACCATCGAACAACTAAAGGAAATAACTAAGCTTCGATTTCTTCTTCTACTCTGTCTGCAAAGCACTCCTGTTGAGAATACTCTGACTCTTACCGAACTGGTCTGTCCTCTAAATCTGATGCACAACCCGAGAGAACAGGAGTACGTCAGCATGCATGACACACGACAAGATCCTACAAGGGAGAAAAAGATCAAATGACCAATGCAAGAACAAATGCAATAACAATAATGACAATAGATCCACCACTAGAGTATAACAATCAGAAGAATCCATAAACATCCGAGTAACAAGGTCATACAACTAGATAGAATTAATACTTAAAACAATCAGAAGAATCCATAAACATCCGAGTAACAAGGTCATACAACTAGATAGAATTAATACTTAAAAATTTACAACACGAGACGTAGTACGTCGAACAAAATAATCCAAACAAGGAAACCCTCATGTATATATCATATGTCTCAAATTGTAGAAAATTAAATATTAATCCCGATCTTTGTATGAAAAGAAATATAACTAGTCCACATCTCACAAGAATCCATAATCATCTAAGTAACGAGGTCATGTCATCTCACAAGAATCCATAATCATCTAAGTAACGAGGTCATGTAACTAACCATCCTATAACAGGTTACTAGTCCATATCTCACATAGAGTCAGTAACGAGGTCATGTAACTAACCATCCTATAACAGGTTACTAGTCCATATCTCACATAGAGTCAACGTTTATATTATCGGATAACTGACTGTTCACAAATCTTCTACGCGCATCCAATACCGCTACACGAATCAGTTAGAGGACTATACCCAATCCAATTTCGGCCTGGTCCGAACTCAAGCAAAACTCGGGTGACTACACAAATTCACTGACCAAAGTGACTACACGAATTCACTTTGGCCTAACAAACCAACCCCAGTGACTACACGAAATCAGTGGTACAAACCTGGAAGATACATCAACAGCCACATCCGATCACATGAACCAAGACTTTCCCCACCCCAACTCTTCTTGTTTTTCTAAGTCAACATACACATGTCTCTAGGTCTTGTACAAGGCCACTAAGGTCATGAACTACTAACGGTTCTCAATCATAACAAGGAATAAATGCAACTGATCATGAGCACTAATGTCATGGCATATCACAAATAATCAAAATTAAGAGTCATAAATTATGAACAGCGTCTATGTAATTCAGAAAATAACCTTTTTTCAAAATAATTTCCTTTAAATTATTTTCTCATATACTAATTCAACATAAACCCTTTTTCAAAATAACTCCTTATAAATAATTCTAAAAATATTCTTTAAATATTCTTTTTAATATTCTCTCTTCCAAATTAAATTCTTTTCTCATTATAATAATTCTTAAAATAATCTTTAAATATAATAAGCTATTAATTCAAATAATTTTTTTCTCTAAAATAATTCTTATCCTTACAATATCAGTTATTCCCATCGATCATCAACCAATCCATGCAGATAATAACTAATTACAGTCTAATCTATGCATTTAATTTAATGACTGATATAAGAAATGACGAGTCAAGAGGAGCGGGATCTTGCCAGCGAGGCCAAGGGGCCTGATGACAAGACGGCGGTGATGCTACGGATGTGGTACGACGGATCTGAAACGGGTGAAGCAGCGGATCTGGATGGCGTGGCTGAAGGGGACAGCGACGACGTCGCTGCAGGAGAGCAGCGGTGGCACGATGGCGAGGTAAGAGAGAGAGAGAGAGAGAGAGAGAGAGAGAGAGAGAGAGAGAGAGAGGGAGAGAGAGAGAGAGAGAGGAAGATTATATATATATATATATATATAGGATTAGGGAATATTATATATATAGGATTAGGGTTTAGGGAATAATTAATATAATTAATAACAATACTTATAATAACAATAACAATAATAAAACCAATATTAATTTAAAAGGTTTTCACCGTAACAATTTAATTTATAATTAGAAAAATCATTAAATAAATATAAAATTGGATTTTTAAATCATACAAAATTCTAGAAAATCGAGAAAATATAAACACTCTACTAAAAATAATAATTTAATATTTTAAAATACCAAAAAATTATTTAAGCTAGTATCAAAAATTCATGGTTATTACATTCTACCCCCCTTAAAACAAATTTCGTCATTGGAATTAAAATAAGGGTGATGTACAAAGAAAATAAGGACAAAATATGGAAATAAGGTCATAACACATCATGACAAATGTGTGAGCAAATGTTGAATGAGAAAATAGATATGTATGTATGACATAATGTATTATAAGTTATACAAGATACAATAGAGAATAATTCAAAAGAAAGATCAGCACACAAAGTATCACGTTCATTCACAGTGTATATATATCAGAGTAATAATAATAATCAGAAGTAAATAGTCAATGCAAACATATAAAGCAAATAAAGGTCATAAGAAAGTCTGGTATGTAGTATAAATAATAAGAATGAGGTAAGTATAACATCAGAGAGTGAACATATATTTGAAAGAGATTACACAAACATAAAGAGAATAAAAGACAAAAAGATCTTAACGAAATATAAATCACTCATACGTAACCAAGTGATAAACATGATAAGACACAATACAAATAACATATGAATCATTTATAAGCAAAAGTAAAAGAAACATTTGAAGAGTATATAAGCAAAACAAAATAGCAAAGAATCAAACATACATATAGTTTAGACAAAGATAATAGACTACATAAAGAGACATGAAATAATAAAAAATCAAATCACAATAGAAATATCATATAATCAGTTAGTAGAATAGACATTCAATATATACATATATATATATATATATATATATATATATATACAAACAAAACACATGAATGCAATCAGCAAATCACATTCAACCAATAAGACATAAATTTCAAAAAATAAAATTTTGTAATTATGTTAAAAAGTTCAAAGATAGTATTATAGCAACACATGTTTAAAGCAGTTAAAAACATAAACGCACGTAAAGAAGCATAGATATAATAATCAAAAATAGCAATCAGTAAAGATAAAACATGACGATAATTTCAATAAAAATAGTTATAGTTATAATCAATAATTTTTGTGAGAGCATATGGCACTAAATAATTATCATACGAGACACAACACTAAGTCAAATATTAAACATGTTTATATAATATAGTAAATATAATCATCATGTATAATAAGCGTTAAAAATAAAAACACATACAAAATAATAAGCATATAAAAAGTCTGAATGCTCATAGTACTAATCATGTTAACAAGATAAATTATGATGAAAATAGTCACAAAATATTATATGATAAATAGACATAAGAGCAAACAAGTGATTCAAAATAAACATATTATATAAAACATAATAAAAATGACATAATTATATATATTCGACAAACAATATGATAAATCAAAAATATTAAAAATATTCATAAGGTAAAATAATAAATATAAACAAGATACAAAAATAATTATTATTACTGTATAAAATCAATTCAGATGTAGCAATATATTATATAGTAGTCAAAATCACATAAATACAATCAGCATAAATTCGTATAAATAAAACACTGACATATTTTAGACAAACATACCATGAATGATTAATGACATGTGAACATAAACACTGATAATACATAAAACAAAACAAGATTAGACAAAGTTGATAATTGACTAAAAATCAATAAAAATATACATCGTAAATATAATAATCTAGGTGAATACACTATAATGAAAAAGAGAATAGTAAGTATAAAAGAATGAAAAAGTAAAACATAACACAAGTAAACGAAAATAATGAATAGAGAATGAACAACAAACAATGACACAAAAATAATCTATAAACACTATAAAATAAATACTGAAAACAACATATGTATACAATGAATATTGCCCATGTATTATTTTGTCATTTGTGGCAATATTCATATCGAAAACGAAGCAAACAAACAACAAATATGCAATGTACTATAAACAACCCATGAGTAAATACTATACATACCTACAAACGCTATTTAGAATCATCTTTTATTTTAGTTATAAAAGTATAATAACTAATGATACGGAATAATGTAACAAAAACATATATAATTAGTAACTCGAACTCCAAACCTAACAATATGAATAAATGCTTGAATATCAAAATAGAAATACTTTGCTCTTAGAAATAACGAAACCAATGTGAACATACTAAAACAACCTAACAAGACAAAACTGACTGATAAGAAAACTATGTACTGAAAATATTGTGAGTTGAATAAATAAAGAATAATAATGTAATGCATGTGTAGAATATTAAAATCATGAACTTATTAATATATATCACAAAAAATACAAACAATATACAATAATCTAGAACATAAGTAAATGATAGATGGTATGACAGAAAAAGCGTACTCATCCACAATATAGAATGCAAAAGTATAATTAAACACAAGAAAATAATCTGAATATCAAATATGCTATGTGATGTATATGTGAAGTCTAGAGTAATGCGAAACACTTAGGGGGGTTATTGGTTGGGATATTTTGGGGGATAATGGGATAATTTTGGGGATTCTATTTCATAGTGTTATTCATTAGGACAATGGAATAAGGATAATACATTTTTGTGTTATTAGTTTTTTAGAAAACTAGTGAGACAATTACACTACTTTGGATAAAATTACCCCACTCATATACAAAAATTTTGTCCCAATAGTAAAAATTTACCCTATCCTCCATATTGGAACAATGTTGTTCCACTTTGAAGGCAATTGGGATAATTTTAAAATATTTTTGTATTACTTAACTAATACATGCAATTATATTATAAATATATGACATGATATATAAAATATAACATATATTAATATTTTAATGACATAATTTAATAACATATATTAATAATATTAAATAATAGTTACGTAATTATAGTATAACTGATTTATATATATATTATAAATTATTGAATAAACGCATTATATAAATATTTATATAATAACATATATTAATATTTTTAATAACATAGTATTATATAATAATATAGTTATTATATAATTAATTTATAATTTATTATGATGGTTATTATATTATATGAGGCGATACTATTGATAATATATATAATAATTACTAATATTGGTAAAATTATTTATGCATTAATATAATATAATACTGATAGTTTGAAATAATATAATATATTAACTATAACATGATACCGGCTTTTAATATAATATAGTTGAATATCATGTTAATTATATATATAATACTATATTATTATATATACTAATATTATATATATATATATTATAATATCTATATATAATATATTATATAAGCTATATATATAAGTAGTATATTTTTAATTTTAATATAAGATTTTTAAAAAAAATATACATTGGATAAAGTAAGGAATGATTTAATATTTTATTTAAGTACATATACCTATGATAGCTATAATTATAATATATTATAACTTAAACATATATTATTAAAAGTATTATATTAATATATTATGTCATAGTATTTATAATCAATTTATATATAATGGTTAGCATACTAATATAAGATGTTAATTAGTATTATTTGGTATATAATTATTATATTTTGTATAAATAAATAATGTATTTATTAAATTATTAACTATTATTAAAATATTAGATTAAATATATTGATATTCATAGTATATTTAATTTATTATATATATCATCAGCTAATGAATAATAATAATTCATAATACATTATAAATAGATTAATAAATGAGTAGATTGTAAGTATAAGTACAAATATTATACTTTTAATATAAAGTAAAATAATATTTATATTATAATAATATACTAAATAATATACTAAACCAATTGGATAAGTTAATTTAGAAGTAATTAATAGATAAAATTATATTTTAATAAGATGTCACATCATCAATTATCCCACATGAATTGTCAAATCAAAGGCTCAAATTATCCTATTATCCCACTTTATCCCATTTTACCCCACTCAAAATATCCCAAAGGGGTAAAATTATTCCATTGGAAAAATTTTCCCATTTGGCCCCAATTTGTCCCAACCAATAACCCCCCTTAATGAATATGATTTGAACAATTGAAAATATATAAGTAATAATTTTCATTAGACTATGTTACTTGTACATTTTTAATGAAAAACATACAATATAACACTGTATGTGTTACATAAAATAATATAATTGTAAAACCCCGTATTTTTATTAGAAGTATATGTGATTTATTAGTGATAAATAATTTTATTTGTGATTAATGACTTGAGGTCATAGATATACTTGGTAACAAGTTGTTAGTCATGTATGAGAGTGGTTTCATAGAGTTCTGTGCACTGGTTTTGGCGGTATACCAAAACATGCATGAAATCTGGATTTTTGTGTCTGTTCAGTCGACTTATGAGTCGACTCATGAGTCGACTAATTAGTTGACTGATGAGTCGACCAATGAGTCGATCGACTGGCTGTATTTGAGAGTTCTGTTTAGTTGCGGGTTTGGGTTGGGAGTCGACCAATGAGTCGATCGACTGGCTGTATTTGAGAGTTCTGTTTAGTTGCGGGTTTGGGTTGGTTTTGTTTCGGGTTTGACCGTTTGTATAAATATTATTCTACCCGAAACCAACCCAGAAACCCATCTGGAATCCAGAGAAAACCCTAGCCCCTCCCTCTCTAAACCCTAGCTTGTTTTGACGAATTTTTGGAGGATTTTTGGAGGTTTTCAGCGGGTTTTTGGCGAGGTGCAGCGAAGGGGATCATCTTCTCTCGGATTCAGGAGTTGTTCTAGCATCAGAGGCGAGTAACATCTCGCCCAACTCTGCACCCTTTTTAATTACACGTTTTTACTAAGTTTTATTTTCGGATTCTTGAGCCTAAAACGTATTTTTGAGTATAAAGATAGATCATTTACAGTATGGCATGCAAGAATTAAATGTTTCAGTTTGTAAAAGCTCACCAACGTTTTGTAAATTAAGATCCAGTTCTGGAATTTCATTTAAACATGGGTTTTATGGTGATTTAGTGATTTAAATATGTTTTAAACATGTATAAATATATTTAAGGTTTTTAATGTAGATTTACATGTAAATATCTTGTTACTGTTGATTTATATGAGTTAGAATTCGGACTGTATTGTTGGATACGATGAATGAGAACATTAGATGATCATTTCGCAGATTTTTCTTCGATAACAGAAAACTGAGAATTTTCTGCTCAGTTGACCTATGATTCGACTCATGAGTCGACTTATGAGTCGACTCATGAGTCGACCAATGAGTCGACTGATGAGTCGACTCATGAGTCGACTGATGAGGGTTCTTACCTATTTTATTCAGTTTGAATATGTTTGTGGTATTTTAGTTTAACTGAAATTGTTTAGGATGATTATTATTTCTGCGTGCTTTGAATATGATCGAGGAGTCACCTCGAATGACGAGTGTTAGAGATTAATGTTTTCATGTGAGATGACATACGGACATGAGTTTAGGTTTGTGTACCGAGACACGTGAGAAACTTGAGTATATGCACTTATTCAACCAACTTATCTAGTCCATGTGTTGGGCAATTATGATATGTAGTCCATGTGTTGGACACTCATCAATTTTAGTTCATGTGTTGGACAGTTCTTATATGTAGTCCATGTGTTGGACATCAACTACCTCAGTTCAGATCTTGAGAGTTGACACCTATACCTGCATAGGTTGGACACGATATTTTATTTGAGTTGTGACACGACACCATAACTAAATCTTGAGATGAGTTGTCTTCTTTTATTGCTTTCCATGTATTAGATCTTGGGTTTGGTATTTAGTGAATTATAATGAGAGCTACACGGTATATACATGAGGGTTTCCTTGTTTGGATTATTTCGCTCGACGTACCTTTGCTTGTGTTGTAATTTCTTAAATACTAAAATCCTATGTTTCATAGGTATTTATAACATGAGCTACATGGTATATACATGAGGGTTTTCTTGTTTGGGTTATTTCGCTCGACGTACTCATCCTTATGTTGTAAATACCTAAATAGGATTTGTGATTTATAAATATATGTGATATATTTATATTTTCTGTATACAATGAGCCCTATCCCTTGGGGTTGGTTGTGATGTTGCTCGCTATAGCGCTTTGACGCTCGTTGTCCCTCCCCCTTTCAGGTAACGAGCCAGGAGCCCGGAGAGTCGCAGGTTGATGGCGAGGCACTCTAGCTTCAGCTATTCTATTTTTAGTTATACTTTATTCTTTGAGCTCCACTGTAGATTTATTTAGACATTTGTGAGTATTATTCTAGAAGTTGTAAATGTTGTGTGCCTTAATTCCTTTACTCAGACATTTTGTATTTGAGATTTTTTGAGAACTCCAATTTATTCATTTCAGACATTGACTTATATTTCTGTATGTTGGAAGATGAAATATTACTTTGATCTCTATTATTTCATCAGTTATCTCTTGTAATATCATTTACTTGCTTTTGTACCTACACCAGTTATTGATTCTACTAGAGTGATAGAATTGTGATGGTGAAACATGTTATTGCACGGTGTGGTGCATGGCAGGTTTGACATTCCTAGTTTCACTTTGGACTGCAGCCTTGTGTGAACCCAGGGGCGTCACAGTTGGTATCAGAGCTCTAGTTCCAGTATCCTTAGGATCTTCATGTGTCGAGTCGTGGAGCTAGGATAGAGTTTCCTAAGATTCATGTACAGAGTCCGATAGGAATATCCTAGTATGAGTGAGGACGGTTTATGCGTATACCTCAAAATTTGAGGATATTTTTTTATGACAACTATGTTTGTATGCATTTAAAGTATTTGTATGAATACTAAATTGTTGTGAAAATCATAATGTGATATGCTATATATATGTATATGTTTATTAGGACTCATAAATTTTTTTATTCTCTTATGATCAGAGAGATGGCAAGACGTGATAGACCTCGTACTCGGAGAGCTGGACAGGCAGAGTCGCAATAGGATACTAAATTGTTGTGAAAATCATAATGTGATATGCTATATATATGTATATGTTTATTAGGACTCATAAATTTTTTTATTCTCTTATGATCAGAGAGATGGCAAGACGTGATAGACCTCGTACTCTATTTTTTTATGACAACTATGTTTGTATGCATTTAAAGTATTTGTATGAATACTAAATTGTTGTGAAAATCATAATGTGATATGCTATATATATGTATATGTTTAGCCACAGAGCAGGAGGCTTGGCTCCGCTTGGTGGAGAGGTATCAGAAGATGAGAGCACCAGAGTTTCAGGGGTCAGCAGACCCTCTTGCAGCCCACAAGTGGAAGGAGGATGTGAATAACACCCTCGACATACTTAATGTAGACACGGTGCAGAAGCAGAGGTTGGCATCCTACAGCCTGAAGGGAGATGCCGGGAGTATATATATGTTATAACTGTATTTTCTGTATACAACGAGCCCTTTTCCCTTGGGGTTGGTTGTGATGTTGCTCGCTATAGCGCTTTGACGCTCGTTGTCCCTCCCCCTTTCAGGTAACGAGCCAGGAGCTCGGAGAGTCGCAGGTTGATGGCGAGGCACTCTAGCTTCAGTCATTCTATTATAGTTGTATTTTACTTTTGAGCTCCACTGTAGGCTTTTGTTTAGACATTTTGAGAGTTTATTCTAGAAGTTGTAAAGGCTATGTGCATTATTTCCTTTTATTCAGACATTTGTATTTGAGACTTGTTGAGAAGTTCCAGTTATTCATTTCAGACATTGACTTATACTTCAGTATGTTAGATGATGAAATATTAATTTGATCTCTATTATTTTATTAGTTGACTCTTGTATTACAGCCTTGTGTGAACCCAGGGGCGTCACAGTTGGTATCAGAGCTCTAGTTCCAGTATCCTTAGGATCTTCATGTGTCGAGTCGTGGAGCTAGGATAGAGTTTCCTAAGATTCATGTACAGAGTCCGATAGGAATATCCTAGTATGAGTGAGGACGGTTTATGCGTATACCTCAAAATTTGAGGATATTTTTTTATGACAACTATGTTTGTATGCATTTAAAGTATTTGTATGAATACTAAATTGTTGTGAAAATCATAATGTGATATGCTATATATATGTATATGTTTATTAGGACTCATAAATTTTTTTATTCTCTTATGATCAGAGAGATGGCAAGACGTGATAGACCTCGTACTCGGAGAGCTGGACAGGCAGAGTCGCAATAGGCTCCACCTGAGCCACAGCAAACTCAACCCGAGGCACAGCAGGCACCACCTGAACCGCAGCAGGCTCCCCAGTACCTTATTGATCTCATGGCTCCCATCGTAGCTAGGGTGGCAGCAATTGAGGAGTTTGTGGCGAGTCATATCGCACCACCGACACCACCACCACCACCATCAAATCAGCCACAAGGGATACCAGCAGTTCCTATCAGCGAGAGACCACCAGAGGCCGCCTGCCGTTATTCCTCCAGCAATTCCAGACAGAGCCACAGAGCAGGAGGCTTGGCTCCGCTTGGTGGAGAGGTATCAGAAGATGAGAGCACCAGAGTTTCAGGGGTCAGCAGACCCTCTTGCAGCCCACAAGTGGAAGGAGGATGTGAATAACACCCTCGACATACTTAATGTAGACACGGTGCAGAAGCAGAGGTTGGCATCCTACAGCCTGAAGGGAGATGCCGGGAGATGGTACAAACTTCAGTTCACACCAGAGCATCGGATGACCCTCACATGGGAGGATTTCGTTTACTTCTTTGATGGGCAGTACATTTTTTCTGCAGCAAAGACGGGGAAGTAGCTTGAGTTGTCTCGATTGACTCAGGGGGACATGTCGGTAGCGGACTTTGAGAGCAGGTTCATGGAGTTGCTGCATTTCACAGGGATGTGGCAGACAGGAGAGCGTCAGGCTCAGATGTTCTTAGCAGGGCTCCGCCCTAACCTCCGTCGATACCTCGTCTCGAGGAAGTTTTATTCAGTTCGAGAGGTGGCTGAAGCCGCCACTTCTCAGGTACCTCGTCTCGAGGAAGTTTTATTCAGTTCGAGAGGTGGCTGAAGCCGCCACTTCTCAGGAGATTGAGACTGCCATGTTCCAGAAGGATAAAGAAGGGAAGACCAAGTCAGGGCAGACCGGGGATAAGGGGAAGAACAAGAGGTCTTTTTCCGGATCCCAGCAGCAGCAACAAGGTCCTCATAAGAAAGGACCCCAGTATGACCAGAGAGCGCAGCAGCAGCGCAAGTTCCAGGGAGTTTGATATAACTGTCGCAAGGTCGGGCATAGGGCATCGGAGTACCGCAGCGCACCTACAGGAGCTCAGCAGGGCAAGGGCCCGAACCAGCAGTAGCGACAGCAGGGCAGAGTTCAGGATCAGCAGGCGAGACTTGAGGCGCCGCCAGTAGCACAGAAGACTGAGGGGCAGATTAGTGCAGTTCAGGAGGTTCCTCAGGGGCAGATAGTGTCGTATTCTCCAGCACTAGTAGCAGAGCAGTCTCCAGCCACATGCAGAGTATACGCGGTAGTACCGCGTGATCATGGAGCTAGCGGAGCAGTAGTGGAGGGTATGTTTCTTGTGAATTCTTTTCTCGCCCGTATTCTCTTCGATTCGGGAGCTTCATATTCCTTCATTTCGCATGATTTTATGACTAAACTCCAGTTCGTAGCTCAGCCATTAGACACCCCTTTTATCAGTTTCCACCCCTTTAGGTGAGATATCGCTTCTGGAGAGCGTTTGTTGGAGGTGTACTGTCAGTCTAGATGAGTCGGAGTTCGTGGTTGATTTGATAGTGTTGCATATGTCTGAGTTCGATGTCATCCTTGGTATGGATTGGTTGTCTTCCTACCATGTGAGTATTGACTGCTTTGCGAAGACAGTCAATTTGCGGGCGTCCGATGGGTCCGAGATGATTGTAGCAACCTCTCAGGGCAACCGATTTGCGGAGTCATTTTTGGCGTACATCGAGGAGGTGATGCGACGGGATCAGGGTGTTGGTTTATTGGAGACTAGAGTTGTCTTAGAGTATTAGGATGTCTTTCAAGACATACCTGGATTACCTCCTGTGAGAGAGGTTGAGTTTTGTATTGAGTTGCAGCCAGACACAGCCCCGATATCCCGCGCACCCTATTGCATGGCACCAGCTGAGATGAGGGAGCTTCAGACCCAGTTGGACGAGTTGTTAGCTCAGGGTTTTATTCGTCGGAGTCATTCTCCGTGGGGCGCGCCGGTCCTCTTCGTGAAGAAAAAGGACAGTAGTATGAGATTGTGCATAGATTATAGAGAGTTGAACAAGGTCACTATCCGTAATAGGTACCCACTGCCTAGGATTGATGACTTGTTCGACCAGTTGCAGGGAGCGTAGTTTTTCTCGAAGATCGATCTTCATTCGGGTTATCATCAGTTGCGGGTTCGGGAGATGGATATCCCTAAGACCGCCTTTCTTACTCGATATGGATCATTCGAGTTCATGGTCATGCCATTTGGGTTGACCAATGCACCCGCGGTATTCATGAATTTGATGAACCGGGTTTTTCATCCTTTCTTGGATCAGTTCGTGATTGTTTTCATCGACGACATCCTCATTTATTCGAAATCAGAGGCAGATCATGAGCAGCATCTCCGATTAGCTTTGCAGACCCTTCGGGAGCACCAGTTATATGCCAAGTTCAGCAAGTGTGAGTTTTGGCTTTCAGAGGTCAGATTTCTCGGCCACGTCATCAGCAGAGAGGGCATATCAGTAGATCCAGCTAAGGTTGCAGCAGTACTTGATTGGGAACCGCCGAAGACAGTGACAGAGATTCGTAGCTTCTTGGGTTTAGCCGGATATTACAGGAAGTTCATCCAGGACTTCTCGAAGATTTCGATGCCGCTTACACGCCTTACGAAGAAGGGTGTACAATTTGCTTGGAGTACAAAGTTCCAAGAGGCATTTGATACATTGAAGATTAAGTTGACTTCAGCGCCAGTTTTGATCATTCCGAGTAGCGACAGGACATTCGTCGTCTACACAGATGCATCTTCGGTAGGATTGGGAAGCGTCCTTATGCAGACTCGGAGAGTAGTAGCATATATATCACGGCAGTTGAGGGTGCATGAGCAGAACTACCCCACTCATGACTTGGAGCTAGCAGCAGTGGTTTTTCCACTGAAGTCATGGAGGCACTATTTGTATGGAGTGCAGTTCGAGTTATTCACAGACCACCAGAGTCTGAAGTATCTTTTCTCTCAGAAGGAACTCAATCAGAGGCAGCGGAGATGGATTGAGTTTATCAAGGACTATGAGTTCGCGATACAGTATCATCCGGGGAAGGCGAACGTCGTAGCAGATGCTTTGAGTAGGAAGCGTCGGCATCAGGTTGCGGCTTTGAGGTGTTCGTTGCATCAAGACCTTCTCACCCTCAGCCAGTTTGATTTTAGACCTAAGGTTGGTGGTACCAGTGCATTTTGGGGAGCTATGTCAGTTCAGCCATCCTGGAGTACCAGAGTAGTTAGAGCTCAGTTGGAAGACTCTTGGATTCAAATCTGGAAGGAGGAGATTTCCAAGGAGCCTAAGGCCGATTGGACCATTAGAGCAGATAGAGGTCTACGTATGAAGGGTAGGCTTGTTATGCCATCCAGTACCGAGCTGAAGAGAGAGTTATTTGATGAGGCACACCGTACCCGGTACACAGTACATCCAGGGACCACTAAAATGTACAAGGACTTGAAGAGGCGTTTCTGGTGGAGTGGTATACGTAGAGAGATTGCAGAGTATGTGGCTAAGTGTTTTACCTGTCAGCAGGTAAAGGCAGAGCATCAGAGACCAGCGGGGACACTTCAGCCTTTACCCATCCCAGAGTGGAAATGGTCTGATATTTCTATGGATTTTATTGTAGGGTTGCCGAAGTCGAAGAAGGAGAATGATTCCATTTGGGTGATAGTGGACCGGTTGACAAAGTCAACACATATTATTCCAGTGAGGACTACATTTTCAGCTGAGGCATTTGCGAGGATATTTATTCGGGAGATAGTCCGACTTCATGGAGTTCCTGATACGATTGTGTCGGACAGAGGTTCAGTGTTTACTTCGCACTTTTGGAGGAGTTTCCAGGATTCGTTTGGCAGCAGGCTATCTTACAGCAGTGTTTTCCACCCGCAGACAGATGGTCAGACAGAGAGGGTAAACCAGGTGTTGGAAGACATGTTGCGGGCTTGTGTCATTGACTTTCAGGGCAGCTGGGAGGAGCATATTCCACTGATAGAGTTCGCTTATAACAATAGTTATCAAGCGACGATCGGTATGGCCCCATATGAGGCACTGTACGGGAGACCTTGTAGATCACCGATATGTTAGGCAGAACCGGAGGATAGCTTAATACTTGGGCCAGAGCTTGTGAGGCAGACTACTGAGAATGTAGCATTGATTAGGGAGAGGATCTTAACCGCTCAGAGTCGGCAGAAGAGCTATGCAGATAATAGACGAAGACCTTTGGAGTTTCAGGTTGGAGATTCGGTTATGCTGAAGGTATTGCCTATGAAAGGCGTATAGCGATTCGGGAGATGGGGAAAGCTTGCACCGAGATATATTAGACCTTTTCAGATTTTGGAGCGCATTGGAGCTGAGTCATACATACTAGATCTTTCAGCATCGATGTCTAGTATACACAATGTATTTTATGTTTCTATGCTCAAGAAACACTTACATGACGAGGAGAAGCAGTGAGTATTGGATGCACCAGAGATTGAGCTTCAGGAGGATTTGACTACTATTGAGATTCCAGTTTGCATACTTTCCAGGGAGGACAAGAGGCTCAGAAACAAAGTGATTCTTTTAGTGAAAGTTCGGTGGAACCGAAGAGGTGTTGAGGAGATTTCTTGGGAGCGCGAAGAGGATATGCGTCGCGACTATCCACATATGTTTGAGCAGGTAAATTAAAGCTTTTTGTATGATTTATATATATATATATGGCTTATAGATTCATTTATGACGATGTTTTTACTTAACACTAAAATAAGGGTATTACCACTTATCTTCTAAGTGCTTGGAACATATGGTATATATATAAGGGGTTCCTTGTTTGGATTTTTCGCTCAATGTACTCGTTCCATTTAGTTAGGGGTTAAGTGGGGGTACTTATATTTTAGATGGTTAAGTGTAGACATCGAAGATGATTTTCGAGAGCGCGATGATGATATACAGCGCTACTTCCTACACTTATTGAGGAAGCGAATTGATTTATATGTATGAGTAATTGTGTAATTATATTTAGATTTAACGCTAGAATGAGGATATTTCCACTTAATACTTAATCTTTTGGAACCCATGGTATATATATGGGGGGTTCCTTGTTTGGATTTTTCGCCCGACGTACTGGTTCCATTTGATTAACAGTTGAGTGGGAATATAGTCATCCTGGATTGTTAAATATAAATATCGTTATATGTTTGTCTAGAGTAACAATATTTATTTGAATATGCTTTCTGAATTTCGAGGACGAAATTATTTTAAGGGGGGAAGAATGTAAAACCCCGTATTTTTATGAGAAGTATATGTGAATTATTAGTGATAAATAATTTTATTTGTGATTAATGACTTGAGGTCATAGATATACTTGGTAACAAGTTGTTAGTCATGTATGAGAGTGGTTTCAGAGAGTTCCGTGCATTGGTTTTGGCGGTATACCAAAACATGCACGAAATCTGGATTTTTGTGTCTGTTCAGTCGACTTATGAGTCGACTCATGAGTCGACTAATGAGTCGACTGATGAGTCGACTAATGAGTCGACTGATGAGTCGACCAATGAGTCGACCGACGGGCTATATTTGAGAGTTCTGTTTAGTTGCGGGTTTGGGTTGGTTTTGTTTCGGGTTTGACCGTTTGTATATATACTATTCTACCCGAAACCAACCAAGAAACCCATCTGGAATCCAGAGAAAACCCTAGCCCCTCCCTCTCTAAACCCTAGCTTGTTTTGGCAAATTTTTGGAGGATTTTTAGAGGTTTTCAGTGGGTTTTTGGCGAGGTGCAGCGAAGGGGATCATCTTCTCTCGGATTCAGGAGTTGTTCTAGCATCAGAGGCGAGTAACATCTCGCCCAACTCTGCACCCTTTTTAATTACACGTTTTTACTAAGTTTTATTTTCGGATTATTAAGCCTAAAACGTATTTTTGAGTATAAAGATAGATCATTTACAGTATGGCATGCAAGAATTAAATGTTTCAGTTTGTAAAAGCTCACCAACGTTTTGTAAATTAAGATCCAGTTCTGGAATTTCATTTAAACATGGGTTTTATGGTGATTTAGTGATTTAAATACGTTTTAAACATGTATAAATATATTTAAGGTTTTTAATGTAGATTTACATGTAAATATCTTGTTACTGTTGATTTATATGAGTTAGAATTCGGACTGTATTGTTGGATACGATGAATGAGAACATTAGATGATCATTTTGCAGATTTTTTTTCGATAGCAGAAAACTGAGAATTTTCTGCTCAGTCGACCTATGAGTCGACTCATGAGTCGACTTATGAGTCGACTGATGAGTCGACCAATGAGTCGACTGATGAGTCGACTCATGAGTCGACTGATGAGGGTTCTTTCCTGTTTTATTCAGTTTGAATCTGTTTGTGGTATTTCAGTTTAACTGAAATTGTTTAGGATGATTATTATTTCTGCGTGCTTTGAATATGATCGAGGAGTCAACTCGAATGACGAGTGTTAGATATTAATGTTTTCATGTGAGATGACATACGGACATGAGTTTAGGTTTGTGTACCGAGACACGTGAGAAACTTGAGTATATGCACTTATTCAACTTATCTAGTCCATGTGTTGGGCAATTATGATACGTAGTCCATGTGTTGGACACTCATCAATTTTAGTCCATGTGTTGGACAGTTCTTATATGTAGTTTATGTGTTGGACATCAACTACCTCAGTTCAGATCTTGAGAGTTGACACCTATACCTACATAGGCTGGACACGATATTTTATTTGAGTTGTGACACGACACCATAACTAAATCTTGAGATGAGTTGTCTTCTTTTGGACACGATATTTTATTTGAGTTGTGACACGACACCATAACTAAATCTTGAGATGAGTTGTCTTCTTTTATTGCTTTCCATGTATTAGATCTTGGGTTTGGTATTTAGGTAATTATAATGAGAGCTACATAGTATATACATGAAGGTTTCCTTGTTTGGATTATTTTGCTCAACGTACCTATGCTTGTGTTGTAATTTCTTAAATACTAAAATCCTCGGTTTCATAGGTATTTATAACATGAGCTACATGGTATATGCATGAGGGTTTCCTTGTTTGGATTATTTCGCTCGACGTACTCATGCTTATGTTGTAAATACCTAAACAGGATTTGTGATTTATGTATATATGTGATATATTTGTATTTTTTGTATACAATGAGCCGTATCCCTTGGAGTTAGTTGTGATGTTGCTCGCTATAGCGCTTTGACGCTCATTGTCCCTCCCCCTTTCAGGTAACGAGCCAGGAGCCCGGAGAGTCGCAGGTTGATGGCGAGGCACTCTAGCTTCAGCTATTCTATTTGTAGTTATATTTTATTCTTTGAGCTCCACTGTAGATTTATTTAGACATTTGTGAGTATTCTTCTAAAAGTTGTAAAGGCTGTGTGCCTTAATTTCTTTACTCAGACATTTTGTATTTGAGATTTGTTGAGAACTCCAATTTATTCATTTCAGACATTGACCTTATATTTTTGTATGTTGGAAGATGAAATATTACTTTGATCTCTATCATTTCATCAGTTATCTCTTGTAATATCATTTACTTGCTTTTGTACCTACACCTGTTATTGATTCTACTAGAGTGATAGAATTGTGATGGTGAAACATGTTATTGCACGGTGTGGTGCATGACAGGTTTGACATTCCTGGTTTCACTTTGGACTGCAGCCTTGTGTAGGCGTATAAAATTGCCTATAGGTCCCTTGAGTAGCTCGACGACACCGATTCAACAAAAGGACCATCGGGCGACGTATCCAAGCAAGACCTTTAGCCCGCAAATTCCGAAGCCAAGCTATACGCGATGGAGCAGGTTAACGAGGCGACGAAGTCAACAAATCGCACTCAAGTATCGGAATACATCCACTCGCATGCGGAATCCAACCAACGGTTTTGGGGAATCACCGAGTCATCCAAACAAGAGCGAACTCGAATGGATCACGATCGAATCAAGATCAATTCCGGAACCCGACTTACTGCCAAATCTGGAATCAAGTCAACGAGTCGTTTCCAGGTCAATCAACCACACAACAGAAACACAACCGAATCAAGTCCAGATCAACAACGAAGCACAGAACCGGACAACGGAAAATGACGGAACGAACAACACCCGGAGGGGCTCGGCCGAAACCGAGCCACCTCAGGGTGGCTCGGCAGCCGAGCCACCCCCCCTCAGGGTGGCTCGGCATGACCGGGCCCCCTTGGGGGTGCCCGGCCACCTTGAGTGTCGGCCACACGTGCACACGGGCACAGTGACGCTTGGCTATAAATAGGAGAGGGGGTTGTTCATTTTGAGGGGTTGGAAAATTTGGAGAGAGGCGAAGCCCTGCTGGATTGGAGACTCAGAACTAAAAAAAAAGATCTCAACTTTGGGCTTCGAGGACTTGGACATTCAGATCTGGTGATCGGCGACCGTCAACATCAAATAAGGCAGGTGTTCGAGAGGACCGGATCTCAGATCTACACAGACGTACTCCGGATCTAAGCTTGGTCTTAGATCCCGAGACTTGGACGATTGTTTCCTTGGTGAATCAATCCTCCCCGGCTATTATTCCCTTCGTGGAATAATACCCATTGTACTGCTTAGATCTGATCGGATCTAGATCTCGCAAAGCGAGCGACCGCAAAACAGGAGCTCGTGATTCGTTCGACAAACAAGGATAAAAGTTGTAATTTTCATTTCTTTTCAATTTGATTTTCGTTGTAACCGGATCTTATAAAAAGACCGGATCTTTGTAATCGATAAACTGTTACAAGAGTGTACAATGAAATCATTAATGAAGAAGACAACTATTTTCCCCCTGAACAATCTGGCGACCACAGTGGGAGCCACCGATCTCGCTGCCGAGATCGGAGCGTCGCAGCCGCGGATTCAGATCCCAGTCGAGGAGGAGGTCGAGTATGAGTTCGATCAAGCCAAGTTCGAGGAGTACGTGTCCTCGTCCGGATCTACCTCCCCCCGCAAGTCCAAGTTCTCCTCCAGGAGAAAGGTTCGTTGGTATGAAGAAGTCGAAGCCACCAACGAAGATCTCGCCCCGTTTGATGCCAAAGTCACATCGGGTGAGATTCCTCCAGTTTCCAACCAGGTCAGATCTGCTCTGGCCAACTCTTCTGCCACAGAGGGCGAGGTGACTCTCTCGAAGAGAGCCCGCCAAAGGCAACGTCAACGCCTTGCGAAACGATTCGCAAAGGCCATGGAGTCAGTTGACGGGATCCGCTACAACGTGGATCTGAAGAACAAAAGAGGCAAACAGCCTCAACAACAGATGACCCCCCCCAAGCCGCCAAGGAACGAATGGGTCCGTGTCAAACGGAACCGATCGACGCTGGAGGAGCGCGTTCGCAAGCGCCGCGCACTATCAGCGCAGGCACGGGCTCAAGCCGAAGAAGCCCGTAGAAAGTTGCAGGAAGAGGTGGTCAAGAAGCCGCCATCAACCCGCAAAGTTTGGAGACCGAAGTCTGAAGCGGCGATTCAGACTAAGGAGCAACAAATGCAGACTCCGACAGCTCAACCTCCGGCGAACAGAGCTAAGTCGCCAAGAGTTCCCATAGCTACTCCGGGAGATCATGCAGAATCCTCCCGAAGGAGAAAGTCAGTCTTGGAGCGCCTCGGTCCACTTCCCGAGAAGCGAAGCAAAGCTCCAATCCAAGAACGTTTGGGCCCACTAAGAGAGTCTCAAACGAATCAACATGCTGGGGGTCGCCGCAACCCTCAACATGACAAAGAAGTCAGGACACCCAAGCGCGCTACTCTGCGCATTGAAGTTCAAGAGCCAGTTGAAGATTCACGCCCACAAAGACGTGTTTCGATGCGTGTAACTTTTGAAAACCCAAAGAAGGCAATCTGACCTCAGATGGAAACATTATCATCTGATAGTGATAGTGTTATACCTGAGAAGTCGTGCCCGCACACGATGGGTTACTCCGACTGTCAAAATGATGAGTTGTACTATCGTACTGGGGGTACGAATAGAACCAGGAAGAGGAATCCCCGAGAACGGGAAACTCAATGCCCCTGTTCCAAACTCATTCGGGCGGTATTGTCTAAATGCAACTGCATTAAGGCAGTCCCCGAAAGAGTTTCAGTTTTTGAGAGACTTAGTGCGGAGACGCCAAAACCAAGGCCTAGGCGTTCCCAACGAAGAAGAAGGATGGTTGAAGACGGAGAATTTCCGAGGGTCACCACCAATATGACCAGCAAGGGGACATCGGCACGGGATGATTTCGAGTCGATTCTGAAAGTATCCCGGCGTCTAACCCGTCTGCAGTCTGGAGCAATCGCACGAGGAACTTATGGTAGGGTTCGGACAAGAGTACCTTCAGAAGGTGAAGAGTCGGATACCTGCTCCGCAGTCGCATCAGATAATACAGTGTCCAGTGAGGGGGAACCCCGCGAGGCGCTTATGATAAATGCGGAGCAAATCGCCAAGATGATTGAAGACGCTTTGGCTAAGCAGCAGGAAACTTTTAGGTTCGAGATGCAAATGACCATGCAGAACATGAGGGAAATGCATGACCAACAAATCCAAGCATTGACGAACCAACAAGGCGAGTAGAATCGTCGTAACCCGGTTAATCTGGAAGATGAGGATACAAATGCTCAGAATACCAATGATCATCCTGTCAATGCAGGGGGTGGTAACGAGAATGCCAATGAAGACACAGGTGAAAACTTGAAGATCAAGAACCTCGAGAGCAAAATCAACACATTGATCTCCGCTCAAGAGACGAAGAAAACAGGCATTCCTTGCCCATACCCAAGAGAATGGGAATCGATCCCATATCCGGCGAAGTTTAATCTAATTAACTTCACGCCGTTTAATGGGATGGGTTCACCCACTCAGCATTTGATTTACTTCAAATCGCACTTGGGGGTGATCTCTGGTAATGAGCCTCTGATGGTGCGGTCATTCGTCGGCACTCTTCGCGGAGCCGCCTTCGATTGGTATCGCCGCCTCAAGCCAGGCAGCGTAAACAGCTGGGATGACATGGAGCCAACTTCTTCGACGACGACACTGAAATATCCATCGGGTCATTGCTCGATGAGAAGCAGAAGGACGGGGAGTTAGTCGACATCTTCGTCAAGAGGTTCCGGAACAAAGCGATGAATTGTCGGGACCCGATCACTGAGGAGTTCATCCTCCAAACTTGCCACAACAACCTTGCGTTGGACGTGTTGGAGGCAATGGGAACAGCATCGTCTGATACATGGAAAGACTTGAAGGTGCGCGGGGAACAAGCCGAACGCTTCCTCCGAAGGAAAAAGGCCGAGAGGAACCAACCGACGGATAATCCGCTCGACTCAAACTTCGCTTCTCGTGGTAAGGGCAAAGCACCTGCAGCTGCTGGTGGTGCTAATCAAGCGTCACAACAGCAATCCCGAAGGCAGCAGAAGACCTCGGGTCCGAGACTCCAAAGAGAGTATTCCTTCAAGGACGAAGACGTTCCAGCCATCTTCGAATCCCTCCTTGAAGGTAACAAGATCAAGCTACCACCTATCACAAATCAGGAGGAAGCTGACAACACTACGGACCCAAAGTACTGTGCATACCACAGGAGGGTCGTTCATCCCACCAAGGATTGCTTTGCTCTCAGGAATAGCATTCAGACCTTGGTCGAAGCCGGCGTTATAACGCTAAGGTAAGCCGATTGAGAATGGCCACACTCCGAAGAGTACACGAGTATAAACTGCTTCTCAAAACTCCGACCGGTATAAGAGTATAAACTGCTTCCTGAGACTCCAAAAGAGTATACGAGTATAAACTGTTTCTCAATACTCCGACCGGTATAAGAGTATAAACTGCTTCCTGAGACTCCAAAAGAGTATACGAGTTAAACTGCTTCTCAAAACTCCAAAGAGTATACGAGTATAAACTGTTTCTCAATCCTCCGACCGGTATAAGAGGTTAAACTACTCCCTGATACTCCAATAGGTATATGAGTCTAAACTGTTTCCCCACTTTTGACGGGAAGTTCCTGGAGAATATTAAGCTAATATTCTTAAGGATAACCCGGTTAGTTAACTGATAATAATGTCCGAACCAGTTCCGCAGAGGAAACTGGGGGTGGACGATTTATGTAACGGGAAGTTCCCAAAACCACAGCAATGTAATGAATAAGAACTCCCATTCAAAATCTCACCGTGTCTGTGCACTCAACACTCTCTCTGTTAGAGTCTGGACGTAAAATTCCCAATTGGTCAAACATTCCTACAGTTAGGACCACAGTCAAAATCCCCTCTCGATTCCCCCAATGAACGAGAGGTCCACAAATCGAGCGATCAAACCTTCCTACAGTTAGAATTGTCTTAAACCTTCCATTCGGTCAAACCTTTCTACAGTTAGGACCAAAACCAAAATCCTCTCTCGATTCTTCCAATGAACGAGAGGTCCACTTTCAAAGCGCGTGATCAAACCTTCCTACAGTTAGGGTCACCTCAAACTCCTGTTTGGCCAAACCTTCCTACAGTTAGGGTCAAAACCATATTTCGCTCTCGATAAACGAGAAATTCATCATTGGTTCGGTAATCAAACCTTCCGGCAGTTAGGGTTATCTGAATCTTTTTGATTCTTGGAGTGGAGGTCCCACTCTTAGTTTCACCTTTCCGGATTCTGGGGGTGGAGATCCCACCTCGAGTCTCCTTTCCGTTTGAAGATAGAATATAAAATTTTTCTTCTTCAGTGTCGGGAGATAGGATATAAAATTCTTCCTCTCCCATTTCGGGTTCGTCTTTGCCCCAAGAGAAGACACCACCTTTTTCAAATCCCAAAATCTGTGCCTCACAGGTACAGGGAATTTTATCCCGAATCCTAAGTAGGGATAAGTCAACGCCTAACACGCGTTGCCGGTTTAGTCTTTTTCCGTACAAAAAGACACCAGAGTTCGATTCTGGGGTATTCTATCCTGAAACCTAAGCAAGGATAAGTCTGTGCCTAACCCGCGCTGCCGGTTAGTTCTTAACCGTTGAAAAGAACATCCGTCCACATATTCAACATTGTGGCAGGTTGTTATTAATAACACCAAAATCCATGCCTTACACGCATGGGGAATTTCATCCTGAATCCTAAGAAAGGATATGCCGACGCCTAACACGCGTCGCCGGTTTAGTCTTTTACCGATTGAAAAAGACACCAGAGTTCGATTCTGGGGTATCTCATCCCGAAGCCTAAGTAGGGATAAGTCAACGTCTAATACACGTTGCCGGGTAGCCTATTCCCGTAACAATGGCGAAGCCTATGTATTCAACATCATAGCACAAAGTCTCAGAGAATTCACTCTCTTAGCACAACGTTACATGCGGAACGGATTTAGACAATCCGCATGCTAGCCCGACTCAAACGGTAGTCGGTAAAGGCTAATCAAATCCGTTGAAAGGCTGGGGGTTAGCCAAAAACCCCAAAGTCAACGCCTAACACGCGTCGCCGGGTAACCTATTTCCGTAACAAATGGTAAGCCATGTATTCAACATCATAGCACAAAGTCTAAGGGAGTTCATTCCTTTAGCGCAACGTCACATGCAGAACGGACTAAAACAATCCGCATGCTAGCCCGACTCAAACGGTAGTCGGTAAAGGCTCATCAAACCCGTTGATGGCTGAGAATTTGCCAAAAATTCTATAGATACGAGTCATCGACGCATCAATTTTATAGATTGGTCTCGTGACTCAAGTATCTGCCACGCTCCAATCCCTTAAGAGCTTAAACTGTGTATACTCCAGCAAACGTACGAGTATAAACTGTGTTAATGG
>NC_033799.1:48662520-48716473 GCF_001876935.1 Asparagus officinalis
CCTTAAGAGCTTAAACTGTGTATACTCCAGCAGACGTACGAGTATAAACTATGTCAAACGCCGGACAACGCGTTGTAATGAAGCCTGGACGCCGGACAACGCGTCACCAGGAAGCTCAAACGCCGGACAACGCGTTATAAATGAAGATTCAACGCCTATGACTGATGATTAGTTCTGTGTTGAAGCAGCAAACTCGAGCTAAAAAGTCAGGAAATCAAGAATCGACTTCAAGTTCAAAATTCCGACAACAGTCAGACAATAAATGCAGCACCGAATTCCTTACAGATGTTCGACAAAGCACCGAATAGCATGAAGGAATTGAAGGAATCCAGAACAGAAGCCATTCCAAAGTCCTGTTACACCGACTGAAGGTTGGGACAATCACATCCAAAGTATTCCAGACTCTTCTATAAAAGAACGAGACTGAAATACTTTGGAGGGGGTATCTGTAGGCGTATAAAATTGCCTATAGGTCCCTTGAGTAGCTCGACGACGCCGATTCAACAAAAGGACCATCGGGCGACGTATCCAAGCAAGACCTTTAGCCCGCAAACGCCGAAGCCAAGCTATACGCGATGGAGCAGGTTAACGAGGCGACGAAGTCAACAAATCGCACTCAAGTATCGGAATACATCCACTCGCATGCGGAATCCAACCAACAGTTTCGGGGAACCACCGAGTCATCCAAACAAGAGCGAACTCGGATGGATCACGATCGAATCAAGATCAATTCCGGAACCCGACTTACTGCCAAATCTGGAATCAAGTCAACGAGTCGTTTCCAGGTCAATCAACCACACAACAGAAACACAACCGAATCAAGTCCAGATCAACAACGAAGCACAGAACCGGACAACGGAAAATGAAGGAACGAACAACACCCGGAGGGGCTCGGCCGGAACCGAGCCACCTCAGAGCCGAGCCACCTTGAGGTGGCCGGCCACCTTGAGTGTCGGCCACACGTGCACACGGGCACAGTGACGCTTGGCTATAAATAGGAGAGGGGGTTGTTCATTTTGAGGGGTTGGAAAATTTGGAGAGAGGCGAAGTCCTGCTGGATTGGAGACTCAGAACTAAAAAAAAAAGATCTCAACTTTGGGCTTCGAGGACTTGGACATTCAGATCTGGTGCTCGGTGACCGTCAACATCAAATAAGGCAGGTTTTCGAGAGGACCGGATCTCAGATCTACGCAGACGTACTCCGGATCTAAGCTTGGTCTTAGATCCCGAGACTTGGACGATTGTTTCCTTGGTGAATCAATCCTCCCCGGCTATTATTCCCTTCGTGGAATAATACTCGTAGTACTGCCTAGATCTGACCGGATCTAGATCTCGCGGTGGTCCACGGATAAACCCCGGCGCAGGCAAAGAACCCACAAAGCGAGCGACCGCAAAACAGGAGCTCGCGATTCGTTCGACAAACAAGGATAAAAGTTGTAATTTTCATTTCTTTTCAATTTGATTTTCGTTGTAACCGGATCTTATAAAAAGACCGGATCTTTGTAATCGATAAACTGTTACAAGAGTGTACAATGGAATCATTAATGAAGAAGACAACTATTTTCCCCCCGAACACCTTGTGTGAACCCAGGGGCGTCACAATAATAAATAATGCAGAAATCAATACAGTCAAATGATACACAAGTCAAATCAAAAAATATAGTGTAAAAATAATAACACATAAAATAATGACCGATTCGAGGAAAGAGAAGTTATATGAAGAGAGTGTAGTCGGGAAGTGACGAGACAAGAAACAGTGGGAAGCTCCGGAGTCAAAAAGTGATAAGGTAGGGACTAAGACATAATTTGTCTAGATAATAGGATAAGGGCTAACTATAGTCTTATGGATGAAATATGATATGCTTCTAAATTATCCAGTATATTCTTACTAGTGGGAACTCGGGACCGTGACCTACATGGGCCACCATAAAAACTTGTCACGCCCCGCTTCCCACAATACTGGGGAATCAAAACGTGAACAAGCCCGCGACAAATTAGACTGAGGAGAAATAAATACTAGACCATTTCCACTCAATCTAATACGCTAAGCGTAAATATAAAGTGCAAAGTCACATGTCCCCGATCACATTTAGCAAGAATAGAATAAACAACTCAGAACAAAATGATACATATCACAACTTGTCACGCCCCGGGTCCAAAACGTGATAATTTGGAGCGTGACTCGGTCAGCAATGTAACCATGCAGTTACATTCACGCCTCTGGATCATCTTGTATACAGTTATATTGCTAAAAGAACTACTACATAGAGCATGTAACCAAAATAACAAGGGAACTAGATAGATAAAGAAAATTCTAAAAAGACTAGTTCTCTTACATGTCCATAACTATTCAAAGTAGGAAAGAGGAAAAATACATCTTAGTTTCGAGTACCACAAGTGATTTTAAGAAAGACTCAATAACTGAAGCTGAGAGAGAGAAGGTGATCACTGTCACTGGTCTTAATCCTTAAAGTTCTCTTGGTCCTGCGAAGAAAGAACAATTCCCAAATCTGGGGTATGCAAACCCCAGGGGAGTCAGAAAACTCCCAACAAGCATGTAAAATGAGGAAAGTTATGCACGTGTAAGTATAAGTGGTAGATATAAAGAAAAGATAAATTCTAAATTTACAGTGATTAAGAAAATGCTACTCTTATAAATCAAAATAAGATGAAAGGTCAATTAAAGATGATAATTCTAAACATGTATATCAAATAAGGTCTACCCTAAAGCATACATCTTATACCCTATACTAAAAAGGAGGTAAGATTTAGAAAACCACAATATGAGAGATGAGTACGTCGAGGAAATAATCCAAACAATGAAACCCTTATATATACTATATATCTCAAATTGTAAATCTCTAAATATTAACTCCCAAAATTCTATACACAACAATATCAATATACATCACCCATACTTCATCCAGGTCCATACCGTGCATGCCAAATCTATCACAAAGCATATAAGCACCTTATTCTTATTTTACAGGTTATTTGAATTAGAGAAGAATATTTTCATGTATATAAATCGGTTCCCCGTAAACCGTCCCGGGAACATGGCTTCAAGTCAGAAATTGGCTCTTTGGCCCATGTATATATATATATAACTCAGGATATCAGGAATGCGCATATGCCCATTTATATACATGTTATATTCTTCATCTAATTCTCCTTTATAAACCCCATGGTTGTCGATTAAAATTTAATGACTATGCATGAAATGTTGTGCACTAACCACAGAGTTACCGTGGAACGACTTCTGTAAAACTATGAAAATAACCGTGACCAGAACATGTCTAATCAAGATAGGTGCATCGTCTAGTCGATGTTATAATAGTAATAGCCAAGGAAAAATCTCATATCGGGATGTCGATATCGAGAGCATAGCTATGAAAGCACGCTTATAAATCATATTTTTAACCGAAGTCGTCTTCATGCACAGTCTCTCCTATTGGAAGACAATTAGGTGATCAAACAACAATAAATTTTCCATCCAGACAAACATGTCAAACACATTAATTATCAATACCATACCAACCTGAAATGCATATACATACAAATATACTGTCTAGACGGATATACTAGAATAATACTATTTGATCCAACAGTTCTTATATCTTACAGTATGTGGGACAAAACCCTACGTAATTGGACATGAGACATTTGATCCAACACTACCAGATAGATAGTCATTCTTTGCTGTATTATTTTGTTATTGCACTACCACCAACATATTGTTATTTCAAATAATAGTATTTGATCGGTTGGAAATATCCAATAGTATTAAGCTTGATTGTCTCAGTCCTCGAAAATTTTCTAATTTCTTTTTTTCCATGGGCAGGTATCAGGCTTCTACCTCTGGACTCTGTACAGATACATCCATTACCTTGGACATGGTGTTGAGCTGTTACCTTACCATTTAGCTCCAGTTCACCTGATTCTAACCATTCGACAAGATTCATTGAAGTACATGCATGCAGAGAAGGCACTCTTCTACGTGTACACACATGCATGGCAACAAATGTACAAAAATGTTTTCTCAATTAAATATAGAGAAGTAAAGAAACAAAAGAAAGGATCAATCGACAAGGCATCTACCTCAATATTCAAATGAGCCCACGCCTAGTAGACATCGTAGGAAATCTTCTTATTCATTCATCAGTGTAATAATTTCACATCATTTCAAAACATTATCTATCTAGACTCTGTGTGATTGAGACTAAACTTATTAACACTTTAATATATTGGTAGGTGCACAGACGGTGATTAGTGGACCAAGTGGAAGATTAGCAACTTATTTAAACTCTATGTAAAGGGTGTTATGTTAGGCCGATTTCATGCATTTGAGAAGGCTCATGAAAAATAGGAGATTCATGGTACCAGGCTTAAAATAAATGGAACGCCCTTCATGAAATACTAAGCAAAGACACAAGGATCAATCTACATAGTATTATAAGTAATATCTTTAATAATTCTATATATAGAAAATTTCACGTAGATAAGAGAAAGAAAGCCAGAGAGAAGGGAAAAATAATTGCGGCCCTATTTTAGTTGAAGATGAGTACGTACATGTCAGTAATCAACTAGAAGATCTGTTGAGAACAAGGGAGGATTTGCAATGGAAGAAATCGACAATTTCAAACAAAGAAAGTAGTAAACAATTGGTGATTATGAAAATAATAATAATAATAATAAATATGGCGATCACTAAAAGAGTTAGAAGATAAAAATGCTTGCAATAAAACAGTCATATGAATTGAAGATAACAAAAATAAGTCAAAATATGCTTGCATAATAATAATGAGAACGAATTCAACAAAGAGCAAGACAAAATTGGAGAGAGAGAGATCGAAGGAGAAGAGGGAGAGAATGGGTTGGCTCTGAATAATTGGAGAGAGAGAGAGAGAGAGAGAGGAAGATGATGAAATAATAAGAGAGAGAGATCGAAAGGAAATGTGAGTTGGTCCAGCTGGATTTCTTTGCCTGAGTGAATGATTGAGGGAGAGAGAGTACACATTAAAATAAGAATGAAAGAGAGAGAATCACGTGGTTAGTAAGGAATGAGATAAACGGGATTATGAGTGATTGGAAAATTGATTAGGGAATTGATTAGGGAGATTATGGTAAGGAATGAGATAAACGGGATTATGAGTGATTGGAAAATTGATTAGGGAATTGATTAGGGAGATTATGGTAGGAATTCAAATGAGAGAAAATTTAGGGAATTGGAAAATTGATTAGGGAATTGATTAGGGAGATTATGGTAGGAATTCAAATGAGAGAAAATTTAGGGAAATGAAGATTATGGGAATATATTTATTTATTTTGAAAACTCATAAAAATTCTAGAAATTTGGAAAAATATTAATAAGTTAAAATTTTAATATTTTAAATACTAGAAAAAAAATATTTAAATATGTATCTTAATTTTTTGTTGTTACACAGCTGAAATATCATCCCAGACATAATATTCGGGCCAAACATGCCCTGATACAAAACAATCCAACTGAAATACTAGAGGAACATAAAAATACATCGATCAAGTGGAAATGGAAGATGCTACAAAGGTAAACAATGACCATAGAACAATTAAAGTAAATAACTAAGCTTCGGCTTCTTCTTCTGCTATGTCTGCAAAGCACTCCTGCTGAGAATACTCTGGCTCATACTGAACCTGTCCATCCTCCAAATCTGGCGTACAACCCGAGAGAACAGGAGTACGTCAGCGTGCGTAGCACACGGCAAGATCCTAAAAGAAAGAACAGAAACGGTCGAACGACCAATGCAATAACAATAACAATGATTAGAAACATGCAGCTAGAATACTAACAAGCTAGATGCAATCCACTACTAGAGTATAACAATCAGAAGAATCCATAAACATCCGAGTAACAAGGTCATACAATTAGATAGAATTAATACTTAAAAATCTACAACACGAGATGTAGTACGTCGAGCGAAGTAATCCAAATAAGGAAAATCTCATGTATATACCATATGTCTTAAATTGTAAATAATTAAATATTAATCCCAATCTATGTATGAAAAGAAATATAACTAGTCCACATCTCACAAGAATCCATAATCATCTAAGTAACGAGGTCATGTAACTAACCATCCTATAACAGGTTACTGGTCCATAGCTCACATAGAGTCAACGTTCATATTATCGGATAACTGATTGTTCACAAATCTTCTACGCGTATCCAATACCGCTACACGAATCGGTCAGAGGACTACACGCAATCCGATTTTGGCCTGGTCCGAACTCAAGCAAAACTCGGGTGACTACACAAATTCACTAACCAAAGTGACTACACGAATTCACTTTGGCCCAACAAAACCAAACCCAGTGACTACACGAATTCAGTGGTACGAGCCTAGAAGATACATCAACAGCCATATCCGATCACATGAATTAAGACTTTCCCCACCCCAACTCTTCTTGTTTTTTAAGTCAACATACACATATCTCTAGGTCTTGTACAAGGCCACTAAAGTCATGAACTACTAACGGTTCTCAATCATAACAATGAATAAATGCAACTGATCATGAGCACTAATGTCATGGCATATCACAAATAATCAAAATTAAGAGTCATAAATTATGAACTGCGCCTATGTAATTCAGAAAATAACATTTTTCCAAAATAATTTCCTTTAAATTATTTTCTCATATACTAATTCAACATAAACCCTTTTTCAAAATAACTCCTTTTAAATAATTCTAAAAATATTCTTTAAATATTCTTTTTAATATTCTCTCTTCCAAAAAAAATAACTCCTTTTAAATAATTCTAAAAATATTCTTTAAATATTCTTTTTAATATTCTCTCTTCCAAATTAAATTCTTTTCTCATTATAATAATTCTAAAAATAATCTTTAAATATAATAAGCTATTAATTCAAATAATTTTTTTCTCTGAAAATAATTCTTATCCTTACAATATCAGTTATTCTCATCGATCATCAACCAATCCACGCAAATGATAACTAATCACAGTCTAATCTATGCATTTAATTTAATGAAAGATATAAGAAATGACGAGTCAAGAGGAGCGGGATCTTGCCAGCGAGACCAAGGGGCCTGATGACGAGACGGCGGCGATGCTGCGGATGCGGTATGACAGGTCTGAAATAGGTGGAGCAGCGGATCTAGACGGCACGACTGTAGGGGACGGCGATGACGTCGCTGGCCGGGAAGAGCGGTGCGGTGGCGGGCAATGGTGAGGTAAGGGTTGTGGGTGAGAGCTGGCTGGTGGCGGTGGAAGTTTGGTGAGGGAAAGAGCTGCGCGAAGGTGAGTCGGGCGGTGAGAATGAGGAGGTGGACAGAGGGAAGTTGGAAATAGGAGGTGCTGGTCGGTGGCGGTGGTGTGAGCGGCTGATGGGCGAGGAGAGAGCGGAGGAAGGCGAGAGGGGAGGAGGAAGAGGTGCGTGCTAAGGTGGTGACGAAGGGGCTGTGGGCGGTGACAGAAGAGAGAGAGAGAGAGAGAGAGAGAGAAAGAGAGAGAGAGAGAGAGAGAGAGAGAGAGAGATTATATATATAGGATTAGGGTTTAGGGAATAATTAATATAATTAATAACAATACTTATAATAACAATAACAATAATAAAACCAATATTAATTTAAAAGGGTTTCACCGCAACAATTTAATTTATAATTAGCAAAATAAATATAAAATTGGGTTTTTAAATCATAGAAAATTCTAGAAAATCGAGAAAATATAAACACTCTTTTAAAAATAATAATTTAATATTTTAAAATACCAGAATATTATTTAAACTAGTATTGAAAATTCATGGTCATTTCAGATTTGTTAGTACAACCATCTTGGAGTGATAGAGTGGTCAGGGGACAGCTAAAAGACTCTTGGATTCAAACCCGAAAGGAGGAGATTTCTAAAGTGCCAAAGGCTGATTGGACCGTTGTAACAGATGGAGTTCTTCGAATGAAGGACCGATTAGTGATGCCAAGTAGTCCACAGTTGAAGAAAGACTTATTTGATGAGGTGCATCGTCCCAGGTACACAGTGCATCCAGGTACAACAAAAATGTACGAGGACCTGAAAAGATACTTTTGGTGGAGCAACATGCGTAGGGAGATTGCCGAGTATGTGGCTAAGTGCTGTACCTACCAACAAGTGAAGGAAGAACACTAGAGACCAGCAGGAACCCTATAGCCTTTATCTATTCCGGAGTGGAAATGGGCAGATATTTTCATGAACTTCATTGTAGGATAGCCTAGATCAAAAAAGGGGAACGATTTAGTTTGGGTGATAGTTGATCGGTGGACGAAGTCAGCACATTTTATGCTAGTAAATACAACCTATATCGTGGAGACTTACACAAGAAAATTCATCCAGGAGATCGTGAGATTGCACGGAGTCCCAGAGACGATAGTATCAGATCGAGGCTCAGTTTTTACTTTGTATTTCTAGAAGAGTTTCCAGAATTCCTTTGGTAGTACATTGTCATACTCTAGTGTTTTCCACCCGCAGACAAATGGGCAAACGGAAAGAGTGAACCAGGTATTGGAGGACATGTTGCGGGCATGTGTCATAGACTTTCAGGGTAGTTGGGAGGACCGCATCCCATTAATTGAATTTGCTTATAATAATAGTTATCAAGCGACTATTAGGATGGCACCGTATGAAGCATTGTACGGGAGGCCTTGCAGATCGCCTATTTGTTGGGCAGAACCGAAGTACAACCTATTACTTAGACCAAAGCTTGAGAGACAGACTACAGAGAAGGTAGCAGTGATTCGAGAGTGCATCCTTGCAGCGCAGAGTCGCCAGAAGAGTTATGCAGACCAGAGGCGACGACCATTAGAGTTCCAGGTTGGGGACTAAGTATTATTAAAAGTATCGCCTATGAAGGAAGTTTAGCGATTTGGGAGACGGGGAAAGCTAGCCCCGAGGTATATTGGTCCATTCAGGATTATTGAGCGTATTGGAGCCATTTCGTATCGACTAGACCTTCCAGCATCGATGTCGAGTATACACGATGCTTTTCATGTTTCTATGCTTAAGAAGTATTTACGCAATAAGGAGCAGCAGCGAGTGTTAGATGCACCAGAGATTGAGCTTCATGATGATTTGACTACGATAGAGATTCATGTTTGTATTCTTTCCAAGGAGAACAAGAAGCTTAGAAACAAAATAATACATTTCGTCAAAGTTCAATGGTATCGGAAGGGAGCTGAAGAGGTTTCTTGGGAGCGTGAGGAGGATATCTGTCGCGACTACCCGCACCTGTTTAAGAAGGTAAATTGACTGATTTTGATTTGATTAATACTTATGATTATCTATATGGTCATATTTATATTTAACGTTAGAATAGGGGTATTGACACTTAGCTCCTAATCATTCGGAACACATGGTACATATATGGGGGGTTCCTTGTTTGGATTTTTCGCCCGACGTACTAGTTCCGCTTAGTTAGGAGTTAAGTGGGAGCACTCGCATTCTAGATGGTTAAATATAGATGTTGCTATGTTTCATATCTAGAGATTAATGGTACGAGATATATATGTGAGAGTTTCCTTATCTGGATTATCCCCTCAACGTGCTTTTCTGGTATTATTAATCTCTAAGATACGATTGCAGAATTTCGGGGATGAAATTCTTTTAAGGGGGAAGAATATAAAACCCCGTAAATTTGAGTATATTATGATATATAAAAATAAATATGTTATAATATGATAAACAACATATTTTAACGTTTGAGTATGCTAGGGATTGATTTGAGATCAATTCAATGTACAAATATGAGCTTAGAAGAGATACATGCACGAAAGCATGCAAAAATCTGTATCTGTGCTGTTAGTAATCGACTACACTACTAGTAGTCGACCAGTAAGGCCATTAGTTGACTAATAGTAGTATTAGTCGACTAGTCGGGTTGTTTCTAGTTTTCTTATGGGTTTCGAGTCGGATTCGTTTTATTTTGAACCCAGTTGTATTTATGCGTACATATACTCGTTTTAAAACTCTTTTTATCCTCTTTCACGTGAGATTAACACCAGCCACATTCATCCTCAAACCCTAACCCTAAAGTGTGAGTTTTGAGAGAGATTTTGAGGCGTTTGTCGAGAGAAAGGCGAGGCTTTGCGGTTTCTGACGAAGAAGGGATCTTGCACGCGTGTTCAGGAGTCCAACACAGCGTTTGAGGCAAGATCATCTTAATCCAAACATGTCCCTATAATTAGTTAAAGTTTTGAAAATGTTTAATTGATGTTTTCATGATTAAGTGTAACCTAATGTGATAAAAATCAAATTTTTTTGATGATAAATCTTAAGCCTATGCTAGATCTAAAGTTAAATCTTTGTTGCTAATGATAGAAACATGATCATTAGGGTTAATGTTAATTTTGTTTTTAACTTGTTAAATTATGTTTAACTCATGAGTAAACCCTAATTAGTTGTTTAATTGAGTTTTCGTGTAAGCTAATCATGCTAAAACCCTAGGTTTGTGATACCTAAGTTATATAAACATGTATAAACAAAGTTTCACCTCTGTTCATGAGTAGTTTTGTGACGCCCATGGGTTCACACAAGGCTGTAGTCCCAGGTGAAACCAAGAATGTCAAACCTACCATGCACCACACCGTGCAATAACATGTTTCACCATACATTAACATCCATCTAGTAGAATCAACAACAGGTGTAGGTACAAAAGCAAGTAAAAGATATTGCAAGAAACAACTGATGAAGTAATAGTGATCACATTAATATCTCATCATCCAACATACAAAAAAATATAGTCAATGTCAGAATAGATAAATGGGAATGCTCAATAAGTCTCAAATACAAATATCCGACAAGAGGAAATAAGGCACACAGCCTTTACAACTTCTAGAATAAGACTCTCAAATGTCTAAACAAAAGTCTATTGTGGAACTCCAAAAGAAAATATATAACTAAATAGACGACTGAAGCTAAAATGCGTCGCCATCAACCTGCGACTCTCCGGGCTCCTAGCTCGTTACCTGAAAGGGGGAGGTACAACGAGCGTCAAAGCGCTAGCGAGCAACATCACAACCAACCCCAAGGGAACAGGGCTCGTTGTATAAGAAAATACAGTTAATACATAATAGATCTAAAATCATTGATCTTACTAAAAAGGATTTTAGTATTTAGAAGTTTACAACACGAGCATAGGTACGTCGAGCGAAATAATCCAAACAAGGAAACCCTCATGTATATACCTTGTATCTCAAATTGTAAACCCCTAAACACTAAACCCGAGGTTCTAGTATAGGAAACAATAATAAAAGAAATACAACTAAGCTCAGAGCATAAATACAGTGCCATGTCATAACTTGCATGAGCATCATGTTATTACTTACATGTATGCCATGTTATAATCTACATAAGTGTCATGTCATATACTCCTATGAGAAAGTCATATACAGGGTTAAGAAATATGTCCTATACAGGAACTAAATACTGTGGTTTCCAAACACATGGAATAAGTGGCAAATATCCAACACGAGGACTAAAATGGATTATAGTCCAACACGAGGACTTCTATGGATTATAGTCCAACACGAGGACTGTGTAACTGTGAAAAGTATATGCGCACAGATATACATAATCTAAACTCACCCTCATCTCGGTGTACATGTCTAAACTTGTGTCAAAAGTCATCCCACATGTACAGATAAATCATTAACATGGTAAACTAGGGTCAGGTTATCGAGGTGACCCCGAAAAGCAACTCAAACATATCAAAAATCTGTAAAACAGCTCATCAGTCAACTGATGTGTCGACTGATGACGTCAGTCGACTCATATGTCGACCGGCTCATCAGTCAACTGATGTGTCGACTGATGACGTCAGTCGACTCATATGTCGACCGATAAGGCTCAGGTAGCACAGCCTCAGCTCACCAGTCGACTGATCAGTCGACTGAGAAGCTAAGAAAACAAAATCAGTCTGTTAGTCGACTGATCAGTCGACTGATGACTGAAAATTTGCTCGTCGATCGACTGACCAGTCGACCGATAGACTGCAAAAACTCTGCACAGGTTGTTATTTACCCAAAATTCGATCTAAACTCATCCCCATCAATTCCAAGCATGAAAAATACTGATATTAACTTGTATGAACTAAACTGAAACAAAAAAATCTCATGTGTGAATACATAAACAAAACCCTAAACATGTGTATTTATGTTTTAAAACATTTTTAAAACAAAGCTCATGTTAAATCTCTTATAAAAATATTTCAGATCTAGATCTTCGATTCAAATAAACGTTGGTGGGTTTTTAACATTCTAAAATCACATATCTTCCAACTATATGCTATAAAAATCAATTCTTTGTACAAAAATTACATTTTTGGCTTATCAAAACTCATAAAAACCCTTTGAAAATGTTTAGAAAAATAGGGCAAGGTTGGGCGAGATGTTACTCACCTCTGGGGTGATGAGAAACTCCTGAATCTGAGAGAAAATGGTTCCCCTTCGCTGCAACGTGAAGATCTCGACGAAAATCCTCCAAGTTCTTCCCCAAATCACCAAGAACAAAACTAGGGTTTTACAGAGGGGAGAGGGGCTAGGGTTTTCTCAGATCTGAAGATGAAAGGGGTGATTTTGGGTGAAGGAGAATATGTATGAACAGCTAAACCCGACCCAAACCCGAACCAAATCAAAACAGACCCGAAACCTGTAAAAACTGGAAATCAGTGTATCAGTCGACTGATGTGTCGACCGATACAGTCAGTCGACTGATGTGTCGATTGATCTGGAAAAATTCAGTTTTTTTGCATGTTTTACTTATTTGCAAAACCAACGCACAAGACTCTACACCCATACTCTCATATCATCTCAAATAACTTGTTATCATATACATCAATGACCTCAAGCTATTTATCATAAAAGAATTATTTATTTACTAATAATTCACATATATTCATATAAAAATTATGGGGTTCTACATTCTTCCCCCCTTAGAAGAATTTCGTCCTCGAAATTCGGAAACTATATGCATCTCACAACATGAACTTCCAAATAAACATATAGAGATATTTATACTTAATGATCTAAAATGGTAATATTCCCGCTCAAACCCTAATCTAGTGGAACTAGTACATCGGTTGAAAAATCCAAACAAGGAACCCCCCACATATATACCTTGTGTTCCGAAGGATTAAGAATTAAGCGAGAATATTCTCATTCTAGTGTTAAATGCAAATATAACCAATGTATAAATATCATATAAGATACATATCATAAAAATTAAATTTACCTGTTCAAACAGGTGTGGGTAGTCGCGACGCAAATCCTCTTCACGTTCCCAAGAAATCTCCTCAATACCTCCTCGGTTCCACTGAACTTTCACCAAGGGAATTACCTTGTTTCTAAGTCTCTTATCCTCTCTGGCAAGAATACGAACTGGAATCTCGACAGTAGTCAAATCCTCCTGAAGCTCAATCTCTGGTGTATCCAATACTCGCTGCTGTTCCTCGTCATGCAAGTGTTTCTTAAGCATAGAAACATGAAACACATTGTGTATACTAGACATCGATGTTGGAAGATCTAGTCTGTATGACACAACTCCAATGCGCTCCAAAATCTGGAATGGTCCAATATATCTCGGCGCAAGCTTCCTCCGTCGTCCGAATCGCTTCACGCCCTTCATAGGCGATACCTTCAACATAACTGAATCCCCAACCTAAAACTCCAAGGGTCTTCGCCTCTTATCTGCATAGCTCTTCTGCCGACTCTGAGCGGCTGGAATCCGCTTCCTGATCAATGTTACCTTCTCGGTAGTCTACCTCACCAGCTCCGATCCAAGCATCAAGCTATCTTCCGGCTCTGCCCAACATATCGGTGATCTACAGGGTCTTCCGTATAATACCTCATACAGAGCCATACCGATCGTCGCTTGATAACTGTTGTTATAAGCGAACTCTGTCAATGCAATGTGATCCTCCCAGCTGCCTTGAAAGTCAATGACATACGCCCGCAACATGTCTTCCAACACCTGATTCACTCTCTCTGTCTGACCATCCGTCTGTGGGTGGAAAACACTGCTGAATGATAATTTGCTGCCAAAAGAGTCCTAAAAACTCCTCCAAATTTGTGAAGTGAACACTGAACCTCGATCCGATACAATCGTGTCTGGAACTCCATGAAGCCGAACTATCTCCCAGATAAATATCCTCACATATGCCTCGGCAGTATAGATAGTCCTCACTGGAATGAAATGTGCCAACTTCGTCAACCGGTCCACAATCGCCCAAACTGAATCATTCCCCTTCTTCGACTTCGGCAACCCTATAATAAAGTCCATAGAAATGTCTGCCCACTTCCACTCTGGAATGGGTAAAGGTTGAAGTGTTCCTGCCGATCTCTGATGCTCTACCTTCACCTACTGACAGGTAAAACACTTAGCCACATATTCCGAAATCTCCCTTCGCATACCACTCCATCAAAAGTGTCTCTTCAGGTCCTTGTACATCTTAGTAGTCCCTAGATGTACTGTGTACCGAGTACGATGAGCTTCATCAAGTAACTCTCTCTTCAGCTCGGCACTAGCTGGCATGACTAGCCTGCCCTTCATCCGGAGACCTCCATCTGCTCCAATAATCCAATCAGTCTTAGGCTCCTTGAAAAATCTCCTCCTTTCGGATTTGAATCCAAGAGTCTCCCACCTGAGCTCTGACAACTCTGTCACTCTAAGATGGCTGCACTGACACAGCTCCCAAAAATGCACTGGTCCCTCCAATCTCGGGTCTAAAATCAAACTCGCTAAGAGTGATAAGATCCCGATGCAATGAACACCTCAAAGCTGAAATCCAATGTCGACGCTTCCTTCTTAAGGCATCTGCTACGATGTTCGCCTTCCCCGGATGATACTGAATCGCGAACTCGTAGTCCTTGATAAACTCAACCCACCTTCTCTGTCTCTGATTGAGTTCCTTCTGAGAAAGGAGGTACTTCAGACTCTGATGGTCTGTAAACAACTCAAACTGCACTCCATATAAGTAGTGCCTCCATGACTTCAGTGCAAATACCACTGCTGCTAACTGTAAGTCATGAGTGAGATAGTTCTGCTCATGCACCCTTAACTGTCGTGAGATATAAGCTACAACCTTCTGAGTCTACATCAATACGCCTCATAAGCCTGCCAATGATGTATTTGTATATACTACGAATGTCATGTCGCTGTTCGGAATAGTCAAAACCGGCATTGTAGTCAACTTAGCCTTCAAAATATCAAAGGCCTTCTGGCACTCCATGCTCCATATGAACTGTACACCCTTCTTCGTAATGTGTGTAATCGGTGCCGAAATCTTCGAGAAGTCCTGAATGAACTGCCTATAATATCCAGCTAAACCCAAAAATCTGTGAATCTCGGTCACAGTCTTCGGTGGCTCCCAATCAAGAACTTCTGTGACCTTTGCTGGGTCCACTGCTATGCCCTCTCTACTGATGATGTGGCCAAGAAATCTGACTTCTAAAAGCCAAAATTCACACTTGCTGAACTTGGCAACAGCTGATTCTCCAGCAGAGTCCTCAACGTAATCCGTAGATGATCCTCGTGATCTGTCTCCGATCTCGAGTAAATGAGAATATCATCGATGAAAACGATCACAAACTGATCTAAGAAAGGACGGAAAACCCGGTTCATCAAGTCCATGAATACCGCGGGTGCATTGGTCAACCCAAATGGCATGACCAAGAACTCAAACGATCCATATCTAGTAAGAAAGGTGGTCTTGGGAATATCCATCTCCCGAACCTGCAACTGATGATAACCAGAACGAAGATCAATGCAGCTGGTCAAACAAGTCATCAATCCTAGGTAGTGGGTACCTATTCCGGATAGTGACCTTGTTCAAATCTCTATAATCTATGCATAATCTCATACTACCGTCCTTCTTCTTCACGAAGAGGACCGGCGTGCCCCACGGAGAATGACTCCGGTGAATAAAACCCTGAGCTAACAACTTATCCAACTGGGTTTGAAGCTCCCTCATCTTAGCTGGTGCCATGCGATAGGGTGCGTAGGATATCGGGGCTGTGCCTGCCTGCAACTCAATACAGAACTCTACCTCTCTCACCGGAGGTAATCCAGGTATGTCCTGAAAGACATCTTGATACTCAGAGACAACTCTAGTCTCCAATAACTCAGCACCCTGATCCCGTCGCATCACCTCCTCGATGTACGCCAGAAATGACTCCGCAAATCGGCTGCCCTGAGAGGTGGCTACAATCATCTCGGACCCGTCGGACACTCGCAACTTGACTGTCTTCACAAAGCAGTCAATACTAATATGATAGGAAGACAACCAATCCATACCAAGGATGACATCGAACTCGGACATATGCAACACTATCAAATCAACTATGAACTCCGACTCGTCTAGACTGACGGTACACCTCCTACAAACGCTCTCCAGAAGCGATACCTCACCTAAAGAGATAAAGGGGTGTCTAGAGGCTGAGCTACGAGCTGGAGTCTAGCCATAAATGCATGAGAGATGAAAGAATACGAAGCTCCCGAATCGAAAAGAATACGGGCAGGGAAAGAATCCACAAGGAATGTCCCCTCCACTACGGCTCCGCTAGCTCCATGATCACGGGGAACTACTGCATAAACACTGCCTGTGACTGAAGACTACTCTGCTACTAGAGATGGAGAATATGGGACAATCTACCCCTGAGGAACCTCCTGAACTGCTCGAACCTATCCTTCAGTCCTCTGAGCTGCTAGCGGTGCCTCGAGTCTGTTCTACTGGCCCTGACCTATGCCATGATGGTGTTAGACCCTAGAGGGGGGGGTGATTAGGGTCTTATGCTAATCTAATCCGATTAAATGCCCATTAAAACTAATTAATAAATATATTCTTGTAAGATAGATATACAAAGAGTTATGTGCAAGAATATGCAATATAAACAATGAGATATATCCTATATGTTGAATTATATATATATGCAAGGATATATAAACTAACACAAGGGATAAACCATCTAAACAAGATAGTGGATAAAGTGAATGAGCAATGCACAATTGGCGATATAAAATAAATGCAAAAACAACTACGCCAAAGACAAACTCAAACAAGCGATATGATCACGGAGTTCGGACCTTCCGTCCTACGTCTCCGCTCCCCACTCCCGGGGAGAAATCCACTAACACAATCCGGTTTGGAAGCCGGAACTTCTTCTACACACTCGGTTTTCTAGCTAACCGAAAACTCTACAACTCACACTCTTGCAATCACACTCTACACCCACTAAGTGTTGGACCTAGCCGTGTCTCCCTCAAGTGCTCGGTTACAACCTCTCCCTAGGCACGTCAACCGACGCCACTCCTCTTGGGACGATCCCCGACTCTCACCACACACTCCTCACTCGGTGTACAAGTGTATTACAAAGTGATTCTCACAATAAGCACAAATATGACAAATGATTGTTCTCAAAACAAGGTGAGAACTCAATTAAGCACAACTCTTAGTCACAAACCCACAACCCCAAATTATACTATGAATGTAAATACAATAAGCTCAAAAGGTTGTGTGTGAACAAAGAGATATAAATCAAAACTAAACTCAATGTAGTTCTAGCTTAATAACAATGATAATCAAATATATAAAAAAGCTAGAAATAGAGTTTAGAAAACTTCTCAATATATCAAGAGTGGAGGGAGAAGAGTTGGATGCCCAAACACCAATAGATGATCTCCTCAAGCTCTTGTAGAATTGAATCACAAAAACAAACTCTCAATTTGCTTAAAAGCTTTTTAAACACACTTAAATCAAACTAAAACCCTTGTTAAAACTTTCTTAAACTTGTTTTAAAACTCTCTTAATATTTTTGAGAGTTGAAGGCAATGGGGTACTTATACCCTCTCTCAACTCAGCCAAAAACCTGAGCAAAAGACAAAACACAACCCCAAGGCAACGGTCAAAAAACTAGCCGTTGCAAACTGAAGGAACACTCGTCGGTCGACCGAAAAATTCGTCGGTCGACCGAAAATTTTCATCGGTCGACCGGACCGGTCGACCGACAGGTTTAAAAATATCAAATAAATTCAGAAAAATGTAAAACTTTGGGGAATGATTGTAGACATGATAATACACATGCTACAAAAACTGGTTTTCTAAAAAGACTTCCCAAAAGAGAAATACCATCATTTTACAAAATAGTCCAAAACATGAAAATGTAAACATATGAATCTTGACATTTTAGCTTAACCATGTTTTGAAACATTACAAAATGATTTTGTAGACTTAATAAAAGATGTATATGATTATTGTTAAGTCTATAAACCAAGAAAACAATATTTTCACAAATACAATAGAAAGTAAAACGTATGAGTATGTATATGAAAATATATTTGTTTCATATCTATGAAATTAAACCAAAACAACTTATCCACATAGAAAACAAGCATGTATACACATTTTTTGGAATTTATTTGTAAAAACTTTGTTTGTGGATAAAACTAAAAACCAAGATGTATATGTATATAACTATATATATATATATATACTAAGAAACTAATAAATGTGTGTGTGAATATAATATTGAGCTTAGAGTATATAACACACATAATATAAACCTATACTAGATTACCCAATCCGATCTTGATCTTCAATAAGTTTGACTTGGTACACTTTGCGGATGAAGCTTGAACTTGAATCTTGAACTTTGAATAGCAAGACTTCACCGATATTCCGCCAACCTCCATTTGATATGATCGTTATGGCGCAATCCATCCAACCTCCAACTACGTTGTTTGTCTACAAATAATAGATAATACAAGCACTAGACTAGTGGTAAATTGTTTGTTAAACATCATCAAAACAAGAAGGCCAACAATCTCCCCCTTTTTGATGATGACAAACAATTTACAAAAAGGATATATGCATGAAAGGAAATGAATATATAAATTATAATTCACATGCATATATGAAAAGAAATGTATACTCACAATATTTCACCCCCTTTGACAACATCAAAAAAGGGGACAAAAGGATTAAGAGAGCGAAAGCTCCCCCTATCAATAAGCATAGGTGAGTATAGAAAATATATATATAGGGATTGCTCCCCCTATCAAAAAGCCATATGGAATGTATGCAATGAATATCATGGCAAACATATGTGAGCAAGCATAAATGAGAAATATGCTAAACACCACTCACATACAAAAAGACAATGAGAACACATATAAAATGTCAATATGAAAAAGAAGTGTCTCATATCAAAGAACATAAAAAATATGTATAAAAGTAGATTTATGAAGTCAAAAGAAGGAACATGAGAATCATGCAAAAAGTTTTCAAATGAAAACAATTCAACCAAAAGAAATCATAAATCAAAGTTTATATTCAAAAGCAATGTTTGATCAATAAAGAAAAATTTTCTTTACATAACTTGATCAAACCTTGATCAAACCACTCATAGAATACATTATAAAGCACGAATAGATGATCCATTAGCACAAACACATAAATATCATCATATAAGTGAATTATAATGAATTCAAAAGCAACAAATCAAACACAATTTTTAAGAGAGGCAACAATTATATCAAGCTCTTGAGCTTGTTCCAACCCGTATAATCATTTTAGCATCCGGTAAACTTGTTGGGAATAAACACCCAATAACTCCGGAGGGTTATATAAACATAGTCCTCTCAAAAAAATAATAATCATGAAAACGAAAGATTTGATACAAGAGAAATTGTTTTCATAACCAAAAGATTTTAAAGCATAATTTTCAAAAACCAAGATAAGGAAAAATATGAATACTAAAATTCTTGGTTTAAAATTTAAATTTGTTTTGGTACCCAAGAACTCTTGGTACCAAAAGATTTAGGGACATGACCCCTATCATTAAAGCTTTAAGCCTTAGGGTTATGAACCCTCTTAGGCACATATAGTGCACTAACATGGTCAAAACAATATTCATTCAAATGTCCCTTCCGATTGTAATTTTTGCAATGAAAGAGATCCATTTGTTTTTGTGGACCATTAGCTCGTGCACGGGAATCATTTGCAAATAAAGATTTTCTTTTAAAATTAATTTTGCAAGTGAGAAACATTTTTAAACAATGGTCTATTTGGAACATATTGCAATTTAGAAGTTTTTTGTATATCAAAACAAAATTTAGCAAGATGTCCAAACCTACCACAAACATCACATTTAAAAACATGTGGTCTATTGGAAGCATTTGTCAAATGAGATTTTCTTTTTAAATCAAAGCAATATTTGGCCAAATGACCAAAACGACCACAATAATCACACTTGAACACACTAGCATGCTTATGATGAACTTTGTGAGAATGAGCATGTGAATGTGTAAGTGTACAAGATGAAGAAGCTATATGAGATGCACAAGGAACATTAGAATTCTTATGTTTGTGTGCATCATAACAAAACTTAGCTAAATGACCTTGACGGCCGCAAATAGAACACTTATAAGTTTTGCTATACATGTGTGCATAATGAGTGGATGATTTTGATTTAGTCTTGGCACACATATCCATAAGCCTCTTATGATTATTAATACATATTTTCAAAGTTGAATCTAAAGATGAAATACTATTTTTCATAAGATTCAAATCTTTATTTTTAGGCACACATATGCATTTTTAGAAGTAGAACATAAATAGTTATTTATAAAAGAAGCCGTATCATTTTGTATGTTTTTTACTTCTAACATGGCATTATCTCTTTCATGAGTTAAATATAAAAGAAGCCGTATCATTTTGTATGTTTTTTACTTCTAACATGGCATTATCTCTTTCATGAGTTAAGCTAGAAATGGATGATGTTAATTTTTTATTTTCCAAGTTTAACATATCATTGTTTTCTTTAAGATTTTCATTTTCTTTAGCAATGATATCAAACTTGGATACTAGCTTCTCATGATCGGATTCTAAATTATCATGCTTGCATTTTAAATCATTAAAATTTTTATGCAATTTGTTGTAGGCATGCAATAATTTCTTAGATGCACAAACAAGTTCATCACTAGATAAATCATTATCGAGTTCGAACTCGCAAACCTCACTAGGGCTATCGCCTAGTGGCCGTGTGCATGTTGCTCCGTATGAACTTGAAGTTAGATCCTCCAAATCTTGTTGGGTCGCCTCCAAGTCCCCTTGATGTGCTTCTATAAATTTCCAAACTTTGTAAGCACTATCAAAATGAGCAAGCTTGTTAGAAATAGAAGAATCAAGTGCATGAAGCATATATTCTAACACAACTTTATTCATAGTAAACAATCTTTTATCATTTCTACTCCACTTGGATTTCTCCATAGTGGGTACAATATAAGCATTATCAATAATTCACAATAAATTAATATTTTTAGATTGCACAAATAGTTTAAATCTAGAAGGAATCAAGTGCATGAAGCATATATTCTAACACAACTTTATTCATAGTAAACAATCTTTTATCATTTCTACTCCACTTGGATTTCTCCATAGTGGGTACAATATAAGCATCATCAATAATTCCCCATAAATCAATATTTTTATATTGCACAAAAATTTTAAATCTAGAGGCCCATTGTGCATAGGGAAAATTAATGAATTTAGGAGCAACATTAGATTCATAGCCTAACAAATGTGCACGCTTCATGACCATGATAAATATATATGTGCAAGCAAGACAAAAAATGCAATCAAAACAAGATTAGCACAAAAAGATAACTTGGATCTTTAACTCAAGGCGGTTAGACCTTAAATCAAAGAGCACCAAGCTCTGATACCAATTGTTAGACCCTAGAGGGGGAGTGATTAGGGTCTTATGCTAATCTAATCCGATTAAATGCCAATTAAAACTAAATTAATACGTTATCCTAGCAAGTATAAAATACAACAAGATATGTGAGCTACGATAAACAATATGAACAAGGGATATATCCTAGCAATGAGATATCGTGTCTCCCTCAAGTGTTAGGAATTACAACCTCTCGTCACCTACCCCACTCCTCTTGGGACGATCCCCGACTCTCGCCACACACTTCTCTCTTGGTGTACAAGTGTATTACAAAGTGTATCCTCACAATTAAGGCTCAATACAAAGTGTTTGTTCTCTACAATGGATGAGAACGAATTGTAAGCTCACTCTCTAAGATACACAATCTCACAACCCAATTATACTATGAATGTAAATACAATAAGCTCAATAGGTTGTGTGTGAACAAAGAGATAATAAAATCAACTAAACTCAATATGAACACTAGCTTAATAAAAAGATAATCAAACAATATAAAATATGAAGCTAGATTGAGTTTAGAAAACTTCTCAATAGATCAAGAGTGGAAGGAGAAGAGTTGGATGCTCAAACACCAATAGATGATCTCCTCAAGCTCTTGTGGAAGTGATTCACAAAACTAAAACACTCAAATGCTTAAAAGCTTATAAACACACTTAAACCAAACATAAACCCTTGATTAAAACTTTCTTAAACTTGTTTTAAAACTCTCTTGGTTAGGTGGAGAGCTGAAGGCAATGGGGTATTTATACCCTCTCAAAACTTCAGCAAAACCCTAGCCAAAAAGACAAAAACAGCCCCAATAAACAGCTCAGGAAATAGCCGTTAGAAGTCCAACGGATCTATTGTCGGTCGACCGAAAATTCCGTCGGTCGACCGATGAGAGCAAAAACACGAAGAAAACGTTCTGGACCATCGTCGGTCGACCGGAAATTCTGTCGGTCGACCGATTTGAGCTCTCGGTCGACCGGACCGGTCGACCGACAGACTCTCTGTCGCCCAATGCTGAAAAACCAACTGATCGGTCGACCGGGTCGGTCGACCGAAATCTGACACAGCTGAAAAACCTGATTTGCTGATTTTAAAAAGCTGTTTAAAAATATCAAACAAATTCAGAAAAATGTAAAACTTTGGGGAATGATTGTAGACATGATAATACACATGCTACAAAAACTGGTTTTCTAAAAAGACTTCCCAAATGAGAAATACCATCATTTTACAAAATAGTCCAAAACATGAAAATGTAAACATATGAATCTTGACATTTTAGCTTAACCATGTTTTGAAACATTACAAAATGATTTTGTAGACTTAATAAAAGATGTATATGATTATTGTTAAGTCTATAAACCAAGAAAACAATATTTTCACAAATACAATAGAAAGTAAAACGTATGAGTATGTATATGGAAATATATTTGTTTCATATCTATGAAATTAAACCAAAACAACTTATCCACATAGAAAGCAAGCATGTATACATAATTTTTGGAATTTATTTGTAAAAACTTTGTTTGTGGATAAAACTAAAAACCAAGATGTATATGTATATAACTATATATATATATATATATACTAAGAAACTAATAAATGTGTGTGTGAATATAATATTGAGCTTAGAGTATATAACACACATAATATAAACCTATACTAGATTACCCAAGCCGATCTTGATCTTCAATAAGTTTGACTTGGTACACTTTGCGGATGAAGCTTGAACTTGGATCTTGAACTTTGAATAGCAAGACTTCACCGACATTCCGCCAACCTTATTTGGATATGATCGTTGAAGCTATATTCCATCAATATAAACCTATACTAAATTACCCAAGCTTGATCTTGATCTTCAATAAGCTTGCTTGGTACACTTTGCGGATGAAGCTTGAACTTGGATCTTGAACTTTGAATAGCAAGACTTCACCGACATTCCGCCAACCTTATTTGGATATGATCGTTGAAGCTATATTCCATCCATCCTCCAACAACGTTGTTTGTCTACAAAACATAGGAATGCACAAACACTAGACAAACAACATTAGTAATAAATTGTTTGTTAAACATCATCAAAACAAGAAGGCCAACAGCTGGCACTGCTGCTGGTTCGGACCCTTGCCCTACTGGGCTCCTGCTGGTGTGCTACGACACTCCGATGCCTTATGCCCAACCTTGTGACAGTTAAAACAAGACCCCTGGAACTTACGCTGCTGATGCACTCTCTGATCCTGCTGGGGTCCCTTCTTATAAGAGCCTTGATGCTGCTGCTGATGTCCAGAAAAAGATCTCTTGTTCTTGCCTTTGTCACCGCTCTACCCTGCCTTGGTCTTCCCTTCCTTATCCTTCTTGAACATGCTGGTCTCAATCTCTTGAGAAGTGGCGGCCTCAGCTACCTCCCTAATTGAATAGAACCTCCTCGAGACTAGGTATCGGCAGAGATTAGGGCGAAGCCCTGCCAAGAACATCTGAGCCTGACGCTCTCCTGTCTGCCACATACCCGTGAAATATAGCAACTCCATGAACCTGCTCTCAAAGTCTGCAACTGTCATGTCCCCCTGAGTCAATCGGGATAACTCAAGCTCCTTCCCAGTCCGTGCTGCAGAAGAAATGTACTGCCCATTAAAAACGTATATGAAGTCCTCCCATGTGAGGGTCATCCTCTGCTCTGGAGCAAACTGAAGTCGGTACCATCTCCCGGCATCTCCTTTCAGACTATAGGATGCCAACCTCTGCTTCTGGACTGAATCTACACTGAGTATGTCAAGAATGTTGCCCACATCCTCCTTCCACTTATGGGCTGCAAGAGGGTCTGGTGATCCCTGAAACTCTGGTGCCCTCATCTTCTGGTATCTCTCTACCATGCGAAGATAAGCCTCCTGCTCTGTGGCTCTATCTGGGACTGCTAAAGGAACAGCTGTAGGCGCGATCTCTGGGGATCTCTCTCTGACAGGAATGGCGGGTATTCCCTACTGCTGAGCTATCGGTGGTGGTGGTGTCCGAGGTGCTGTATGAGTCGTTACCAACTCCTCAATGGCAGTCATCCGGGCAATAAGAGGAGTCATGATATCCACCAAATACTGAGGAGTCTGCTGCGGCTCGGGTGGTACCTGCTGAGGCTCGGATTGAGCTGGCTGCTGCTCAGATGGAGTCTGCTGTGACTATGCCTGCCCAGCTCTCCGAGTATGAGGCCTACCACGTCCTGCCATCTCTCTAATCATAAGAAAATAAGAGTTTATGAGTCAAAATAGACCTCTATAAATAGCGTATCACAATACAATTTTCACAACATATAGTATTTGCACAAATACTTTAAACTTATACAAAAATAGTTGTCATAAAAAAATTCTCAAATTTTGAGATATACGCATATATCGTCCTCACTCATACTAGGAAATCCTTACGGACCCTATACATGAATCCTAAGAAACTCTATCCTAGCTCCACGACTCGACACATGATGATCCTAATGATACTGGAACTAGAGCTTTGATACCAACTATGACGCCAATGGGTTCACACAAGGCTGCAGTCCCAGGTGAAATCAAGAATATCAAACCTGTCATGCACCACACCGTGCAATAACATGTTTGACCATCACAATTAACATCCATCTAGTAGAATCAACAACAGGTGTAGGTACAAAAGCAAGTAAAAGATATTGCAAGAAACAACTGATGAAGTAATAGTGATCACATTAATATCTCATCATCCAACATACAGAAAAATATAGTCAATGTCAGAATAGATAAATGGGAATGCTCAACAAGTCTCAAATACAAATATCCAACAAGAGGAAATAAGGCACACAGCCTTTACAACTTCTAGAATAAGACTCTCAAATGTCTGAACAAAAGTCTACTGTGTAACTCCAAAAGAAAATATAAAACTAAATAGACGGTTGAAGCTAAAATGCATCGCCATCAACCTGCGACTCTCCGGGCTCCTGGTTCGTTACCTGAAAGGGGGAGGTACAATGAGCGTCAAAGCGCTAGCAAGAAACATCACAACCAACCCCAAGGGAACAGGGCTCGTTGTATAAGAAAATACAGTTAATACATAATAGATCTAAAATCATTGATCTTACTAAAAAGGATTTTAGTATTTAGAAGTTTACAACACGAGCATAGGTACATCGAGCGAAATAATCCAAACAAGGAAACCCTCATGTATATACCTTGTATCTCAAATTGTAAACCCCTAAACACTAAACCCGAGGTTCTAGTACAGGAAACAATAATAAAAGAAATACAACTAATCTCAGAGCATAAATACAGTGTCATGTCATAATTTGCATGAGCATCATGTTATTACTTACATGCATGCCATGTTATAATCTACATAAGTGTCATGTCATATACTCCTGTGAGAAAGTCATATACAGGGTTAAGAAATATGTCTGATACAGGAACTAAATGATGTGGTTTCCAAACACATGGAATAAGTGGCAAATGTCCAACACGAGGACTGAAATGGATTATAGTCCAACACGAGGACTTCTATGGATTATAGTCCAACACGAGGACTGTGTAACTGTGAAAAGTATATGCGGACAGATATACATAATCTAAACTCACCCGCATCTCGGTGTACATGTCTAAACTTGTGTCAAAAGTCATCCCACATGTACAGATAAATCATTAACATGGTAAACTAGGGTCGGGTTATCGAGGCGACCCCGAAAAGCAACTCAAATAGATCAAAAATCTGTAAAACAGCTCATCAGTCGACTGATGTGTCGACTAATGACGTCAGTCGACTTATATGTCGACAAATAAGGCTCAGGCAGCACAGCCTCAGCTCTCAAGTCGACTAATCAGTCGACTGAGAAGATGAGAAAACAAAATCAGCCCGTCAGTCAACTGATCAGTCGACTGATGACTGAAAATTTGCCCGTCGGTCGACTGACCAGTCGACTGATAGACTACAAAAACTCTGCACAGGTTGTTATTTACCCAAAATTCGATCTAAACTCATCCCCATCAATTCCAAGCATGAAAAATACTGATATTAACATGTATGAACTAAACTGAAACAAAAAATCTCATGTGTGAATACATAAACAAAACCCTAAACATGTGTATTTATGTTTTAAAACATTTTTAAAACAAAGCTCATGTTAAATCTCTTATAAAAACATTTCAGATCTAGATCTTCGATTCAAATAAACGTTGGTGGGTTTTTAACATTCTAAAATCACATATCTTCCCACTATATGCTATAAAAATCAATTCTTTGTACAAAAGTTACATTTTTGGCTTATCAAAACTCATAAAAAAAACCCTTGGAAAACGTTTAGAAAAATAGGGGAAGGTTGGGTGAGATGTTACTCGCCTCTGGGGTGATGAGAAACTCCTGGATCTGAAAGAGAATGGTTCGCCTTCGCTGCAACGTGAAGATCTCGACGAAAATCCTCCAAGTTCTTTCCCAAATCACCAAGAACAAAACTAGGGTTTTAGAGAGGGGAGAGGGGGCTAGGGTTTTCTTAGATCTGAAGATGAGAGGGGTGATTTCGGGTGAAGGAGAATATGTATGAAAAGCTAAACCCGACCCAAACCCGAACCAAATCAAAACAGACCCGAAACCTGTAAAAACTGGAAATCAGCGTATCAGTCGACTCATGTGTCGATCGATACAGTCAGTCAACTGATGTGTCGACTGATCTAGAAAAATTCAGTTTTTTTGCATGTTTTACTTATTTGCAAAACCAACGCACAAGACTCTACACCCATACTCTATTATCATCTCAAATAACTTGTTATCATGTACATCAATGACCTCAAGCTATTTATCATAAAAGAATTATTTATTTACTAATAATTCACATATATTCATATAAAAATTACGGGGTTCTACAAGTTTTTATCAAGAGTTGTTAATTACATTGTTTAATTAAGAGATAATTGAGGAAATTGACTAATTATGATGTTAATCCCTAATTAGAACAAGTTAATAGATTTGTTTCATGTTCAGGATGATTTCTGTTGAATACTACATGTTTTCATTTGTACTAAATCTCATGATAAGTATATGATAAATGATAAGCTTTGTTTGTGCATGAAAGAATGCATGTTTTGACAGAGTAGTCGACTACTAAGTTTAGTAGTCGGCTACTCATGTTCAGTTTGGATTTTTGAGATAGCCTGAGTTTGGTGGATGCCAAAGTGAATTCGACTTATTGTTGAGATATTTGATGACTGAGATACCTTGTTGTGCGAGTACACGAGATACATATATTGATGGTTATTTCGATACTTTATCTTTCCAGTTATGTTTCCTTTCATTCTTAGTTCGGGATTAATATTTTGTTATCTATAATTTAAGACATATGGTATATACATGAGGGTTTCCTTATTTGGATTATTTCGCTCGACGTACTATGTCTCGTGTTATAGATTTCTAACTATTAATACCATTAGATACGATGAAAAGGATCTAGGTAGATTGTGCTTAATAGATAGAGCATTCACTTCATCTAGCAATCCTTCCCCTGGGGGTGGATGGAGGTAATCTTGCTGTAGCACTCTGACGCTCGTTATTTTTTAATTTCTTTTCAGACAGCTCAGAGTTCCGGAGAGCCGCAAGATGACGGAGTTCTAGCATAGTCGTCGTCGTGCATTTTAGTAGTTGAGACTCCACTATAATTTTATGTTCTCATTCAGATATTAGAGTTTTGTTTTCATATTGTAAAGGCAGTGTGCCTTAGTACGATTTTTAGTTGAGACATTTTCATTATTCCAGATATCAAATGTATTTCAGTTGGGACATGATTTTTATTTATGAGATATCTCTTTCTATATCATGTCTATTATTTTTATTTCCTTATTTTGCCTATTTTGTACTTACACTTATATTTGATTTTACTAGAGGATATTACTGTGATTGGTAAAACGTGTTATTGCACGGTGTGGCTGCATGGCAGGTTTGACATCTCTGGGTTCACCTTGGACTGCAGCAATGTGTGAAAACAGGGGTGTCACAAAACTTTTGAAACTCTTTCATCACAGTATTATCGCTATATGGTTTTCTCAGGCAGTTTCTCTAAAAATTCTCAGGCTTTATCAGCATTTTTGTTCATGAAATCCCCTTAACACATAGATTCTAAGGATGTCTTTAAAGAATAATCCACTTCTTAATAGATGATTTGGCATAAATTTCATTTCTCTAAATATGATGATGATATTGAATAAAAAGATCCTTAAACCTATCAAAATATTTCTAGACCGGCTCCCCCAGAATTTTTTTATAAGACAAAATGCTATTTCTCGCTTTACTGTTTTATGCATTGGAAAGAATTTTTGCAAAAAATTGTTAATAAATTCATCCCAAGTTGAGATAGAATTTATGGGCAAGATATATAATTATTTCTTAACCTTGTCCATAAGAGCAAATGAGATGAATCTAAGCCTAATTGCATTCTCATATAGCTCTCTAATCTTAATCATAAGATGAACTTCCTCAAATTCGGATATAAAAAGATATGCACCTTTCAATTCATTTCCTAAAATTCATGTTTATGAAGTGAGGTATAAGCTCATAATTACCATCATTAACCTTGAAAAGTCTAATGTAAAATGGAATTACATTCCCAGTATGATAGCACATATCCTGAAGAATGGGCACATTTAGATTAGCCATTCCTTTTGTTTAAAAAGTGATTCAACATGATTTAAGTGTTTTGTATTATCTCCAATCCAAACTTGCATACACCAAATGAAAATAAATTTTATAAATTTTGTATATCATTTTAAAAAACAAAGGAAAAGATCTGACAAAAAAGAAAAAATATTTTTTATATAAAAAGGAAAAAACTAAAAGATCTAAAAGATCTATGAAAGAGAAAAAGGAGGAGGAAAAAAACCTAACTAAACAAATCAAAAGGCAACCCATTGGACAATTATCTTTAATTTCTAGGATTAAGCCTAAACTTCATTAGGCTGACTCCTAACTAAAAACTTATTGAGTGAAAAGATTCAATTTTACTTGATCAGTTAGTCAAGTAAAGATAGTACTAAAGTATGGTCAGAGATCATTTAAGACTATCTTTCCTTGTAGAGAGCTTTACACAACTCTAAAACCTTACCTTAGACACCAACGGAGTCAAATAAACTTAAACCGGTTCACTTCAGAATTTCTTATTTTCTGATGAGCTCGAATCCTTAGGGTCTAACTTCTAATGAATATTAAGATTTGGATTTGTGTAGTGAGGAATAAGTGATTTTTAGGCTAAGAAAATGGTGATGAAATCTCTCACCTTATCTTGACTTGGGGGCACTTAAAAGTATTTTCAAGTGTGTGCTAATATCAAAATGTTCTAATCATTTTGGTAAAGTTCTACGAACTATATGCAATGCAGTCCTAAGAATTAAAAGCAACTACAAGAGGATGCAAAAATAATATATTATTTTAATAAGCAAGCAAACAAATGTGAGAAAGAGAGCTCTTATTTGAATTTATTATCTTATCTAGTAGTTATTAAAGTGGAGGGTGGATTTTACTATGGTCAATAAGAAAAAATATATATTTTTATTAGCTCCTAATTGTCTCTAATTGTGAAAACCTAACTAAATGGTGAAATTAAAAATTAGAAGAAAGAGAACTCACCTTTAGGGTTGGCCCCTCTTCAAGCAAATCTTATTTAATCTTCAATCTTATTCTAGTTTAGTCCTTCACAATAAAATACAAAAATCGAAGAATCAAATTAAAAAAATCCTAATTACAAGTACCTTTCCCAGTAATGGTGCCAAAAACATGGTGCGAATAAAAACAAAATATTGTAAGTGCACAATAATCAAGTTATAGTATAACAATATCGATATACAGGGAAGAAGTGTATTCGAAAGAAAGTTTTAAGAAAGTTTTTGAAATGCACAGAAAAGAATGAGAGTGTAGAGTTTGGTTAGATTGAGGGTTTGTCACAAATAAAAAAAGTAAAACACGAGATAAAACTGAGAGAAAGAGAGGATAAAAGAAAATAAAAAAGAAAATCAAATTAAAACAATAAGCAAATAAAAAGATGGAGGAAATCAAGTGAGAAGAATAGGAACCTAGGATTGAGTCTACTAGTCAATTTGAATTTAAGAATTACTCTCTTGTTATTCTCGTATTACTTAGGGTTATTAAGCTTAGAGTATCAAGTTACTAAAAATAAGTATAGCCAATCAAAATATATTCAAGCAATATTATTACTCATGAAAAGAAATAAACAACTAGATTTTAACCATAGAATTGAAAAAGTATAAACTATCAAAAAATAATAATCTAAAATAAGTATAGCCTACCAAACTCTTTTTCTATCAAGTAGTTCTCTAGTTGATTATCCTAAGCATAAAATTATTTTAAGCACAAAGAGAATAGTTCAAAAACTTAAAAAGAAATTAAACAAATTTCATTATTTCTAGAATTCGTACAAGAACTATCATATTGCAAATCAATAATAAATAATTAAAATGTACACTACAAAGCATGGAAGGAAATAAATCTAAACTACAAAATAAGAAAAGCAAGAAATAAAAAATCTACACTACAAAACATGAAATAAAAGAGCAAGAAAATAAAGCTACACTACTAAGCATAAAAGATCTACACTACAAAACAATAAATCAACACTACAAATCAGAAAAATAAAAACAAGTATCAAAATCCTAAAATATGCAAAACTAAGCGAAAATTAAATAAAGAAAATGAAAACTTATATTGCAAGGGATTAGCCCCTTGTGAAGCAAATCTTCATCAACAAAGGAGAAGAAGAACAAAAATTAAAAAGGAGAAAATTTTTTATTTATTACTAACTAAAGTTTATAATTTTAGAAGGTCTTCTCAATTAAGAGCAATTCACTTCTCCGAATACATTTTACAAAATTTTCTATATCTCTCATCCTCACTTTCTATCCCTATTTATATCCTACTACAATCAACAATAACCCTTAGATCAAGCTTGAGCTTCAAAAAATAAAATCAGTCATTTATGAGTTTCTGTTGTAAACTAATCGATTAGCTCATCGATCATCTCATCAATTAGCTAATCGATTAGTTTCCAACATATTTCTAACCAACTTTATTGAATTTATTAACTCAACTTCGTTTGGGCTTTGTAGACTTCCTCTAGGCTTCAACTGGGCCTTAAAAAGAGGTATATATATTGATTCTTTTAAGCTCTTATTTGATAATCCTTCATTACCTACAAATAAATAAAATAAATATTATTAGCAGATATAATCAGGGTGTAAAAGTGAAATGAAATATAATGATCAATTACTTAATTTAAGTTTAGCATTGTTTTATCTTCTTGATATTATATGTGTTTTGCATTTAACAATTTGTTTTATTTTGCTGGTGATTTATGTGATCGATTTGATGCGAACAAGATCCAACATGAAAGTAGGTCATATTCATCGTGTTTAGATATTGCATGTCTCTATCCATGGACCACAGTAGTCGCTCGCATTCCTTTACCAGAAAAGTCGGTGTGTTGAAAAACTAAAGTGAGAAGAACTACTCAAAGAGGATATAGAAGTGATTAAGGAGAATGAGCATACGATAAGGCAGAGACTCGAAAAGGCAAAGGCAGATCAAGTGAGGAAAGTAGGTAAGAATATCATGTTATTTAGTCTTTAATAATTGTATGGATTGTTTATATTACTAATATTTTTACTTCTTTGTCTTTGTAGGTGAAAAGGACTTTGACATGTCTTGGGTGCATGCAAGTAAGGAACGTACCAAAGTACCCCAAAAGGTTAACGAGCCATTTGGAGTGGTCATCGACCAATGTTTTGATTCAGAATTATGCCAAGATTTAATAATTTGATTAGTTATAGTCGGAGACCTAGCCTCTATCAACATTGCTCATGGGTTTGAAGAACAAGAATAGAGGGGCTAAAGAAAATTTTGGATAAGCTCATGGTAATTATTTTTTTTATTTGAATATTCTCATAGTATATGTTCTTTCACATGTAATTTATAGGAGCATTATTGTCTAGAAGATAACCCAAAATCTTGGGAGTACGTCATACCTAAGGCCACCAAGATACTTCAAGGTTGGAGGAAAAAACTCAAAACAAAGTACTTCAATGAGATGACCATCTATTGGAAGAGGATTTATGAGTGTGACAAAAAGGATTTCTCTATATAATTGGATGGCTCTCATCATCGGCTGAAAGGGTGAGAAGAAGGTGAGTTATATTCAAAGCCTAATATTACTAGTAAGGATAATGATAATATACTTTTTTTGAATGAATTTTGTGGGACGACAGAGGAGAATCGTGACGTGAAGAAATACGATCACTTCCTAGGGCTACTCTCTGTGCGGGAATTAAGGGTAAGTATTTTTGGGAGAACCTGATAAGTAATTTTCTTAAATTTTATATCAAATCACTAATGTAGGCATCGAAAATTGCCTATAGGTCTCCACGAACGGCTCGGTGCTAAGAAAAGACGATGAACGTCACTATCCAAGTCACAAAAGCTTGATTTATGTCGACAAATGCTTGAAGCGAATCGACGAACTACGTGAAGTAACGGAATTTCGGAATAACAAAGACATGAACTGATCGGGAACCTCGTGTCGCTCACAAACGGCGAAATGCCCTTCGGGTCTTATTTATTCCACAGATGATCTAATCATTAGAGCTTATAGAACTCCTCGTCGGCTTTCCAACGCACTTTGAATCGCTCAAATCTGAGTTCGAATGAAGAAGTTACGGCGGAAACGGACGAATGTACAAAACGGAACGTCTCAGCCTGAGTTAAGACACCCTGAGGTGTCTCGGCACAAACGAGACACCCCCAAGGTGTCTCGGCCTCGCCAAGACACCCAGAAGTGTCCCCGAGCCCAAAAACAGCCCGTTATACGGTTTTAACCGCCCCGAACTCCCCCGAGCCTATAAATACAGCTCCTGGAGCCTCATTTTTTCGGATCTGGAATTCTCGTGCCTCGGCGAAGCCCTACTGAACTGAAGACTTAAAGTGCACATATTTCAGAGAGGAGGAGGAGTTAGATCTGCAGCCCGGTTCGTTCCTTAGGATTATCCTGTTGCGGTAATCTTAAGAAGAGTGATTATCTCGCTTCGCCGAGATAAGAGCTACGGTTTCTTGATCCCTTCGCGGGTAGACAAAACTCTGTCCAAATATTGATCGTTCGGTGGTCCATGGACTAACACGTCCCCGTCACAGGCCAAGATCTCACGCAAGCAGCGGGTGATAAACACTCATTGCGTTTGTTTGAAGAGAATTGTAATTTTTTGTTTTCATTGTGTAAAAGTCTTATAAAAAGACTGATTTTTTTTATTCGTTGTAAACGTCTAAAGTTTATAATGAATCCCGCAATGAAACAATTAATTTTCACCGCAAACAAACTGGCGACCACAGTGGGAGCCAACAGCTTCGCTGCCGAAGCTGTCGTGCCGCAGCCGACGATCAAGATCCCGGTGCTCGAAGAGGTCAAATACGAATTCGACCAGCAGAAATTTGAAGAGTACATCTCCTCCTCCTCCTCCAGATCTGCTCCTCCTAATAAACGCAAGAAGATCTCCTCCTCCCAGAAGATTCGTCGGTCTCCAGATCTAAAGACCCGAGAAGTCGGTCTCCCCGTAGTCGATGCTACAGTTATACCTTGCAACGATCTGTCGGCATCCGATGAGACCAGATCTGCAGATCTGAACTCCTTCGCGATCAAGGAGCCGACTGCTGAAGGCGTGCCAATTCGCCAAGGCTTTGGATCAAGTGGATGGACTCCATTACCAAGCAGATCTGGAGTTCAGAAAGCGCCAAGTGGCTAATCTGTTGTCACGACCAGCATCGGAATCCTCCTCTCGATCTCCAATTAACGAATGGATTCGTGTTAAAAGAACCCGCTCTACTCTCGAGGAGTGAATCCAGAAGTGTCGCGCCTTACTTGCGCCTGCCCGGACCCTTGTGCGAAAAGCACAAGAAATACAAAAGGAAGAGGCAGTTAAGAGGTCGCTGAGATCCAAACAAGTTTGGGTGCCAAAAGTCAAATCAACGCCTAAGGCAAAAGCAGGCGACGTTGCTCTCCGGCTTTCGTCAACTCCAGACCCTGCTCCCGCACTTCCGGTGAAGCCATATGACAGCGTGGGTCTCTCCAAATCTAGAATCCCATTGAAGGATCGTGTCGGTGCCCTACCCGAGAATCGAGGAAAAGCGCTTGTTAAGGAAAGCTTGAGACCGTTAAAGGAGCTTTGAGCAAAAATCCAGACTGGGGGTCGTACGTTACCTCCTAACAAATTAATTTCTACAACAGCTCACTTGGAGGTACGTGCAGAAAACTAGGAGCCCGTTAAGGTTTCACCCTCACAAGGGTGTGATTCCAAACGTGTGACTCCTATAGATGCCAACAAGGCAATGTTTACTCAGAGGAAAACGCGTCAGACAGACGAACGCGTTATACCTGAGAATCCATGTAAGCAGCCGATAGGTTACTCCGACCGCAACGTCGATGAGTTGTACTATCGGGCTGGGAGTACGAATAAATCTCGAAAGAGAAGTATCCGGGAAGCGGACTCTCACTGTCCGTGTACCAAAATTATCAGGGCAGTATTATTAGCGTGTAGCTAACTCAAGACCGCTCCGCAGAGGGTCTCGGTATTTGAGAGGATCTCCAACGGAAAGGCTAAGTTCAATCCAAAGCGTCTCCATAAGAAACGATCGGTCGTTCAAGATGACGAACTCCCAACAGTTACTACCAACATGGTCGAAAAGGGAAAAACGATCGGTCGTTCAAGATGACGAACTCCCAACAGTTACTACCAACATGGTCGAAAAGGGAAAGTCTCAGATTAGTTCAAATAGCTCCAACCCTAATTTTTCTCCAGGAAGAGAAGTCAGTTCGGGAATAACCCAACGAATATCTCAGCTTCCGCTAGAAGCCGTTGGACATAATGATTACCAGGAAGTCCGTGAAGGAATTCATTCCGATGACGAACTCTCAGATTCTTATTCTGCAATCGCCTCTGACGATACAACGTCTAGCATAGGACAAGCTCGGGAAGTATTCATGATCAACACCGAACAAATAGTCAAAATCATTGAGGATGCTCTAGCCAAGTAGAAAGAAGCATTCAAAATCGAAATGGAAATGGCTATGCAGGAGATGAGACAAATGCACGACCAACAAATTCGAGCTTTGTCGAATCAGCTAGGTGAGTCCAGCCATCGCAGCACTGCTAACCAAGCAGGTAGCGATTCAGATGTGGATGAACACAACGCTGGGGGTGGTCCCACTAAAAATAACGATGCTGGGGGTGGACCTACCAATGATGATAACACTGGGGGTGGCTGTATTATTCCTCTCGAAAGTTGTCCAGAACAGGATATAGATGAGGACGAAAAGATGAAGGACATCGAGAGCAAAATTAACGCTTTAATGTCTTCTCAAGAGGTAAAGAAGACCGGCATTCCGTGTCCTTACCCAAAAAAGTGGGATTTGATCCCGTATCCGGCGAAGTTCAACCTAATCAACTTCACTCCGTTCGACGGGAAGGGCTCGCCCACTCGGCATCTAATCTACTTCAAGTCCCACTTGAGCATGATTTCTGGCAACGAGCCCTTGATGGTGCGGTCATTCGTTGGCACCCTTCGCGGGCCTGCCTTCGATTGGTACCGCCGTCTCAAGCCCGGAAGCATCAACAGCTGGGAGGACCTGGAGAGCATGTTCCTCGCTCAGTTCTTTGATGATAACGCCAAAGTGTCGATCAGGACACTCTTCGATGAGAAACAAAAAGACGGAGAGTCGATGGATACCTTCATCAAACGCTTCCGCAATCAGGCAATGAACTGCAAGGATCCCGTCACGGAGGAATTCGTTTTGCAAACCTGTCATAACAACTTGTCCATTAACATCTTGGATGTTATGGGAGTAGAGCCACTCAATACTTGGAAAGAGTTAAAGGTGCGCGGAGAGCAGGCCGAACACTTCCTTAGAAGGAAGAAGGTCGAAAGAAAGCAACAGATGGCTAACCCTCTGAATCCGAGTCTCGTTTCCCATGATGAAGGGAAGGCACCTACAACAGTTGTTGATGTTAATCAGACGTCGTAACAGCAGCCCCGGAGACAGCAGAAGACTTCGGATTCGAGGCTCTAAAAAGAGTACTCATTTAAGGACGAAGACGTTCCAGTCATCTTCGAGACCCTTTTTGAAAACAATAAGATCAAGCTGTCACTCATCACAAATCAGGAAGAAGCTAATAATACTACGGATCCGAAGTACTGCGCGTACCACAGGAGGATCCTTCATCCCACCAAGGCTTGCTTTACTTTAAAAAATAGCATCCAAACATTGGTTGAGGCCGGCATCATAACACTGGGATAAGCCAAATGAGAACGGCAACACTCCGACAAGTATACGAGTATAAACTGCTTCTTAATACTCCAATAGGTATATGAGTCTAAACTGCAAGTATACGAGTATAAACTGCTTCTTAATACTCCAATAGGTATATGAGTCTAAACTGTTTCCTACCGTTAACGGGAAGTTCCTGGAGAATTTTATGTACCGTTAACGGGAAGTTCCTGGAGAATTTTATACGTAATATTCTTAAGGATAACCCGATCATGCAATCAAATGCAATGATAAACCCAGTTTCGCAAAGAAACTGGGGGTGGATGATTCATGTAACGGGAAGTTCCCGGAAGAATGTTAAATATAATATTCTTATGGATAACCTGATCATTATGAATAAAGTGATAAACACTAAACTCTTACCGTGATTCCCGAACACTCTTCTGCTGAGACGAGATTCGATCACTTCATTGGATCAATCTTCCCTCGCAGCACTCCCATTGGTGTTTGACGACTCATAGTCTTCCACTATAAAATCCCTCACTGATCAAATCAATTGATGGTGGGTCCACCAAAATTTCTATCCGCCAATCATTGGAAATCCTCAGACTCAACATGTTAAGTCCTAATCACTTAGCGTTGAAGTCCTCCATTGAGTGATAATACGAGTTGGCATTCTCATTGCTTCTGGTATACCACTCTCTTGCTTTCAGGTCAAACCTATAAAAGTTAGGGCCAAAGCCAAATTCTCCTCTCGATTCCTTCCATGAACGAGAGGTTCACATTCGATTCGTGGAGTCAAACCTATAAAAGTTAGGATTATCTCCGACCTCATTTAGTCAAACATGCAGATAGTTAGGACTAAGACCGAGTCATCCCTTTCGATAAACGAAAGACTGCTATTGTTCCTTTTTCAACCAAACCTATAAAAGTTAGGGTCGAAATTGGATTTTTCCCTCAATAAATGAGGAATTCTTTTTGGATCAAACAACCAATCCTATAAAAGTTAGGGTTGTTTGAATCTTTTTGATTCTCAGAGTGGAGATCCCACTCTTAGTTTCATCTTTTCGGATTCTGGGGGTGGAGATCCAACCTTGAGTTTCCTTTCCAACTATAGATAGAATATAAAATTCTTTCTCTTCAGTGCCGGGAGATAGAATATAAAATTCTTCCTCTTCCATTTTCCATTCCATCTTTACTCTGAGAAAAGACACAATTCCCAACTTCCAATCCGTGCACTTTATGCACAGGGAATTTTATCTGAGTGACAAAGAATTATAATCAACGCCAGAGATAAGCCTACGCCTAACACGCGTTGCCGGTTTAGTCTTTCACCGATTGAAAAAGACACCAGAGTATAATTCTGGGGACTTTTATCCCAAATCCTAAGTAGGGATGAGTCAACGCCTAATACGCGTTGTCGGATGCCATATTCCCGTAAGAAATGGCGAAGTCTATGTATTCAAAATCATAGCATTAAGTCTAAGAGAAGCAATTCTCTTAGCACAACGTTACATGTGAGACGGGTTTTAATAAATCACATGCTAGCCCGATTCAAACGGTAATCGGTAAAGGCACGTCAAACCCGTTGAAGGCTGGGGGTTTGCTAAAATCCCTAAAGTCTATGTCTAACACACATCGCCGGTTTAGTCTTTCGCCGATTAAAAAAGACACCAGAGTCTAAGTCTAGGGATTTTTATCCCGAATCATAAGTAGGGATAAGTCAGCGCCCCTAATACGCGTTGCCGGTTAGTCCTTAACCGTAAAAAGGATAAAAGCCCACATATTCAATATTGTGGCTTAGTCCTTAACCGTAAAAAGGATAAAAGCCCACATATTCAATATTGTGGCAGGTTGTTATTCATAACGTCAAAATCCGTACTTCACACGCACGGGGAATTTTATCCTGAATCCTAAGCAGGGATAAGCCAACGCCTAACACGCGTTGCCGGTTTAGTCTTTCACCGATTGAAGAAGACATCAGAATTCCAGTCTGGGGACTTTTATCCTGAAGCCTAAGTAGGGATACGCCAGCGTCTAACACACGTTGCCGGGTAGCCTATTCCCGTAACAATGGCGAAGTCTACGTATTCGAAGTCGTAGCATCAAGTCTAAGGGAGTTCATTCCTTTAGCACAACGTCACATGCGGAACGGGCTTAAAACAATCCGCATGTAAGCCCGATTCAAACGATAATCGGTAAGAGCACGTTAAATCCGTTAAGGGCTGAGGATTTGCCAAAAATCCTAAGTCAACATCTGATACACATCGTTATTTAGTCTTTTCATAGGAGAAAGACGAAGTCTACGTATTCAATATCATAGCACTAAAAGGGTTAACTCTTTTAGCTTAACGTCACATGTGGAACGGACTTAAACAATCTGCATGCTAGCCCGACTCAAACGGTAGTCGGTAAAGGCCCATCAAACCCGTTGATGGCTGAGGATTTGCCAAAAATTCAATAAATGAGAGTCATTGACGCATCAGCTCCGTTAGTTGGTCTCGTGACTCGATTATCCAACAATAGTAAAATAAGATCCACACATGCAGATGAATCAGGTTTAACAGTTGGCCCTGCAACCCCGACACTTGGGGCTCCAATACCTTAAGATCTTAAACTATGTATACTCCAGTAAACGTACGAGTATAAACTGTGTCAACGTATGACAATTTAAACCCTAAGGTTAACACCGGTCAACGCATAACCCTAGGTCAACGCCAATCACCGCGTTGTGATCAAAAGGTCAACGTATGACGTTCAAAACCCTAAGGTCAACGCCGGTCAACGCGTAACCCTAGGTCAATGTCAGTCAACACGTTGCGATCAAAAATTCCACGTACGACGTTCAAAACCCTAAGGTCAACGCCGGTCAACGCGTAACCCTAGGTCAGCGCTAGTCAACACGTTGCGATCAAAGAGTCGATGTGACGGAAAGAGTCAATTCTAAATCAATTCAATGACGTGAGCCAAACTCAACTCACCGATAGTAGACTCAAGACTCCGACGACGGCCAGGCGATGAACGCAACGCTGAAAGAACTTCAGCTATTCATCAAAGCATAGAGCAGACTGAAAATCAAAGGAGCCAAGAGTCGAAGCTAACTACGGGTCCTTTACACTGATTGAAGGCTGGACCAATTACATCCAAAGTATTCCAGCCTCTTCTATAAAAGAAACAAGTCTGGAACGCTTTGGATGGGGTATCTGTAGGCATCGAAAATTACCTATAGGTCTCCACGAATGGCTCGATGCTAAGAAAAGATGATGAACGTCACTATCCAAGTCACAAAAGCTTGATTAACGTCGACGAACGCTTGAAGTGAATCGACGAACTACGTGAAGTAACGGAATTTCGGAATAACAAAGACACGAACTGATCGAGAACCTCGTGTCGCTCACAAACGGCGAAATGCCCTTCGGGTCTTATTCATTCCACAGATGATCTAATCATTAGAGCTTATATAACTCCTCGTCGGCTTTCCAACTCACTTTGAATCGCTCAAATCCGAGTTCGGATGAAGAAGTTACGGTGGAAACGGACGAATGTACAAAACGGAACGTCTCAGCCTGAGTTGAGACACCCTGAGGTGTATCTGCACAAACGAGACACCCCAAGGTGTCTTGGCTCAGGCCGAGACACCCAGAGGTGTCTCGGCCTGACCGAGACACCCAGAAGTGTCCCCGAGCCCAAAAACAGCCCGTTATGCGGTTTTAACCGCCCCGAACTCCCCCGAGCCTATAAATACAGCCCCTTGAGCCTCTTTTTTTCAGATCTGGAATTCTCGTGCCTCGGCGAAGCCCTGCTGAACTGAAGACTTAAAGTGCACAGATTTCAGAGAGGAGGAGGAGTTAGATCTGCAGCCCGGTTCGTTCCTTAGGATTATCCTGTTGCGTTAATCTTAAGAAGAGTGATTATCTCGCTTCGCCGAGATAAGAGCTACGGTTTCTTAATCCTTTCGCGGGTAGACGAAACTCTATCCAAATATTGATCGTTCGGTAGTCCATGGACTAACGCGTCCCCGTCACAGGCCAAGATCTCACGCAAGCAGCGGGCGATAAACACTCGTTGCGTTTGTTTGAAGAGAATTGTACTTTTTTTTGTTTTTATTGTGTAAAAGTCTTATAAATAGACTGATTTTTTTTTATTCGTTGTAAATGTCTGAAGTTTGTAATGAATCCCGCAATGAAACAATAAATTTTCACCGCAAACAACTAGTTTCATACATTGCTCAAAGTAATTTAGAAATTGATATAATCACAAGACACCTTGACCATGCTACTAACCTTTTTTGCTAGAGCAGCTTAATCACCACTTGAGGGTTTTGATAAGAAAAATAAGGTGTTAAAGATTAATAATATGCGTGTAAGTATAAAGCCAATTTTACATTTGCATAACTTAGTGATTTCTCAATTGAATTGATAAATTATTTCAATGAATGTTGTATAATATTCATGCAGTGTTAGAAGCAACGCAAGATAAAGTGTTGACCTAGGCCCTCTAGTCTCTGGGAATAGGAGACACCCCTTTGGTTCTTAATCGCATGACTAGAGAGCAGTGGAGGGAAGTTGTTGACGGTGCTTTTGGTTTTAAACCCTCCAAAAAGGGAGAGTGTTGTTACCAAGTGTTGGAGTTAGCTCATATGCTAGGAGAAGGTCTAGTGGGCTGACGGTTGTTGTGGGTCTAGCCCAAGATAAGGCCCACATGAGGAAGTCTACATGAATTAGGATTCTATATAGAAGAGGATTTGGATGATCTATTTGAAATAGGAATAGGTTTATGAATTAGGATTCTATATAGAAGAGGATTTGGATGATCTATTTGAAATAGGAATAGGTTTGGAGAATTCTATATAAGTGATCTATTTGAAATAGGAATAGGTTTGGAGAATTCTATATAAGAGAGACCTGAGATCAAATTTTGATATAGGAATAATTTTTTTGGGTGCTACAGTAACCGCTGCACTACAGTACCCGAGAGGAGAGAGAAAAAGATAGAGAAGAAGAGAAAGAGAAAAATTCAGATTCCGGATAGCTCGGGTGTCCAATTGCAGTGATTCAAAAACCGTTGTCTTCAGAAAGACGACGCCGTTGAGGGTACGGTTCTGGTTTCTCCGCGGGAGTTGGAGAATTTTGGTGAGATGGGTTTTAGGGTTTTGGTACCCTAGAGGTAACACTGTATCTTTCTCTTGTGATTTCAACCTTAAGTTCAGGTGTAACTTGGAAGGATTGTACTCTTGATTCATAGTGGAATATTTTTCTCTAGATTGCCTCGTGCACGTAGGCACGATTTGCCGAACCACGTTAAATCTTAGTGTTTACTTGCTTGTAGTATTTTTCATTGGTGTCGTTATTCATTTAGTTTTTAATTCCGCAGATTAATCTCCAAAAAAAATCCCAACAAGTGGTATCAGAGCCTTTGTTCAAAGCGTGCTTTGGGATGGAAAAGATGGAGAGTTTTGGCACAATGATGAAATTGGATGGGTCTAATTGGCAAGTATGGAAGTCCAAGATGGAAGATATTCTGTATTGTAAAGATTTACATGATCCTATTGAGGGAGATGAAGCCAAGCCAGAAAAGATGACTGATAAAGAATGGGAGAAACAACACAGAAAGGTGATCGGTTATATTCGGATGTGGATCGATGTTAGTGTGTTTCATCATGTATCGGGTGAGACTAATGCGAAGTCTCTTTGGAAGAAGCTTGAGGATCTCTACGAGCAGAAGACCGCGAGAAAAAAGGCGTTTATTATGAGGCGGTTAGTGAACTTGAAATTTAAAGAAGGAAGCAGCATTGCAGGACACTTGAATGAGTTCAAGAGTTTGATTAATCAGTTAGCTACCATGAAGATGACTATCGATGATGAGCTACAAGCTTTATTGCTATTGGGTTCTTTGCCAGACAGTTGGGAGACACTGGTTGTGACAGTCAATAACACAGCTCCAGATGGTGTGTTATCGATGAGTATGGTTACTAGTAGTTTATTCAATAAGGAGACTCGGAAGAAGTCTACCAGCACAGATAACTCACAGGCACTTGTAACGGAGAACAGGGGCAGGAGAAAGTACAGGGACCAGTCCAGAGGTTGTGGCACATCCAAGGGCAGATCAAAGTCTAAAGGAAGAGGTTGTTTTTATTGTGGGAAGCCATGTCATATCAAGAAGAATTGTTGGGCATTGAAGAAAGGCCAAGCTGAGAACAAAGAAGAAGAGAAAGATAAGAAGAAAAAGGCTAACAGTAACACTACAGCTACTTTGTCTGAGACCGATGTTATTCTCATTTGCAAGGAAGAAGATTTTATGCATGTTACAAGTCATAATTCCGAGTGGATAGTAGATACAGGAGCTACATGTCATGCTACCTCCAATTGAGACCTTTTCACATCGTATAAGGCAGGTGACTTTGGCAATGTGAAGATGGGCAATACTAGTTATTCGAAGATTGTGGGACTTGGTGATATACACTTGCAGAAAGATACCGGATGCACATTGATCTTAAAGAATGTGCGGCATGTTCTCAATTTGTGGCTCAACTTGATTTCGGGTCTTGCTTTGGACCGAATGGGATATGAAATTCAATTTGGTGGAGGAAAATGTAAAATCACCAAAGGCTCTCTTATGGTGGCTAGAGGAAGTGCATGTTGAAATTTATACAAGACTTAAGCGAAGGCTTCATATGATTCTTTAAGTGTGGCTCAAGATGGTGACACTCTCAGTTTGTGGCATAGGAGGCTCGGGCACATAAGTGAGAAGGGGTTGTAGATATTAGCAAAGAAGTCTCTCATTCCTTTTGTCAAAGGTTCGTCATTCACCCCTTGTGATTATTGTTTATTTGGCAAACAACATAGAGTTTCTTTTAGTAAGTCTTCTAAAAGAAAAGATAATATTTTGGATTTAATTTATTCTGATGTTTGTGGTCCTATTGAGATGGAGTCCTTGGATGGTAATAAGTATTTTGTCACATTTATTGATGATGCATCGCGGAAGATATGGGTTTTCTTATTGAGGACAAAGGATCAGGTGTTTTCAGTCTTCCAGCAGTTTCATTCCATGGTGGAGAGGCAGATAGGAAAGAAGTTGAAGTGTTTGCGCACCGATAATGGAGGAGAGTACACTTCCATTCAGTTTAGAGATTATTGCTCCAAGCATGGTATTCGGCATCAGAGGACAAAGCCCGGCACACCGCAGCATAATGGAGTTGCAGAGAGGTATAACAGGACCATTGTGGAGAAAGTCAGATGCATGTTGAAGATGGCGAAGTTACCTAAGAGCTTTTGGGCTGAAGCTGTTCGCACTACATGCTACATAATCAACAGGTCTCCTTCAGTTCCTTTGGGTTTTGATATTCCAGAGAGAGTTTGGTCTGGAAAAGATATTTCCTATTCCCATTTGAAGGTGTTTGGTTGCAAGGCGTTTGCACACATTCCGAAGGAGAAGAGACAGAAGCTTGATGATGAAGGATCGCTGCAATGACACTCAAACACTAGAAAGGGGGTTGAATAGTGTTTATGAAATCTAATGCGGAAACTTTAAATTTCAATAAAATAATATCACAAAGAGTAAGAAAGATCAAACCAATGTGTAGACAATCACAGAAAATTGCATACGCAAACACAAGGATTTATACTGGTTCGGTCCTTCAGACCTACATCCAGTCTCCAAGCCTCGCTTGAGATTTCTCCACTATTTCCACTTGAAAAACCGCAAGCACTTGCAACCCGCAAGCAAACAGTACAACCTTGATAATCTTCAATTGCCAATGCCACAACAATCTCTTCTTTCAAGAGATTGTCAAACTGTAACAAAATGGTACAACTCTTTCTCTTTCTATAAGCCTTGATGTGTAGATGTGAGTGACTTGCAATAGGCTATAGGAATGGTTTTTGTTCTAGAGTAATGGAATTTTAATCAAGACCAAAACTGAAAATAACACTCAATTTTTCTCTTCAAAAATGGAGTTAAGAACTCAAGAAAAACTCAAGTTTATGAAAAGGAATCTTATCATTTAATTTCAGAACTTAACACCTATATATAGGCACAAGTTTAGTTCAAAATATTTCAAAAATAACTGTCAAAACATTTATAAAACGTTCATGTTATTTGAAAGAAAATGACAGTTAGAAAGACTGTCTGGTCGACCAGATTGAGGTCTGGTCGACCAGACAGGCCGAGTCTGGAGCCTCTGGTCGACCATGTCCATATCTGGTCGACCAGATAGAGATTTTTCTGAATCTCTGTTTCTGGTTGTTATATCTGGTCGACCAGATATTTCTTTGGTCGACCAGATATTTCTTTGGTCGGCCAGAAACTATGTTATACATATTTTCAATAGATTAAAATGTTATTCATTTATTGATTAGACTTAGGATTATACTTAGAATATTTTCTATGATTTTCTAAGTGATTAGTGAGTTGTGTGTGTGATCAAGGCTTGTACAAAGATTCTAAAAGAAAAGACAAAATTGACAGAATTTTGTAAAGTATATTTTCTTCTTGAAGCGCGAAGTGACTTGATTAACTTCATCTTTTTGATCTTTGAAATCTTGTCTTTGATATAGCCTTAATATCTTGATTGTTGCTTTGAGATGTATATCTTGAATCTGCAGTAAAATATGTTAGATAAACAATGATTTGTTATCATCAAAATACAAGAGATATTGTAACATCAACCATGTTCCCAACAATCTCCCCCTTTTTGATGATGACAAATAATATTGAAAAACTTTAATTAAACATACTTACTCCCCCTGCAACAATGCATACATGTTAATTTAACACATAAAAAAATAGCACTTATTTGTAATCCTAATATTGTATAACAATGCATACATGTCAATATTTCAATATTGCAATAGTTATCAATATTTCAATATTCTAATATATCTCCCCATTTGTCATTAGTAAAAAGAAGAATAGAAAGGGAGATAATAATAAATAATGAAATAATTAATACATTTCTTCAATACATCCTAATATTTCTTCAACATGGCCTAAAACTTCAAATAAATCTTCAAGATTATGCACATAGTCCATTACATCTCCCATCCAAATAGGAAGACATAAGCTTGCAATGAAAATTAAGTTTTCTATGGGAGTCATATTGAATGTATTATGTTGTTTAAGAAGAAATATTTCTCTATTTATAACCATGGAAGTAGTTATTAGAGACTAACCATCAAGTAGTTATTTAAGAATTGGTTAGAAAAACTAAAATATGAGTTCAAAAATTTATGAAACATTTTTCTTATATTAACCAAGATAAATAACAAGAATATTTGCTAAAAATAAAATTCATTAAGTAAAAACAAACATACTTGTTCATTAATAACTAGCAAAAGTAAACATATCAAACATATTATTAATAAGAGTTTTAGGGTTCATACTGACCGTTCCAATTCCTACCACTTGACCCTTGTTGTTGTCACCGAAGGTAACAGTTCCTTCATCTTTAAGTTGTATGGAAGAGAATAAGTCCTTGTTCCCGGTCATGTGATTGGAACAGCCACTATCTAAAATCCATTTTTCCTATTTATTAGGTACCTGCAAAATAAAAGAAATATGTTTTGGTACCCTTTAACTGTTGGGTCCATGAGATTAGCATTTAGGAAACCAAACCCAATAAGAATTTGGTTTACCTACATTGTATGAAAGATAGTTTTTAGAATCACAAATATCTTTTTTGTAATTATAAGTATATATTTCTATCACTTAAACATACATTTTTAGGAACCCAAATGTAGTTGGATTTTAAAATATTCTTACATGCAACTTTCTTCGTATGCATTTTTCTATTATTATGTGAAAATACCTTAGAACTAGCATGCATAGATGTATCACTATGTGCATGATAATTACTTTTCACAAATTTAGAATATAAATAAGCATGATTTCTCTTTTGCATAGAAGAGTATATTTTCTCATTACTGGAATTAGAAACATATCCTAATCTTTGTTTACTCTTAGCAGGTAATTGATAAGAAAGTAAATTATCTAGATTCTCTTTTCCTTTGTTAAATTTACCTACATTCATTGATATAGTTTCATATTTGGTTTTAAGACTTTTAACATTATCATCCAAATTTGAAATACGAACTTTAAAGAAATCACATTCCTTTTTAAGAAGTTGATTGTTACTAGATAACTTGTAATTTTCAGAAAATAACTCTTTATTCTTCACTTTAAGATCTTGTATTTGTGAAGCATAAGGAGAGACTAAAATGTTATTCAAATTTTCATTTTCATTTTTTAATATTTTAAAAGAAGAATTTAGTTGCTTGTATTTCAAAAATAATTCGTTAAATGCGTCAAGTAACTCATCATGATTACTTACTTGATCATCATCAAATTCATTTGCCATAAAGCACATATTCGCTTGATGATCTTCTTTTTCCTCTTCTTCATCTGAAGATGACTGGTCACTATCATCCCATGTTATCGACAAAGCCTTCTTCTTTTTGTTCTTCACTTGTTCATTCTTGTTCTTTGTGAACCCGTTGAAATTGTTAGAAGACTTCGACTTTAACTTTTGTTGTAGGGGACATTCTTTCTTGTAGTGTCCTAGCTTATTACAACCAAAATAAGTGACTTTGTTAGTATATTTGAATTTACTAGAAGAGAACTTACCTTTCTTCAAGAATTTTTTGAATTTGCGTGTGATTATTTCAAACTCTTCTTCGTCATCGGAATCCTCATCATCAGTAGATGCTTGGAAAGCAAGAACCTTCTTGTTCTTATCTTCATTATCCTTTTTCCGATCTTCAAGTTGCACCTCGTATGCCATCAAATTCCCTATCAAATTTTCTACTGTCAATGTGGAGAGGTCGTTGGCTTCCTCTATCACAGTAGTCTTCTTCTCCCAATTCGAAGTAAGAGCCCGGAGGATTTTCCTAACCATCTCCACTTGTGTATAGACCTTTCCTAATACAATTAGGGAGTTGATGATGTCGGTGAATCTTGTGAACATTTTACCAATTGTCTCGTTGTCTTTCATTTTGAACATTTCAAACATGTGCACTAAAACAAAAATTTTTGAGTCTTTAACCTTAGAAGTTCCTTCGTGGGTTACCTCAAGTGTGTGCCAGATTTAATGTGCAGTGTTGGAAGTAGACACGCGGTTGAATTCATTCTTATCCATTGCGCAAAACAATGCATTCATTACCTTGGCGTCAAGATTCGCATTTGTCCTTTCCACCAATGTCCATTCAGAGTATGGAGTAGTAGGCTTGTTGTAATCAGACTCCACTATGTTCCAGAGATCGAATCCTATCGATTGAAGGTAGATCTTCATCCTACACTTCCAGTAGTTGTAGTTAGAACCATCGAAAAGTGGTGGTCTTTGAGTAGAATGTCCTTCCTTGAACTGTGATGTAGATGGTGTAGCCATTGTTATCCTTGATCAACCTGCTCTGATACCAATTGAAGGATCGCTGCAATGACACTCAAACACTAGAAAGGGGGTTGAATAGTGTTTATGAAATCTAATGCGGAAACTTTAAATTTCAATAAAATAATATCACAAAGAGTAAGAAAGATAAAACTAATGTGTAGACAATCACAGAAAATTGCATACGCAAACACAAGGATTTATATTGGTTTGGTCCTCCAGACCTACATCCAGTCCCCAAGCCTCGCTTGAGATTTCTCCACTATTTCCACTTGCAAAACCGCAAGCACTTGCAACCCGCAAGCAAACAGTACAACCTTGACAATCTTCAATTACCAATGCCACAACAATCTCTTCTTTCAAGAGATTATCAAACTGAAACAAAATGGTACAACTCTTTCTCTTCCTATAAGCCTTAATGTGTAGATGTGAGTGACTTGCAATAGGCTATAGGAATGGTTTTTGTTCTAGAGTAATGGAATTTTAATCAAGAACAAAACTGAAAATAACACTCAATTTTTCTCTTCAAAAATGGAGTTAAGAACTCAAAAAAAACTCAAGTTTATGAAAAGGAATCTTATCATTTAATTTCAGAACTTAACATCTATTTATAGGCACAAGTTTAGTTCAAAATATTTAAAAAATAACTGCCAAAACGTTCATAAAACGTTCATGTTATTTGAAAGAAAATGACAGTTAGAAATATAGGATCTGAAATAGATACACTAGAACACTATGTAGGACCCTAGAGGGGGGTGATTAGGGTCTTATGCTAATCTAATCCGATTTAAATGCCAATTAAAACTTATTAACAAGTTATCCTAGCAAGTATGAAATACAACAAGATATATGAGCTAGGATAAGCAATGCAAACAAAGAGATATATCCTATATGATGAAATATATATGTGTAAGGATATATAAATTACACAAGGATAAACAATCTAAACAAGATAGTGGATGATATAGAAATGAGCAATGCACAATGGCGATATAAGATATGAACATAGATATGAAAATGAACGCCAAAGCACACTCAAACACAATCAAGTGATCACGGAGTTCGGACCTTCCGTCCTACGTCTCCGCTCCCCACTCTCGGGGAGAAATCCACTATCAACCGGGTTTTCTACGTTCACCCGAATAACGTTTACACCTCACAGTATCGGTTTTCAACGCTCACCGATCAACGTCACTCCTCACACTCGGTTTCTAGCTCACCGAAAACCTCACTACACACTCGGTTTCTAGCTCACCGAAAACCTCACTACACACTATCACAATGTAACAAAATATAAATTTGTTCTCTACAATAGATGAGAACACAATGAAAGCACAACTCAAAGTTACAATCTCTCACCACCCAACTATACTATGTATGTAAATACTAAAAGCTCAATGTGGGTGTGTATAACAATGAGTAAAATAAAAACTTAACTCAATAAGAACTAGCAAAAATATTGATATGAAATACAATAGTAGAAATGCTAGGAATTAGAGTTAAGAAAACTTCTCTAAAACACAAAGGGAGGATGATGAAATGTTGAAGATGAACTCTTCAATAGTTGATGTAAACTCCTCTTTGTAACAGCAAACCCAAAACAAACTTAAACCAAAACTAAACAAGTTTAAACCCTTGTTTTAAAACTTGTTAAAACATTCTCTTTTTTTTATTATAGAATTGAATGCAATGAGGGTATATATAGGAAGAGGAAATATCAGCAAAAACCCCAAAACAGAAAGACCAAAATGCCCCAAAAAAGTCAGCTCAGAAATAGCCGTTGGAAATCCAACGGTCACATTGTCGGTCGACCGAAAATTCCGTCGGTCGACCGATGAGAGCAAAAACACGAAGAAAACATTCTAGACCATCGTCGGTCGACCGGAAATCCTGTCGGTCGACCGATATGAGCTCTCGGTCGACCGTACCGGTCGACCGACGATTCTCTGGAAAAATACTGACGAATGGTCAATTGACCGGTCGACCGTACCGGTCGATCAAAAACTGACATTTCCAGAAAAATCGGTTTTAGAGCTGATTTTAAAACACTATTTAAAAATATCAAATAAATTCAGAAAAATGTAAAACTTTGGGGAATGAATATAGACATGATAATACACATGCTACAAAAACTGGTTTTCTAAAAAGACTTCCCAAATGAGAAATATTATCATTTTGCAAAATAGTCCAAAACATGAAAACCTGAAAATTGATATTTTGATATTTTGACTTAAACAACATTTTGAAACCTTATGAAATGATTGTATAGACTTGATAAAAGATATAACATGTTGTTATGAAGTCTATACTCTAGAAATACAATATTTTCAGAAATTTGCATATTCTATGCAATATATTCAAAACACTAAATATAATTTCATTAAATATAAGCTTGTTAAAAGTGAAATCATATATAGGCATATAAACATGAAACAAAATAGTATATATAAGCTTGTTAAAAGTGAAATCATATATAGGCATATAAACATGAAACAAAATAGTATTTTCCAATTATTCATTTGTTTCATATATAAACTCGAAAATTATTAAACCAAAAACATATATGTATATATATAACTGTATATATACAAAACCAAAACCAAGGCGTGTATGTGTGTGTATGATTGAGCTTAAGGTACTAACACACATAATATAAAACCTAAAACTACATTACCCAAGCAATCTTGATCTTTAATTAAGCTTGACTTGGTACACTTGCGGATGAAGCTTGAACTTGGATCTTGAACTTTGAATAGCAAGGCTTCACCGACATTCCGCCAACCTCCTTTCGATATGATCGTGTAGGCTTAATCCATCCATCCTCCAACATCGTTGTTTGCCTAGAATAAATACGAAAACATAAACACTAGACAAACAATATTAGAAGTAAATTGTTTGTTAAACATCATCAAAACAAGAAGGCCAACACACTAGAGGGGGGTGAATAGTGTTCTCTTAAAATTATTGCAAAGTAGATAATAAATTGCAAAGAAAAATGGCAATCTCGGAAATTTGCAAACACAAACACAAGGATTTTATACTGGTTCCACCAAACCGGTGTACATCCAGTCCCCAAGCAAATCCCGCTTGAGAGTTTTCTTTAATGAATATGAGCCATTGGATTTGTCTTGAGCCCCAAGCAACTATCTCCACCTTTGAATTTGCTTTTTGATTTTCTCTAGTTTAATCACAAGAGGCTTCATTGATTTTCATTTGATTTTCACAAGAAAATCAAAATCCGGTCCATCAACTCTGCAGCAATCAACCATTGCAAGTCCAAATACTTTAATCCAAATACTTTAATCCATCAAGTCCATTGCAAGTTGTAAATCCGGCCATGTAGAAATAAATGCAGCCCAGGTCCTTTGAAGCTAATCAAACAAATATGTATTTGATTTTTCAGCCCATAGAAAACTTCAGCCAAAGAGGTCCGGTCTTGATTGAGAAAAAATGAAATGCAGCAAAGTCTCTTTTAGGTCCGGCCCAAGTTATATTTCCTTTGATTTGTGAAGCAAAGTCCAGCCCACTTCGAATTTAAATCTTTGCCAAGCCCAATTCGGTCCTCATGCACACGTGATTTTCAACACAAAGCCAACAGGTCCGGTCTTCTTTTGCATAAAAGTCCATTCCATAAAATAATTAGCAATGTTGGTTGATTTTCATTGTTTTGTAATCTTTGCATAAAAGTACATTCCATTCCACTCTTTGCATCCAAGTCCACCAAGTCTTTGGTGTAATCATTTTTCTTGATGGGCTTTGGGCTTCAAAAATACTACAAAATAGAGAAGAGAGATTTTTGAGGGGTTTTTACATTTAATAATATTTATTTATATTTTCATTCAATTATGTGCAAACTAATCTAACAACAATTATTAATGGTATATTTATTCATATAAAATAGATAATGAGGGTATAAAATTGTAATAAAATGTGATTATCATCTCCTTTTTCTGATTGGACTCAGGGAAGGGTGATATCAAATCGATCTATTTTTGGTGTCATATACATAGTTAGCACATTCGAATCTAATAGTGTTATTGCCCCCCTTTAAGTATATTTCAAGGACCTATTGGTCAAAAGAAAGGGGGGGGGGGTCCAGATTTCTGGACGGAGCCGTATGAAGCGAGAGTCTCACATATGGTTCCCTATTTAAAATGAGAAAGATGGTTTCCAAGATGTAGGATAGTTTTTACCGGGTCCCAAACAACAGAACAATTCCTCATTCTTGGGGAGACTTTTGATATGTCTCTCAAGCATCGAGAAGTTCCTCATTCTTGAAAGACTTTCAAGCATCGAAAGGAAAAAAATAAATCTCGATGACTTGATGGTTACAATAGCTATAGAGGAAAAGCATAAAAATTACAAAAATGTTGTGCCTGTTGAGCACCAACCTAAAGCAAATGTTATAACTTATGGGAAAAGTTTAAAAACGAAACTAATGGCGAATGACAAAATTAAAGCCAAGATCTAAAAAAAAACCAAAAACAAACAAACCATGTTGGAATTTGTGGACAGATTGGACTTTTGGCTAAAGTTTGTCCTATAAAGAAAGCTAAAGTCAATCTAGGGTCTACTAATGTGCTTTAAGTTAACATGGTTATGACTGAGCCTGCTGGATCCATCGTATTGTATATTTCTATTAACTCTGAGTTACTATCTATTTATGAACCAAATGAATGGTTGGTAGACACTGGTGCAAATGTACATATTTGTGTTGATAAATTACTGTTTGTGTCTTACTAGCCTGTAAATGGAAATATTGTAAAGATGGGGAACCAAAGTGCATCTCAAGTGTTAGGATATGGATGAATCGACCTGAAGTTCCCTTCAGAGCGAGTTCTATCATTACACAAGGTGCATCGCGTTCCTATTGTTTGCCACAACATTATCAGTGGTTCATGTTTAGTTAGGAGGGTTATGAGTATTCTTTTAAATGTAATAAAGTAGTTATATTGCATTATGGATCTTTTATTTTAAGGGTTATGGTTCTGATAGAATGTATAAGGTTAGAGCAAAACCTATTTTTTCTGAATTAAATAAGATTTCTATTTCTGATTATCTTATTAGTAACAATATTGAATGATCTGAAATTTAGTATAAACGTCTTGGTCATGTTAATTTTAATCTATAAAAAGAACGATGAATCTTAATATGATTCTTAAACACTCTTTAGATCTAGTAAAAAGTGACAAGTATGTGTAACCATTAAACAAATAAGTAAACCTTTTCATTCCGTTGATAGAAATTATGAGTTTCTTGATTTAGTTCATGGTGACCTTTGTGAGTTTAATGATGTTTTGACCAAAGACATGAAAAAATATTTTATCATCTTTATAGATGACTATAGCAAATATTGTTATGTTTACTTGCTTAAAACTAAAGATGGGGCTCATGAAAAATTTATCATTTTTAAAAATAAAGCTAAAACTAAAATTGGTGAGTTAAGATATGATAGAGGAGGATAATATTCATTGAATTAGTTTACTCTATGTCAAATCTTTTGGCATAGTGCATGAGGAAACTGCTCCTTATTCTCCTCC
>NC_033799.1:48717473-48783292 GCF_001876935.1 Asparagus officinalis
GTACCCATACTATGTTGGGTCCTTTAAATTAGCCTTTAGGAAATCAAACCCATGAAGAGTTTGATTTGCTTAAATAGTTAGATGATAAACAAATATTTTAATAAAATCAGAAATATAAAAATTCTTATGAAAAGAAGATAATTCTTTTGGAACCCAAATAGAAAAGAATTTTGATTTCTTTTTACACAAATTTTTAGATTTATAATCATGCAAATCACAAGAAGGTTTTACAAATATTGTATTCTTTGATTTGTTTTTATTAATTTGAAAACCTAATCCTTTTATCTTTTGTAATTCTCTTTGAAAAGAAAGAATATTATTAAGATTATCTTTTCCTTTATTAAATTTGCTTACATTTAAACATATATCTTCATATATTGATTTAAAAGAAGAAATATCTTTATCTAAACTATTAATTCGAATATTTAACTTATTACATTCTGATTTTAAATATTTATTTTCATTAGATAAATTATCATTTTCTTTTAGTAAAGAAAAATTTTCTTCTTTTAATTCAACTAATTGAGAATTAGTATAAGTAGAGGAATTTAAATCTGAAATTTCTTCACGTAACCTTTTATTCTCACCTTTAAGAAAATTATGTGAAATTTTTAATCTTACAAAGGTTTCATATAATTCATTAAAAGCATCTAAAAGTTCTTCATTTTCACTTACATCATCTTGTGCCATGAAACACATGTGAGCACTTTCCTTTTCTTCAATTTCTTCATCTGAGGATGATTCATCACTATCATCCCAAGTGACTGTCATTGCTTTCCTTTTCTTGTAATTTTGAATATTATTGAAGTTGTTGAAATAACTTGATTTTTGTTTATTCTTCAACATTGGACAATCTTTCTTCATATGCCCTGGTTTATTACACTTAAAACACAGAGGGTTAGTTGAATTTGAATTCTTAAATTTAAAATTACCTCTTTTGATGAATTTTCGAAATTTTTGTGCAAACATACCCATTTCTTCATCATCATTATCTGAATCTTCTTTATCGGAAGTAGTATTGAATGCAAGAACTTTCTTGTTCTTAGATTCTTCATCATTCTTCCTATCTTCAAGTTGTACTTCATATGCCATAAGATTACCAATAAGATTTTCAACCGTAAGAGCTGACAAATCATTGGCTTCTTCAATTACAGTAACTTTCTTTTCCCATTATGGAGTAAGTGAACGAAGTATCTTTCTTACCATCTCCACTTGAGTATATGTTTTTCCAAGACCAATAAGAGAATTTGTGATGTCGGTGAATCTTGTGAACATTTCTCCAATAGTCTCATTTTCCTTCATCTTGAATAATTCAAATCTGTGCACAAGAAAAGAAATTTTAGACTCTTTAACTTTAGTAGTACCTTCATGAGTTACCTCGAGTGTGTGTCAAATATCATATGCGGATGTGGCCGTTGACACCCTATTGAACTCATTCTTGTCAAGTGCACAAAATAAGGCATTCATTGCTTTAGAATCCAAAGTCGCATTGTTCCTTTGAGATGTAGTCCATTCTGCGAAAGGAGTTATTGGCTTCTCATATTTTATTTCCACGATGTTCCAAAGTTCGTAGCCAAGAGATTGGAGGTAGATCTTCATCCTACACTTCCAATAGTTGTAGTTCGTGCCATCGAACATTGGAGGACGATTTGTAGAGTGACCTTAATTTGTCGATGCCATCTTTCACCTTGCTCTGATACCAAATGTAGGATCTGAAATAGATACACTTGAACACTAGAGGGGGGGTGAATAGTGTTCTTTTAAAATTATTGCAAAGTAGATAATAAATTGCAAAGAAAAATGGCAATCTCAAAATTTTGTAAACACAAACACAAGGATTTTATACTGGTTCCACCAAACCGGTGTACATTCAGTCCCCAAGCAAATCCCGCTTGAGAGTTTTCACTATGATTTTAAATAAACTTACAAAATCAAACGCAAACCTGACCAATTTGCAAGTCCCTGCAAATTGTAACACCAATTGACAAACTCCTTGCCAATTTGAATCACAATCTCTAAGCCAAGAGATTAACCCTCTCACAACCGAGAGAAAACTTGTTGAAGAAGAACACAATGATCCTATAAGCCTTGAATATGTAATGAAGTGCAGCAGTGGCTTAGGATTCTTTTAATCTCTGTAAAATTGCCTAATTGATTTGTTTTTGATGAAGGTATATAGGCAATTTCAGAAACTCTTCTTTTTCAGAAAATCAGAATGTTTTTCACTTAAAAAATTGCACAAAGATCAAAGCTTATGGGTATGTATGCATGTACCATTTTTCTGAAACACTGTAAAAAGACAGAAACTTATGTTTCTGTCAAACATCTCAGTAGTCGACTATAATCTCTATTAGTCGACTATACTGTAAAAAGACAGAAACTTGTATTTGAGTTATATACATGAGTAATCGACTACTATCCTAATTAGTCGACTATTAAGATCAAAAATTCAGAAATAATGAGTTTTTATAATTAAGTTTTAACTACTATTCTAATGGTTAACATAGGGGATTTCTATAGTTAACCAACACACTAAGCCTGTGTTAGTGTATTCTAAAAATGTGTGTGTGTGCGTGTGTGTGATCAAGGCTTGTACAAAAATTCTAAGTAAAGAAAAATCAAATTACATTATCTTTTGTTCTTCATTTTCTTCACTTCAAAAAATGCCTTGATATCCACTTGCACTTGTACATATTCTGATATTGAAATCTGCATATGAAAGTTAGTGCACACACTATATAGATTGTTATCATCAAAACACTATCATGGAGATATGATAGTCAACAAGAAAGACTATCTGGTTGACCAGATTGAGGCCTGGTCGACCAGACAGGCCGAGTCTGGAGCCTCTGGTCGATCAGGTCCATATCTGATCGACCAGACAGAGATTTTTCTGAATCTCTGTTTCTGGTTGTTATATCTGGTCGACCAGATATTTCTTTGGTCGGCCAGAAACTATGTTATACATATTTTCAATAGATTAAAATGTTATTCATTTGTTGATTAGACTTAGGATTATACTTAGAATATTTTTCTTATAATTTTCTAAGTGATTAGTGAGTGTGTGTGTGATCAAGGCTTGTACAAAGATTCTAAAAGGAAAAGAACAAATTGACAGATTACATTTCTTTTGAACCTTCATATTTTTTGATCTTTGAAATCTTGCTCTTTGAATGCCTTAATAACTTGATTGTTGCTTTGAGATATATATCTGGAATCTGACAGTAACAAATATGTTTAGATAAAACAATGATTTGTTATTCATCAAAATACAAGGAGATATTGTAACATCAACCATGTATCCCAACGAGATGGTAGAGCGGTTCCCTTGCATCTTCATTGGTTATGGAGAAGATGAGTTCGGCTACAAACTATGGGATCCAGAAAAGAGACAAATGATTAGACGAGCAGATGTGATTTTTCAGGAGGATTGGACTATTACAGATCTTGGGAGAGCAGAGCAGTCAGAAAGTGTTGCTAGTGAGATTCCAGATATGACACACGTTTCGTCTCCAGTACAGTTGCATCCTACAGATACAGAGCAGGTGCATGACGATGATGTTGATGATGACAGTCAGATACCAGAGTAGGGAGACGGTGATCAGAATCATGAGCAGGAGGCCCTAAGCAGGGGGAGCATCATCAGCAACAGGAGTTTGCAGAGCCACAACTTAGGAGATCAGCTAGAGAGCATCGACCATCCACGAGATATTCTCTTTCAGAGTATTCTTTACTGACAGAAGAGGGTGAGCCAGAAAGCTTTCAGGAGGCACATACTCATAAAGACAATGACAGATGGTTCTAGGCTATGAAGGAAGAGATGAAGTCTCTTGAAAAGAAAGATACTTATGAGTTGGTGGATTTGCCAAAGGACAGAAAAGCTTTGAAGAACAAGTGGGTGTTCAAGTTAAAAAAAGGATGGTTACAAAGAGATTTAGAAATACAAAGCTAGATTAGTGGTGAAAGGCTTTGGTCAGAAAAAGGGCATTGATTTTGATGAAATTTTTTCATCGGTTGTGAAGATGACGTCCATTAGAGTTATCTTGGGTTTAGCAGCTAGTTTAGACCTCGAAATTGAGCAACTTGATGTGAAAACTGCATTCCTTCATGGTGATTTGGAGGAGGAGATCTACATGGAGCAGCCGGAAGGTTTTAAAGTGCAGGGAAAAGAACACATGGTTTGCAGGTTGAAGAAGAGTCTCTATGGTTTGAAGTAGGCACCCAAGCAGTGGTACAAGATATTTGATTCTTTCATGCTGAGTCATGACTACCAGAGGACAGTTGCAGATTCGTGTGTATATTTCAGGAGAATTTCAGATTCTAGCTTCATTATCCTTTTGCTTTATGTGGACGACATGTTGATTGTTGGTCAGGATAGTCAGATAATCGGTGGGCTGAAGAAGAAGTTATTTAAAGCTTTTGACATGAAGGATTTGGGCTCGGCACAGCGGATTCTTGGTATGGATATTATTCGTGACAGGAAAGCCAGGAAGTTATGGTTATCACAAGAAAAATATGTTGAACGGCTACTTGATAGATTCAACATGAAAGATGTTAAGTGAGTCAGTACTCCGCTTGCAGGACATTTGAAGCTTTAGCAAGAAATTTTGCCCGACTACAGATAAGGAAAAGAGTGAGATGAAGAATATTCCTTATTCTTCAGCTGTAGGAAGTTGATGTATGCCATGGTTTGCACTCGGTCAGATATAGCTCATGCGGTTGGCATTGTGAGCAGGTTTTTTTCTAATCCAGGGAAAGTTCATTGGGAAGGTGTAAAGTGGATCTTAAAATATTTGAAAGGCAGTTCCAGATTGTGTTTGAGTTTTGGAGGTTCGAAGGCAGTATTATATGGTTTTGCAGATACGGATATGGCAGGTGATCTCGATCACAGGAAGTCTACCTCAGATTGGTTGTTCACTTTTGCAGAGGGGCAGTATCATGGCAGTCCAGGTTGTAGAAGTGTGTTGCTTTATCTACAACATAGGCGGAATATATTGCAGCTGTAGAAGCCGGTAAGGAGATGATTTGGTTGAGAAGATTTCTGCATGAGTTAGGCTTGCAGCAGGACAATTATCAAATCTTCATTGATAGTCAAAGTGCTCTTGATTTGAACAAGAATTCTACATTCCACTCCAGGACAAAACACATCGATGTGAGATATCATTGGCTTAGAGAAGCTGTTGAGAAAGAGGAGCTAAAGTTACAGAAGATTCACACAGATGAAAATCCAGCAGATTTTTTAACGAAGACCGTTTTCAGAGAGAAGACAGAGTTATGTCGGCGATTGGCCGGCATGAACTCCCGTTGAGGAGTTAAATATTGGCATATCCCCTCCTTGGGCTGGAGGGGAAGATTATTGTGGTCCAGCCCAAGATAAGGCCCACATGAGGAAGTCTACATGAATTAGGATTCTATATAGAAGAGGATTTGGATGATCTATTTGAAATAGGAATATGTTTGGAGAATTCTATATAAGAGAGACCTGAGATCAAATTTTGATATAAGAATAATTTTTTTGGTGCTACAGTAACCACCGCGCTACAGTACCCGAGAGGAGAGAGAAAAAGAAAGAGAAGAAGAGAAAGAGGAAAATTCAGATTCCGGATAGCTCGGGTGTCTAATTGCAGTGATTTAAAAACCGTTGTCTTCAGAAAGACGTCGCCGTTGAGGGTACGGTGTTGGTTTCTCCGCGAGAGTTGGAGATTTTTGGTGAGACGGGTTTTAGGGTTTTGGTGCCCTAGAGGTAACACTGTATCTTTCTCTTGTGATTTAATCTTCAAGTTCAGGTGTAACTTGGAAGGATTGTACTCTTGATTCATAGTGGAATATTTCTCTCTGGATTGCCCCGTAGACGTAGGCACGATTTACCGAACCATGTTAAATCTTGGTGTTTGCTTGCTTGTAGTATTTTTCATTGGTGTCGTTATTCGTTTAGTGTTTAATTCCGCAGATTAATCTCTAAAAAAAATTCCCCAACAACGGTGACATCACAGTGGAAAAATGAGATATCGTTCATGATTGCTGATATTGGGCAATACATGATCTCCAATCTTGAACCTCACATGACTTTCAATATTCTTCCAACTATTATGAACGAGCTATAGGGTGTACAAATGGCCTGATAGGGTGTACAAATGGCCTGAAATGTTGTGTTGTGCATCACTAATTCTACTTCCTTAAGGGAAATCCTTCCTTAAGATATATATATATCTTGTTATTACTCCGATAAGCATTTGCAGTGCTTAATCAATCCAATGTCAGACTTGACAATGGAAAGGTATATGTATATGTATATGTATTTGTGTGTGTGTGTGTGTATACATACATTACGAATTTTCTTAAACACATTCTCGTATTGACTTATATTCTTTTTAGGCTAGAGGAGATATTCCTGTAGGTAGTAGTACGATACGGTATCCGATGCAGCTACCACTAATCAATGAGATAATGATGAGGAGGAGTGAGTTCTTTCATATGTATTGTATTTTATGACCGGATATGATTTATTTAATATTTATGGACTTCTGCATCGTGTTAGACATGTAAGGACATGTAGTGTTGTTTTTTTATAGTTGATTATGTATGTGTTTGTGATTTTATTGCTTTGTGGATGGGTATGTGAGATGCGATTGATATATGACTTATGTATGTTGGATATGGAGAGCATGTTGGATATTGTGATTTGACTATTAGACATTGAGATATGATATACAATATGTATACATGATTATTTAATGGAATTAGACAGGGACTTAATCAATTCAACCACTTTTTTTTTATTGCAACAACAAACATGGGTGATGGGTAATCCATTACCAATGAGCATTGTAGCAGGTTACCACCAATGTGTAAAATGTTGGTGATGAATGTGACATCGCCAATGAACATTAGTGACGGATAACCCGTCACCAACATTTTATACATTAGTAACAAGTTACCCTTCTCAATGCTCATTGGTGATGGTTGATCATCCATCATCAATGATAATCCATTGATAATGACTACCAGTCTCCAATGTTCATTGGTGATAGGTCTACCTATCACTAATGCACAAAGATGATGGATTCATTGGTGACACCTTGTTCCTCGTGGCCGATGTACATTGGTGATGAATTTGCTGGCATTGATGACGGATAACATCATCATCAATGGTTTATTTTCCACTAGTGAAGTAGTATCCATTCAAGAACATGGGTCCAATCACAAGATATATAGATTCGCCACATTAATCCCCACTTTATCAAGTCTATGTTAGATCTACATCATAAACTTGAGATCTAAAACCATATAGCCATGATTAATTCAAAGAGATTAACAAGGATCTAAAAGAGCGGAAGCTTATACCTGAATCCATTGCTTGATCTTTAGATGGGTATTGATCTTCTAACCTTAGGGTTCTCTCTAGCCGAATTTCTCTCTTAGATGGGGGTGAAGAGAATTAGAGAATGTAGTAACCCTAGATTAGGGACCATAACCCCTTATTTATAGATGTTGTACTTTTGTAATTTAGCCCCTCAATAAATCACAATTACAACCTGGTATCTGCACATATAACCCCATGATTATAATTAAATACCCATTAACCCAACTTAATTGATCATTTTAGCGGGTTATCCTGAAAGATAGCAATACACATTGATTAATCATATGTGCCCACAAATAGATTTATTAGATTAAATCCAACAATCTCCCACTTGGGTACCATATGATTCCTTAAATTGTGTATAACCTTATGAGCTCAAAAATTGCTATCACTAAAAAGGTATTTCCGAACAATCTCGTCCATTGACTATATCAATATAGGATCAATTTTGGCCTTCGTCACATTTATCGTGACTCGACCCATCAATGGTCACATATACCAATACAATCAAATGACATAGATCAATCATGGATGTGCAGCATGAAAATTACATGCAATGTGATCAGTACATGTCTATTTTCAACTGGTCCTCCTTAGTTCCGTCTAGAATAAACATTCTAGACGGAATTCTTGGTATCCTAGACGGAATTTTCCGTCTAGGATACCCAGAATTCCGTCTAGAATGCTTATTCTAGACGGAATTCCGTCTAGAATACGCGTCTAGTTTATTTCCGTCTAGTATGGAATATTCTAGACGGAATTCAAAACCGTCTAGAATACATCCTAGACGGATTATTCTAGACGGAATTTCCGTCTAGAATAAGTTATCGTAGACGGAAAAAAATTCCGTCTAGAATAAGTATTCTAGACGGAAATTTCCGTCTAGAAATCTCATTCTAGACAGAATTTGATTATTTAAAAATTTTTTATTTTTTTTATTTTTAAAAAGCATTCTAGACGGAATTTAAGCATCCTAGACGGAATTTCCGTCTAGGATACTCTGCTACAGTAAATTTTTTTTTTTTTTTTTGCAGATTCTACTTTGAGTGTATGTACACAATATTGAACAACAAAAACTTATATTCATCTCCAACACAATCTAATTATATTCCAAAATCAAATCTCATTATATTCAAATAATACATTCATCAAAATAGTAGAGAGATACATAAATTGTTTACAAACTTTTACATAAATTATTTAATAAAAATTCATGATTTATAATGCGATATCAAACCAAGAGAAAACATTTGCTGGAGATAAGCGAACAAAGCAAAAGAATCGCTTCAGAGATAGTAGTCAACTAAGCATTGTTGATGAGGTACCACAGTCCTGAAGCAAGAAGCTACCACATTTGCCATCTTTACATCTATAGCCTTCAAGAAGAGCATCTTCCTTAAGTTCCTAACAGAGACTGTGGGACAGTTTTGCAGAAAAATAGTCGGTAAAGGCAAGATTGCATAAAAATATCTTGGCCAAGAGAAAAGGATAAAACGAAAAATATATTATACTAAATGCAATTAGTTTACCAAAAAGAAAAAAAAGAAACCTTAGTACAGCGAGGACAGTTGCAAGTAAAGAAATATTGCTTTTTGAGATCATTCTGCCGCGTATTCGTGGTTGCAGCAGTTTCTATATAACAGAAATCAGTTAAGCCTTGCCTTTGAGAAGTTAGCCGTTATCTCCTTGAGGTTAATCTCCATGTGAGGAAGCACCAACTTAACAAGGTTAGCCATTTGAGCATAAAGCACTAGTTGTTTCTCCTTGATGTCAGACATATCTGGACAAAAACAAAAAATCAATCAACAAAATAGTGGAAACCCATTATGAAACTTATAATGTCTGTTAAAATGCAAAGATAAAATTTATGGTACGAGAAACCAATGCATCCACCAAGCCATAGTTATCCATTGGAGTAGTCGGAATAACCTACACAAAGTAAACTCATATAAGAAACAGTTGTCTTACATAGCTAGGCTATTTTGAAATTGTTTGAACTTCAATCCATCAAGTATTTGAAGATCGCTAGTGCTGCAGTGCATGAACCACTTCCGCACATATATCATATCATAAAAGTACTGGAGACCATTAATTTTTGGGAAGGGAGGAAAAATAGCTTTGGTGCTAGCTAGGATCAATGGAGTAACTTGCCCACATGAGAAAATATACAATAGGAAGTTTCATCTTGAGGTTATTTTCTTCACCGTCAAAATATTGTTGGTACAACATAATCACAAACATTGTGACGACAACATCCAACAGTAACAGAGCACGCAAATGCCAATAGGTAATGGCGTAATGCTAAGTCATTGCAAGTTATCATGACAATATCCAAGAGGCTAATCTTGACAGTAAAACCATAATTGTGACACATTAAGGCATTTATCACAACAAAATCAGGGTGCGCCATGTATATGCTGGCAAAGACTTTGGACAACCTCAAGAAGGCTTCTGTGCGTAGGATAAGTGATTTGACAAAATATCAAAATGATAGATCCACTATAAAACCAAAAATAATTTGAGGGTACAAGAAATAAGCTCGAACCTATGTGAACTTTAATAGAAACATCTATATTCCATATAGGGTAAAGGTGAATATCTTTCACCCCTCCTTTTGAGAGACCTATATCACTTTGAATTTCAAAAACATGTAAAGAGAGTTTGTGCTCACTACTCAGGCAATTTCAGCTAATGGGGAAAAAAAAGTTCTCCAACAACTAGATATGACAATAAAAACAAAAGAACAAGTGCTTACACCACACTTGGATCAATGAGTAGTAACAAGTAGACTATTAGTCATGGGGCTAGTTTCATAAAAATTCATGATTTATAGCTATTACTCGACAAAAATAAAATTTTCAGTCACAACAACTATTATAACACCAAGTCATAACTTCTAGGTATTAGTAATTGATCCGAAGCAATGGCTAACAGAAGTGTATACCTTAACTCATAAGAAAATCTTAACCAAGTCCCCATAAACAGTGCTCACAAGAGCATAAGGTTTTGTTAGTAACAAATCAAAGGTAATAACAGACCTTATGATATCCTTCTATTTTCTAAACCAAATTCAAGAAGTAGATATTTGAATCATGAAATTTTCAGATATTCGAGCAAAACAAATGTACCCAGTTAAAGAAAGTAAATAAAAGCAAAGATTACCTCAAACTCAAGCTCTGAACTCTCGAGGGATCCAGCATGCTGAACACCTGCCCTACAAACGCCGGCTGGCCGCCGCCGCCGCCCTTGGACCTGGAGCTCAACCCCTCCATCCTCACGCTCGTCGCCAAGCTCCTAATTGCCGGCGACGACGCTGCCGAGGCCGAGGCAGAGGGATCCTCTCAGTTATTTTAGAAGGAAGTAGATAGAGAGGGGAGAGGGAGGAAGAAGGGTACGATCACGACCGACTGTGGCGGTGGAGGAGGAGATGAGGTGGCACGTGGAGGAGAGGTTGTGGGAGTTCGGGAAGGGGTCCGGTGAGGAAGAGAGGAGGCGGGAGAGGTGGTGGAGGCCGTGGAGGGAGAGGGAGTAGAGGTCGACGTTGAGAAGGCAAGTCCCTGAGCTTGGGCTGAGCCCTGGTCCAGATCCAAACTGGTCTTGGAATCTTGTAAAGAGATTCTTGAGGTGAATCTCCATGAGAATGACACTAAAAATCAGTTGAAATACTGTAAGATTCAAAAGTTATAATGAGTGTAGAATCAATATTTTGCAAAGAAGAACTCAGTTTCTTAGCTAGACCCCGGAAGTATAATATAAATAACTGCAATTCCAATGCAGATTACAGAAAACGTAGAGCTAAAAGATTGAATTTTTCATTTCAAACAACTGAATCCCTAAAGATCCTCAATTAAAAATCTCTATAAAGTGAATTCGAAATGCTAAGAAAAACCTAAATTTCTCTGAACAATGAAAGCACCCAATTCAAGGGGAGTTCCATTTCTAGTTGGCGTAATCAAAATCGCTAGACATGCCCAAAAGACAGGATTTTTATGCTTCAAGGAGTGAATTGAGATTGCTCAACAACATTATGAACATAAAAAATCAGAAATCTAATGAGAATGAGAAAAACCCAAATCGAAATGAGGCTGAGAGAGCACTCACCAGTTAGCTAGAATCAACAAATCTGCTGATGTGCACAAGATGAAAGCCTCCGAGATGTTGGCTCTGGACTCGGGGGAAGCCGGGGGTCGTCGGAGGGCTGATTGGGCGGCGGAGGGATGTCGGGGAGGCGGATGGTGACTGCGGTTATGAAAGGTGGCAGGTGGAGCGGCGTTGCTGCTGGTCGGAGGGGTTGACCGGGGTGGGAGGAGCGGCGGTGAGAAGAGGAGAGGCGGCTGGTCAGGTGTTGGAGGGTGAGCGAGGCGATGGTGGTGCTGGTCGTGGAAGAGGAGCGGTGGAGGAGCTGATGGCGGATGGTGAAGGTGATGAGGAGGAAGGGGATGAAGGGGCTAAGGATAAGGGGATTTTTGGGTGAAGGGAGGAGAGAGAGAACGAAGATCGGTATTTATTTTGGGTTGGGGGAGCGGGGGATTTTCGATTTGCGGGGGAAATTTTGGTTTTTATTTTTTTATGTGAGCCAAAACATCCTAGATGGAAATTTCCGTCTAGGATACATTCTAGACGGAAATTTCCGTCTAGAATACCTGTTCATATCAAAAAAAAATTAAAAATAAATTAACCGTCTAGAATAACATTCTAGACGGAAATTTTCGTCTAGGATGTTTTATCCTAGACGGAATATTCTAGACGGAAATTTTCCGTCTAGTTTAATACAAACTAGACGGAAAATTTTCCGTCTAGAATATTCCGTCTAGGATAAACGATTTTCTACTAGTGTACAAGATCCCTAACTCTTGACAACTGTTTCCACATCCATGAATCTCCTATCCTTGCTTGAACATTCCATATAGTACCAAATTTTAAGTTTGATGGCAGCGACAATATTCCAATAATTTCTAGGATAAACCCACAGGCCACCGTGTTTCTTCACCTTACAACTGTACTCCAAGTTCATATTTTAGAAGCTTGATCACATCTACCTCATAAGAAACCTCTACCTAGCTCATCAATTTTGTTCAAGACCTTTTTTGATAGTGTATAATTACTTGTCCAGAAATTTTGAATCCCAAGAACAGCACTCCTTAGCAATTAAAGTCGATCTTCATGGATAGAATAATTTCCTATTCTTCATCCTACCCTGAAATTGCTGAGATATTCTAAGAGAGAACTGCAGCCTATATATGATAACTGTTTGCTAAGAAGAGGCATGCCTAAGTATCTTATAGGCACAATACCCTCAGAGAAACCAGAAGAGGAAAGGATTTCAGTTTTATTATCACCATTTAGACCTCCAAGAAAGATAAAACTTTTACTAGCATTTGCTTCCAAACCAAAAATAGAACTGAATTCAAGAAGACATAGGTTGAGCTTGAAGTTTAAATTAAAGTTTTAAAAACTAAAATTAAATTTTGAGACTGAATTTCAGTTTTAAATTCACTGGCTGAAGTTTTTGAATTTATTGAAATTAATAAAATATTCTAGCAAATTTAAGACTTGACAATAAAGTTAATGGAATGTGATTGTTGCATTCTATTATATAAATATTATAAAGAATGCCTTTTTCGCGATATTATGAAAAACTATATAAGAAATTGCTCAAAATATTCTTTCTACAATTTTAATTTTTAAAAGTATGCTTTAACTAATTATGTTGAACTTTTTTACATAGATTTAGGGCTGGTTTGGTATTGCTCTTTTTTCTGTTGCTTCTACTTATTATTTTAAGAAGCCATTAACATTAATGTTTGTGAAAACTTCCATGCTTATTGGAATTGTTAGTGCTTTTAAGAGACTGCTTTTAGAAGCAACCTTATGAAGCTAATAAAAGTAATTACTGTGTTTTATAGTTTTTATAACATATATACCTTTAGCTTTTGACAACATTACCTTATATTCTTAAAATATTTTCTTACTATCAATAGACAAAGATATGTTTATCTTGGAAATTTTCATTTGTAATGGTCTTTAAGCATGGGTTTACCAAACACCGTGGCTGGTTTTGGACTCAACTTATTTATACAAACTCTTTTCATAAAGTCCGACAAACCAAATTGGCCCTTAAATTGTCAGAATATATTTGAATATATTTATTTTAAATATTTGGTTTAATTAAGAGGGTTTCCGAACATGTTTGCTATATCCACTCTCAAACAGTAACTTTGGGAGTTGGATTGCCGAAAATGCCCTTTTGGACTTGGCCTGGTTTGGTTTGGGAGCCGAAAATGCCCTTTTGGACTTGGCCTGGTTTGGTTTGGGAGAAGGGCAATTTAGTCCTCACACACCCCCAAAGTTACTGTTTGTTGGGAGAAGGGCAATTTAGTCCTCACACACCCCCAAAGTTACTGTTTGGGAGTGTGAATAGTTAGACCCGGGGAATATTTACTCATTGAGTATATAGCTTACGCCTGTTGCGAAACGTGTTTTAGATCGAAAAAGCAATAAATGATTAACTTCTTATTTATCTGATATTCTTCCTTTTTTTTCACGATTGGTGGAACACTCCAATTAGGTTGGACGGGGTTTAAAAGAAGTAATCTACTTTCCAAAGGGTATTATAATAATTATTCCGTCACATGATATATAATTTCTAGATCTCTACCGTTAAGAGCATCTCCAACAGCTTCCCCAAAAATTTCTTCAAAATTGGGAATCAAATGTCATATTCTTCAAATTATTTGTGCTCTAACTCCAACAGCTTCCCCATTTTGAAGAATCATGCATTTATTACAATAATAAAAATATTCTACCAACTCCAACAGCTTCCCCATTTTGAAGAATCATGCATTTATTACAATAATAAAAATATTCTACATCTTTGACTAATAAATAATAAATTATTTATTATTTTGAAGAATCCCCATTTTGACCAAATTATTTATTATTATAATGAGGAGATGGAGTTGTTTTTTGTGGGTTGAGTCTAGAAGAACGTGAAAAATGAGGAGATGGAGTTGTTTTTTGTGGGTTGAGTCTAGAAGAACGTGAAAAAGTGCTTCCCCAAATATTTGGAGAATGCTGCAGATTTGGGGAAGGCTCTCTATTTTTTCTCTCCTATCCCCATTTTGGGAAATGAGATGGGGAATCTGTTGGACCAAAAAAAAGCTCAAAATTCTCCAAATTTTAGAATACCAAGAAGATGGAGAAGCTGTTGGAGATGCTCTAACAGTAGCTGGTATCAAATATGTGCTCAGCTGGGAAGGGAACAATTATGTCATACACTGATACACACGATGATGCAGTGAGCACAGCCAAGCAAGTTGATAGACAGGGCCGCATTTTGTATGTAGCCCTCAGATGCATGAATGATTTTGGTAATCACCCGACATGTAAAATAACTAGTTTTTAGTCTTGAAAGGGAACTAACAACATGTAGAATACTTCCATTTTTATAAAGTTGGAAAAGTTATTTCCCCTACATAATATTTTCTTATCAGAAAACTATTTGTATAACACTAATCTAGTGCTAGGCCTATCCATCCGAGCCAGGCAAAACCAGAGCCCAGACCCGGGCCCGGTTTTTTTAATTTATTTTTTAAAAATCTCTTTAAAATTTAAAATATACATAAAAAATTACAGAAAATTATAGAAAATAAAAATAAAAATAATCATATTACTAATAACTTGAAATGACATAAATTATAAATACAAAAAATTATAAAAATGAAAGATGATAAAAATAACTTCTTTATTAATAATCAGTAAATCTTTTACAAGTATAAATTTATTTCGGAATTCGTCGCATCATAATAGATGAGTACATCCCAACTAGGTTGACACTTACTCACCTATATCACTATCATTTGTAACTGTTTCCAAAATAATTCATTATAAATTTAAAGATAAAAAATAAAAATTATAATTTGATGAATATTATTTAATCTTTATATCTATCTGTTAGTCCTAACTCTTCAAATTTATCTTCAATTCCAACCATCTGATCGATGTCTTGCGTTCACTTCTCGTACCTCCACCAATCTTATAAGCACATCACCGCTTGTACAATATACATATCTAAGCATGTCCTGTGGTCGTCAATCAAACGTCCTGTTGTGCTGAAGGTGGATTCTGAAGTTACCGTCGAAACCTACACTGTTAGTAAGTCATGAACCATGGTGAAAAGTATAGGATATGAAACTGATCCATATACTCTCCACCATTGCAAAATATCTAAAGCATTTCCTTGATATTTAACTAAAGAAGCAGATAAATATTCATCGATCTATTTCAGAAACCTCCAACGATAATCTAAGTCCAGACCCACCAGTTAGCTCAGCTATCATTGCATGTCTATCAAAACTTACACTTTTACCTCGGCTTGAGCTCGAATGCGCCGAAGTTGTAGACTATTGTGCAGCTACACCATGTCTAGCTGCGTACTCATCATATAAGGTTTGAAAATAATTTCTAATAGCTAAATAATGAGAAGTAGCAGTAATGCTAGATCCATCATCTAAGTCTATAATATGTTCACCATACAATGATTGTAACAAACTTTGAAGGTCAATTTCCTTCAAATACGGATCAATAAGAACCCCCAAATAAAAAAATATGAGGAATATGCCTAAAATACTTATTAAATTTGCTCTCCATTTAAAAAATTATACTTCCAAAAAAAAATATGAGGAATATGCCTAAAATACTTATTAAATTTGCTCTCCATTTAAAAAATTATACTTCCAAAAGTATCATTCATACGATATTACTTATTAAATTTGCTCTCCATTTAAAAAATTATACTTCCAAAAGTATCATTCATACGATATTTGTTAAAAAAATTTGAATATTTAAAATTTGTAAAGCACCTAAAGTAATAGTTAGATAATAACAACCAGATAATAACATAGTAGCATCATAAAAACTTGTAACATCTCATTTAACTTACATATAATTATCCATTCATCTTCAGTTGTTCCATAAGAGCTACCAGAGCTAGAACTAGAAGCAAAATAATTTATAAAATTATTTATAATTTCTTTATATTCTATAGCTACACTTAACATTGCATAGGTGGAATTCCACCTATGGTCAACATCTTTTGGAATTAGTCTAACCTTAATATTTTTCTTTTACACATTTGTTTTCATCTTTTAAGTCTTTGTTCAGAAGCAGTATGCATATAAACAACTGTTCTAACATTTTTTCTCATGAGTTTAATTTCAGTAAATGCACTTTGAACAATTAAATTTAAAATATAGCATATACATCTAATATGAAAAAGTTCACCATGATAGGACAATGACAAAGTTATTTTGAGAAAATCTACAACTTCATTGTTATTACTTGCATTATCTAGTGAAAGAGAAAATATTCTTTGATCAATTTCTAGTTTTATAAGTTCTTCAACTATTAAATTGGTTACATTAATACCAGTATGTGACTCTTCAATTGTAATAAAAAAAATAACTCTTTTAAACATTTACTAATTTTTATCAATCCAGTGTGTTGTGATACATAAATAACATGTTTGTGCTCTAGATGTCCAAATATCAGAAGTTAAAGAACAAATTTATAGTTTAAATTTTTAAAATAAGAAATTATTTTTCCTTGTTTTGTTTGATAATGTTTTAAAATGTCACGTTGACAGGTTTGACGAGAAATTTTTTTAAAATCGGGATAAAAACCATCTCTAAACAAATCTTAAAATTCATCATCTTCTACTAATTTAAAAGGAATGTTTTTAAGAATGATAAACCTAATGACGTATTTCCAGACTCGGACAGCGTCATAATTCCAAGTACCGAGACTACAAGAAGAGGAGAATTAAGAAATCATAGATTGTCGGATATCACCTTGAGGATTCTGGCCTTTGTTGTGTTTTTCTATATGGCATTTGAGGTGGTTGGTACCGCTCTTATGATGAGCTTGGAAAGTTCGGATGCACAACGCACATTTAGCCTTCTAGGTGAAGATCATACCGTGTTCATCCTTGGTAACGTCTATCTTCTCAAAAAAAATTCACACATCGGATCTCAGCCTTTTAGGAGCTCTTGGTGCAAATTTGTCGCCACCAGATTCGGGATTACCACTGGTAGGATCGGTAGGAGGAGTAGCTGTTGTTATAGGAGGACTCATTTCAATATCGGTAGGAGATAGATTTTGCTCTTCATAATCAGATCTAGAAACCATTTGATAAAAGGATTAGAAAGTATAAGAGATTATAAGATTGTATAAGAGAGTATTAGAGAGAAGTAGATGAGTTTTGGTGTGAGGAGAAGAAGTGAAAACCCCCCCTCTATTTATAGAGGAAACCTCTGTAAGGAATCTTGACCCAAGATTAGTTTATTTTGATGATAACAAATATTATATGTTATGTGTATTATGTGCTAACATTTATTTTGTAGTATCAGAGCTATATCAACAATTATATTCAAAGAGATACTCAAGACATAGATGAGTTCAAGGCAAAATGAAGCAAAGAAGAAGATATACTTTATTATCAAAATGTAATTTTATATTTTCTTTGTTTAGAAATTTGTACAAGCCTTAATCACTCACACACATGCACACACATAGTGTTAGAACACACTAACACATGCTTAGTGTGTTGGTTAACAATAGAAATCCCCTATGTTAGCCATTAGAGTTTATAGATATTGAGTGAGTCTTAAAACATTTCATTTACACCCCTTATCAATTAGAATCTGGAAAAACTCAAAAGATCAAAGTTGTAGGCCTCTTCAAGATCTTTCTAACAAATCTTAAATCACCTCATTCCGATATCGGATGAGAAAATTACTGTCAAAATACTAAAAAGAAAATTCCAGAATCTGTGAGTTTACAGTGTAGTCGACTACTATGCCTTGTAGTCGACTACTAAGCAATTTTCTGACTTCACAGAGTCTGTTTAGACTCAGTGTAATCGACTACTATGACTTGTAAACGACTACAGATACAGTTTTTTTAGATTTTAGGTTTTAAATAAGTGATTGTTTATAGCCGTTTTGTGGACGTTAATTGGGTTTAAAATTATGTCATTTCAGAGGCTATAAAATAGATTTAAACATCAGAAAATAAGCACTAAGTTTTGCACTTGTAAGATTCACATATTGTGCAAATTAACTCTCTAAACTTTTAGTTTTTTGATCTGTTTTTCCATAAAAGAGAGTTTTTGATATTGCATTTATTCCTATCATTCTTAGAGCTTGTTTAGGCAATATTCAGAGTGTTAAAAAGATTGATAAGCCATTGTTACACGTTCACATCCACATCAAGGCTTATAGGATTGGAATTGTATATTGATTCAAGGAAGGTTCTCTCAGGATTGAGAGGGTTGATCTCTTGGTCTAGAGATCAATGTGACGATTGACATGATCTTGTCAATTGGGTTGCAATTTGCATGGTCTTGCAAATTGGTCAGGTTTGCCTTTGATTTTGTAAGGTTTTAAAATTATAGTGAAAACTCTCAAGCGGGATTTGCTTGGGGACTGGATGTACACCGGGGAGATGGAACCAGTATACATACTTGTGTTTGTGATGTTCATTTTCTGAGATTGTCATTCTTTCTTTGCAATTTATAATCTACTTTGCAAACTCACCCTCTAGTGTTTAAGTGTAAAGCTTCCACAGATTTTTATAAGAGTACACTCTATTCTTAAGGGTCACGATCCTACACTTGGTATACATAAGCAAAATCAGACCCTACATTTGGTATCAGAGCAAGGTGAAAGATGGCATCTACAAATACATCACAATTCAAAGAAGGTCATTCTACAAATCATCCACCAATGTTCGATGGATTGAACTACAACTATTGGAAGTGCCGAATGAAGATTTACCTTCAATCAATTGGCTATGAACTTTGGAGCATTATGGAAACAAAATATGAGAAGCCAACCACTCCTTTCACGGAATGGACTACATCTCAAAGGAACAATGTAAACTTGGATTCTAAAGCAATGAATGTCTTATTTTGTGCTCTTGACAAGAATGAGTTCAATAGGATATCAACGACCACATCCGCATATGATATTTGACACACACTCGATGTAACTTATGAAGGTACAAGTAATGTTAAAGATACTAATAATAATTTTATTTGTTATGGTTGCAATAAGCCAGGACATATGAAGATTGATTGTCACCTTCTAAAATCAATGTCAAAGTCTGCAAAATTCAACAAGAAAAGGAAGGCTTTGACGGCTACATGGGATGATAGTGATGATTCGTCTTCGGATGAAGAAATCGAAGAAAAGGAAAGCGCTCATATGTGTTTTATGACACAAGATGAAGTAAGTGATAATGAAGAGCTTTTAGATGCTTTCAATGAATTATATGAAACATTTTTGAGATTAAAGGCTTCACATAATTTTCTTAAAGGTGAAAATAAAAGATTACTTGAAGAAATTTCTAATTTTAATTCTTCTACTATTTCTTATTCTCAAGTAATTGAATTAAAAGAGGAAAATAAATCCTTGCTTAAAGAAAATCATATTTTAACTAATGAGAATATCTATCTAAAATCAGAATGCAATGATTTAAAAATTCGCATTAATGTTTTAGATAAAGATATTTCTTCTATTAAATTAAAATATGATGATATATGTTTGAATGTTAGTAAATTCAATAAAAGTAAAGAGAATTTGAATAATTTGCTCTCATTTCAAAAATCTTCAAACAATCATTTTGGCATTGGATTTGTTCCTAAGTATTTTACAAAGAATGATTATGTTTTGAAGAATAATAATAAGAATATTCATGCTAAACAAAATAAGTATATATGGATTCCTAAGAATTTGAATATTCATGATAGGAATGATTATATTTCATCTTATATGTATGAAGTTTGCAATTCAAAGAATTACACTTATGTTAATAAATGGAAACCAAATTCCAAGTGGATTTGGATTCCTAAGGGCTAATCCTAATGATATAATATAAAAGGGTACCAAAGTGCTTAATGTTTTTATTAAGGTACCCGGGAAAAAAATTAACTAAAATTATATTTATTTCTTTTTGCTAATGACAAATGAGGATTTATATATAAAATTTTAATTTTTTACTAATGCTTTGATGCAGGGGGGGTAAAAGATTTTATTTAATGATTTTATGCAAGGGGATTAAAATTTTTATATCTTAATAACATATATTTTTCATCATCAAAAAGGGGGAGAATGTTAGGAATCTTGACCCCAAGATTAGTTTATTTTGATGATAACAAATATTATATATTGTGTGTATCATGTGCTAATATTTGTTTTGCAGTATCAAAGCTATATCAACAATTATATTCAAAGAGATACTCAAGACATAGATGAGTTCATGGTAAAATAAAGCAAAGAAGAAGATATACTTTATTATCAAAATGTAATTTTATATTTTCTTTGCTTAGAAATTTGTACAAGCCTTAATTACTCACACATATAGTGTTAAAATACACTAACACATGCTTAGTGTGTTGGTTAACAATAGAAATCCCCTATGTTAGCCATTAGAGTTTATAGATATTAAGTGAGCCTTAAAACATTTTATTTATACCCCTTATTGATTAGAATCTGGAAAACCTCAAAAGATAAAATTTATAGGTCTCTTCAAGAGCTTTCCAACAAATCTTAAATTACCTCATTCCGATATCGGATGAGAAAGTTACAATCAAAATACTGAAGAGAAATTTTCAGAATCTGTGAGTTTACAGTGTAGTCGACTACTATGCCTTGTAGTCGACTACTAAGCAATTTTCTGACTTCACAGAGTCTATTTAGACTCAGTGTAATCGACTACTATAACTTGTAGTCGACTACAGATGTAGTTTTTTTAGATTTCAGGTTTTAAATAAGTGACTGTTTATAGCCGTTTTGTGAACGTTAATTGGGTTTAAAATTATGTCATTTCAGAGGCTATAAATAGGTTTAAACATCATAAAACAAAAACCAAGTTTTGCACTTATAAGATTCACATATTGTGCAAATTAACTCTCTAAACTTTCAGTTTTTCAATCTGTTTTTCTATAAAAGAGAGTTTCTGATATTGCCTTTGTTCCTATCATTCTTAGAGCTTGTTTAGACAATATTCAGAGAGTTAAAAAGATTGATAAGCCACTGTTATACATTCATATCTATATCAAGGCTTATAGGATTGGAATTGTACATTACTTTAAAGAAAGGTTCTCTCGGTTTATGAGAGGGGTTGATCTCTTGGTCTAGAGATCGGTGTGACGATTGCCATGGTCTTGTCAATTAGGTTTGCAATTTGCATGGTCTTGCAAATTGGTCAGGTTTGCTTTTGATTTTGTAAGGTTTTAAAATCATAGTGGAAACTCTCAAGCGGGATTTGTTTGGGGACTGGATGTACACCGGGGAGGTGGAACCAGTATACATGCTTGTGTTTATGATGTTTATTTTCTGAGATTGTCATTTTTTCTTTACAATTTATAATCTACTTTACAAACTCACACTCTAGTGTTTAAGTGTAAAGCTTCCGCAGATTTTTATAAGAGCGCACTCTATTCTTAATGATCACTATCCTACACTTGGTATACATAAGCAAAACAGGACCCTTCATTTGGTATCAGAGCAGATTCAGATGCAGTTTTTCCAAATTTTTCACCAATGTTCGATGGATTGAACTATAACTATTGGAAGTGCCGAATGAAGATTTACCTTTAATCAATTGGCTATGAACTTTAGAGCATTGTGGAAACAAAATATGAGAAGCCAACCACTCCTTTCACGGAATGGACTACATCTCAAAGGAATAATGCAAACATGGATTCTAAAGCAATAAATGTCTTATTTTGTGCTCTTGACAAGAATGAGTTCAATAGAATATCAACGGCCACATCCGCATACGATATTTGGCATACACTTGAGGTAACTCATGAATGTACAAATAAAGTTAAAGAATCTAAAATTTCGGTTCTTGTGCACAGATTTGAATTGTTCAAGATGAAGGAAAATGTGACTATTGGAGAAATATTCACAAGATTCACCGACATCACAAATTCTCTCATCGGTCTTGAAAAAACATATACACAAGTGGAGATGATAAGAAAAATACTTCGATCACTTACTCCACAATGGGAAAAGAAAGTAACCGTTATTGAAGAAGCCAATGATTGTCAACTCTTACGGTTGAAAATCTTATTGGTAATCTTATGACATATGAACTTCAAATTGAAAATAGAAAGAATGATGAAGATACAAAGAACAAGAAAGTTCTTGCATTCAATACTATTTCCGATAAAGAAGATCCATATGATGATGATGAAGAAATGGGCATGTTTGCACGAAAATTTCGGAAATTTATAAAACGAGGTAAGTTTAAATCTAAGAGTTCATTTTCAAATAATCCTCTTTGTTTTAAGTATAATAAACTAGGTCATATGAAGAAAGATTGTCCAATATTGAAGAATAAGCAAAAATCAAGTTATTTCAATAACTTCAACAACATTCAAAATAACAAGAAAAGGAAAGCAATAGCAGTCACTTGGGATGATAGTGATGAGTCATCTTCAGATGAAGAAATTAAAGAAAAGGAAAGTGCTCATATGTGTTTTATGGCACAAGATGAAGTAAGTGACAATGAAGAGCTTTTAGATCCTTTTAATGAATTATATGAAACTTTTGTGAGATTAAATACTTCACATAATTTTTTTAAAGGTGAAAATAAAAGATTACTTGAAGAACTTTCTAATTTTAATTCTTCTACTATTTCTTATTCTCAAGTAATTGAATTGAAAGAGGAAAATAAATCATTGCTTAAATAAAATCATATTTTGACTAATGAAAATGTTTATCTAAAATCAGAATGCAATGATTTAAAAATTCGCATTAATGTTTTAGATAAAGATATTTCTTCTATTAAATTAAAATATGATGATATATGTTTGAATGTTAGTAAATTCAATAAAAGTAAAGAGAATTTGAATAATTTGGTCTCATTTCAAAAATCTTCAAACAATCATTTTGGCATTGGATTTGTTTCTAAGTATTTTACAAAGAATGATTATGTTTTGAAGAATAATAATAAGAATATTCATGCTAAACAAAATAAGTATATATGGATTCCTAAGAATTTGAATATTCATGATAGGAATGATTATATTTCATCTTATATGTATGGAGTTTGTAATTCAAAGAATTACACTTATGTTAATAAATGGAAACCAAATTCCAAGTGGATTTGGATTCCTAAGGGCTAATCCTAATGATATAATATAAAAGGGTACCAAAGTGCTTAATATTTTTATTAAGGTACCCGAGAAGAGAAAATTTTAACTAGAATTATGTTTATTTCTTTTTGTTAATAACAAAGGGGGAGTTATATAGAAAATTTTAATTTTTTTACTAATGCTTTGATGCAGGGGGAGTAAAAGATTTTATTTAATGATTTTATGTAGGGGGGTTAAATTTTTTATATCTTAATAACATATATTTGTCATCATTAAAAATGGGGAGAATGTAAGGAATCTTGACCCCAAGATTAGTTTATTTTGATGATAACAAATATTATATGTTGTGTGCAGTATCAGAGCTATATCAACAATTATTTTCAAAGAGATACTCAAGACATAGATGAGTTCAAGGCAAAATGAAGCAAAGAAGAAGATATACTTTATTGTCAAAATGTAATTTTATATTTTCTTTGCTTAGAAATTTGTACAAGCCTTGATCACTCACACACATGCACACACATAGTGTTAGATCACACTAACACATGCTTAGTGTGTTGATTAACAATGAAAATCCCCTATGTTAGCCATTAGAGTTTATAGATATTGAGTGAGTCTTAAAACATTTTATTTATACCCCTTATCAATTAGAATCTGGAAAAACTCAAAAGATCAAAGTTGTAGGTCTCTTCAAGAGCTTTCCAAAAAATATTAAATTACCTTATTCCGATATCGGATGAGAAAGTTACTGTCAAAATACTAAAAAGAAAATTCTAGAATCTGTGAGTTTACAGTGTAGTCGACTACTATGCCTTGTAGTGACTACTAAGTAATTTTCTGACTTCACATTCTGTTTAGACTCAGTGTAGTCGACTACTATGACTTGTAGTCGACTACAGATACAGTTTTTTCAGATTTTAGGTTTTAAATAAGTGACTGTTTATAGTCGTTTTGTGGACGTTAATTGGGTTTAAAATTATGTCATTTCAGAGGCTATAAATAGGTTTAAACATCAGAAAACAAGCACCAAGTTTTGCACTTGTAAGATTCACATATTGTGCAAATTAACTCTCTAAACTTTTAGTTTTTTGATCTGTTTTTTCATAAAAGAGAGTTTCTTATATTGCCTTTATTCCTATCATTCTTAGAGCTTGTTTAGGCAATATTCAGAGTGTTAAAAAGATTGATAAGCCACTGTTACACGTTCACATCCACATCAAGGCTTATAGGATTGAAATTGTATATTGATTCAAGGAAGGTTCTCTCAGGATTGAGAGGGTTGATCTCTTGGTCTAGAGATCAATGTGACGATTGGCATGGTCTTGTCAATTGGGTTGCAATTTGCATGGTCTTGCAAATTGGTCAGGTTTGACTTTAATTTTGTAAGGTTTTAAAATCATAGTGGAAACTCTCAAGCGGGATTTGCTTGGGGACTGGATATACACCGGGGAGGTGGAACCAATATACATACTTGTGTTTGTGATGTTTATTTTCTGAGATTGACATTCTTTCTTTGTAATTTATAATCTACTTTGCAAACTCACCCTCTAGTGTTTAAGTGTAAAGCTTCCGCAGATTTTTATAAGAGTGCACTCTATTCTTAAGGGTCACGATCCTACACTTGGTATACATAAGCAAAATCAGACCCTACAACCTCCTGGACAAATGATCAAAAAACACTCACCAAATAGCCGTTTTTTGACCGTTTTAAGGGGTAAAACAGTCACAACGTAAAAAATAGCCATTTTGATCGGCCCGGCCCGGCCAAACAGTCACAAATCTGTCCGTTTGGCGAAAACAGTTCACCCTGTAGCACTGCTTTCGCGCGAGTGACCGTTTTCGCCGCGGCCTCCCGCGCTTGGCCCAGTCGCGGCATTTTTGCCGCCAACAGTCACCAGGGGTGACCCGTTGCGGGCGGCGGGCGAGCTTGCGGGTCCGGGGCCGCCCACCCCGCGTTTTCGTTGCCCGGACCGAGAACTGCTTTCGCGGCCGGGTGCCAGCAAGGGGACCCGGGTTTCCGAGCCGACCCCGGGCCGGGCCGGGTTCCAAACCACGCCCGAGCTGACGGGCTTTTTGGACAGGGCTATCTGGTGCCAGTCTCGTGCTTACCGGAGGAAGCTTACCTTGAAGTTAGACTGAAGAATAAAGAAATGCCCTTCCTCCAGCCTTTTACATGCCTCTTGTTCGTTCTTTATAACCGCACTATTTGAACCCATGGACACAGATGCCCTCTTCTCTTGTTGTTTCTTGAATCAAAGACTTACGCAGGGACCACAAACAAAGAGAAATATGTGAATAACGAAACTGCTCAATAAATACAGTTCATGTAACTTCCATTATTTCAATTATTATTGGAAAAACAAGAATAATTGCTCAGTGAATTACAACATTGCTTAATCTAATACACTTGTTATAAACACTCACACAGCAACACCCTTTTGACTTGCTAAACTAAAAAATTACAATCAAAGCTTGCATGTCAACTCAACGTTTAAGTAATTATACATGATTTTCATACCCTCAAACTGAATTTTAACTTCCAGTATTTCAAAACTCCAAGTTTATGGCAATTGGAAGAGCTGCAGGATTTCAAGGTCCCAGTATTAACCTGGAGTCTAAATTTTCTAGCTATTTTTCGGTTTTCTTCAGTCTCTCACGAAGTAGTCATCCTTGTTATACTGGAGTAATCCCCCACGTTTGCTACAAATAGAGGATCAATCTCTTCATTTGATTTCATCGGTCTCTGACTTGATTGTTCTAATTCATTTGTTAAATCCTCCATCGTTTTCTTTAAGTTAGCTTTGCTCACTTGTCCAGACTCACTCATTGATATGCCTACCATTGTTATCTTCGGGAGCAGAGGATTAGTGGGCAATTCATTGGTGATATCTCTATCTTCACTAGAGCTTCTGCAAGAAAACATACAAGGTCAAACTTAAGAGAGCTAGAAAGAATGGAACGGAGACAGAAAATACCTTGTGCTTGATTTCTCATGTGATTTTGACCATGGATTTGATAACCAGTCCCCAAACGGAAATGGGAAAGGAGCATGATTTATTGACTGGCCATGTTCTGCTTGAGCACTCTCATTTAAGCTAAGCTCTGGAATATTATGTGGCAGTTCAGGCGCGATATTTCTGGCATCTTCAGAGTTTGTGCGAGAGCTAGCTAAATCAGCAGCCTTGGAAAAAGCAGCTGTACTCCTGAAAGCATTATCACATACAAGTAATAACTAGAGTTAATATGGCAATAGACAAGAACACAAGATGAACATGTAACCACTAATTATTACATATGACAGTGACCAAAAGCAGTTACATCGACCGCCAAAAGGCTCCTAGAAATGGCCCGATAATGAGTCTAAATGAGCAGCATTAGCAAGCAGTATTCAGTTCAATTGGCTTTTTTTTTAACTGAAAATAAAGTAGTACAGAAGGTGTTAATTGACCTTAAGCCCACAGATAGGTAGTACTCAATAAAGATTTTATAAGTTCATGTAGTTCGTCTTTTCTAGGTTCCTTCTCTCCCCTTAACCCAGAACTTACTTAAGCTTCCAGATGAAGGCCCTCAATAACAAAGAAAATAAATGAAGAGGGGGTACTGTTACTAAAAAACAGGAATATGGAGTAGGAGAATAGACTTCACAAAGAAGATTGTTTTCCGTTAGGGATAAGTACATTAACCTTGGCAATGGGTATTAGCTGTCATTGGCTTTTACGTAAAAATATGGTGCTATTTTCAGACAAAATGGAAGTACAACATTAGGCAGACATGGAGGCCGACTTAGGTTTACATATAGTTTCTAATTAGAGCAGGAACTAGTAATCAAAACATATAATGGACAGCCATACACAACTAACACTGTTCCTAAACATATCTTAAATGTTGCTTATTTGTGTTGTAATTTTTAACCAAATAGAGGGCAAGTATATACTCACACTTCAGAAAATTATCATCAATAATTGTATAAAATTCCATCTAAGGAAAAACTAATCTTAATGAGTCAGATTAGTGCAAACAAAAATGCTACTAAAAACTAGGAGCCACAAGCAATAGATATGGCTTGAAATGGATTGGCAAGCAAGTGTTTCAGTGATCAGAGACGATTAAATTGGAAGAAACATGCTGATAAACTGATTCACGGTCTGCTAGATTTATAATTCTTTAAGCTAAGTCTAGCATGCAGATTTACCCTCACGTAATAAGTCAAACCATTGGTCCATTCAAAACACAACAAGAAAAGTTGAACAGACTGGTAAAGAGTGGCATTTAAGCTCCTGATGATTTCCGAACAAGTTAAAGAAAGCAGGGATACCATAGATGTAGAAAATAATCATGAACTCTCATCTATGAACCTGCCTTTAAGAATATCATTATGCTACCGGGAAAGGGTTCAATATATGTACCTGTTCTCAAACGAATCAACCAGATAAGGAAATTTTGGTTGAATACCAGTGGCTTTCCTCAACCATCTGTTTCCTAAAAGCACTTTATCTGCAACATCAAGGAGCTGAATCTCAGCCGCCTTTGATATGACACTCAATGGTATTCCAGTATGACCCAGTTCATCCAGCACTTCTTGAACCTGTGATACCTCAATAATTAAAGTTTATGACATAGAGCATACTTGAAAATCCTATTGTTGTGGTTAGGGGGTAGTTTTATAAACCCCCAGAACGTTGAGTTTTCACAAAAAACGTATATTTTATAAAGTAGAGAGAACCTTCTGAACATTCAAAATTATACAAAACCACCTTAAACTATCTAAAAATTCTATTAAATGGCATTACTGTTATGGGTAAAAGGTGTAAACTATCCTTATAAATATCTATGAACCCTGACACAAAAAGCTCACTCAGTAAAGAAAAAGCACATAGGGGCAAAATTGCTCCAAATATGCCACATTTGAAGCTAATGACTTAAACTAACTGCTACCAGTCATGGGATTTTAGTGAAACAAGGTCGAAGGGTTTTCTCTAATTTATAAAAATTTTGGGGGGTTTGTACAAAACACCCTGAAGTTCAGGGGTTTGTGAAATTTAACCTAGTTAACTATTGAATGTTGAATACACTAGTGAAAAAACATAATATGTGTTGATTTGCCAAAGATGATAAACAACATAAATGAACTAGTTAGTTGATCTATCAGTGTAGGATACCTCATCAGGCTCAAACAAGCTATCCAAATTTTCTTCAACCACTTCTGCAGTTAGGCTGTCATCAATCACATCTCGCCTCCGTCGTGAGTGCCGAGTTTGAATTAATGAATGGAAATGCTGATCTACTGAAGCTTCAAGGATATTGTCTAACAAGTTTTTATCAAAAAAATAAGGTGTGTACCTGAAAGAAAAAGAAAATAAATGATGTTCAATTGTCACTGTCCTGAAAAATCCAGAATATGACCTAGCTGCATTGTTTAATTAATAAAGAAATTAGACAATGACACCTAATTTTATCATTATCAAATATAGATGTGAAAGTCCCTCTTAACCAATATATCAAAACGCCGAAGTTATGATAAGGCTTGAGGATTATAGTTTTATATTCTAACATGCCCATGCAAGTTAGCGTCCTATTTTTTTATGGGTTAGACCCTAGACTCACATAGCGATAACAATTTTTTTTAAATATGCATTAAATTTGTGACCAGCAAGATTCGAACCAGGTCAGTTTTGATACTATGTGAAAGTCTCCCTAACAAATATATCGAAACTCTAAAGTTATGATAAGGCTTTGGAATTACAGTTTTACATTCTAACAGTACAAGCATCAAGTATTTAATTTTCTTTACTCATGCACTCGTATATATTCAATATTAATTTTTTTCCAAAAGGGGTGGATGGAGATGGACACCTGAGATCAATAAAGATTCTCACAAATACTAGGGCCAGGATTGTAGCTAATAGCCTAATAGAGCAATGAAAAGTATGTGCACTGTTTTAAAAAACCTCCGTCTAGTCCGCTTAGGCGTACGCCTAGGCCTAGGCGGTACCTAGGCCGTCTAACTAGCGCCTAGCGCCTAGACGGTATTTAGGCTGCCCACATAGATATTACGAGCGTTTAGGTGAGCATTGTCTGCTTACATGGATTGCACCCTGTAGGAGGCCTTGATTGTGATTTTATGTGTCGTAGCCTACACGTCCTCCAAACTCTATTAACCTCCAAATATGAACACCTTCACTACCTCCTCCGACCTTCAGCAAAACCTCATCGATCACCACTTAAATAAAGAAAGAAAGAAAACGCTCAGAAACCGCTTAGGCGCCCGCCTAGACGACTAAGCGTTGGGTGCCAAGTCCGACGCTTAGAAGCGCCCAGCGTTTAATGTAACATTGAGTATGTGTATGCCTAAGCAAACTTAAATGGAGGTAATTAAGGAGTCTACACTAGCATTGAAATGGTTTTTTTTCCTCCAGGGAACCACTCCTAACTAAGGCCCTATTTCACATTCTCTCTTAATTACCCAAATTTAACAAAACCGACCCCATCTACCATTCCATCAACATATAACCGCCCATGACCTAGGAATGCATGTATATGTGATTATGCACATGGTCTTAGAGGACGCCACAAGCATTTTTTTAGTAGTTGAATTTCCAGTTCAGAAATCAACTTTATTTAGGACATAGTTTTCTCAGTTCAGTCCATAAATTTTCTTGCATGTGCCCCCAATTTAGCACTTAAACCTATTCTAGTAGTTTCTGAAAACGTCCTAGAAATTCATAAAAACAACATAGATGATTTTACAAGCTCTTTGGATGGAGCATATTTCTACGTCTATTTTAATTTCGTTATGAATAGACTTGTTGGGATGTAATTCTTGATGTGACATATGCTACCTATTTGATAAAGGATACTACAGTTAGTTGAGGATGCACCATTTGCAGTGCTATGATATGAATACTCCACTTATTGGTAAGAGTTGAATTTATGTCTAGGCACTTGTACTTACCTGATTTGCGCATATAGGATATCTATTTTCATAAAATCAATCTGCACATTCTACATTTTATGAGAAATTGAGATATCATTATGATTCAACTTGGTGGGCATCTTTGGTGGAAGTCATAGCATCGATGCCTAGGTATAACTAAGAGACTATCCAAGTTACTCGAAAAATGATGTATTTCAACAGAACACATTTTGTCATATGGTATAACATGAGAATGAGATCATACTCATGAGCAAGTAGTTCTTATGGTTTTGTATTGAGACAAAGCTTAGTACTGAATCAATAAAGATGTTTAAATTTTGGTTCATATATTATGTCTCTATTATCTAATGTTATATATCAGTATAATGAAAATTAAGCATGTCACGTTAGAATCAACAGCAAAGTTCTATCGGGATTAAGTCATGTGGAGTCTGGCAAACCTCACCATGGCAATAGATGTAGATGTGATACTCCTTCCTTGCCATGGGTAACTATCAAGGTTTTGGCTTCGGTCAACAATGAATATGAGATATTAACTGCAAGAGTCACTGTTTACTTAAATTTTCTATGCACGAAAAAATTAAAGATTTACCTAAAAGTATTTAATATTCGATATTGAGAAAGTTATACATAACAATCACAGTTTAGCGTCTGAGTTACTTTAGTTTTCTTTGCATACATCTTTTATATCTGCATGTCATGGTGTTACCCAGAAAAGGCAAAAGTGAGGGAGCATACTAATAGTAGTTACCATATAATATAACCATAATAAAAGCACATCAACTTGTTGAAGAATGTTTCAAAATTTCTGAGAAGTATCAAACAAAATTGAAGAAATACAAGGAGATATCTCCAAAGTTGCTTGATATATATAAACTTTAACAACAGCATACTGCAAGATATTTAAAAAACAACTAAAAACATATGATGAAAACAAAATGCAGAATAAAGATATAAACCACCCAAAGGTAGAGTTTTATAAAAGGGATAACACAAACAATCTATAACTAGATGAAGCACATACCACTTAATCCCATCATTTGTTGCTATAGCAATATTTAGATTTTGCGCCGTAAAAACAGGAACTCCTTCAACCTTTCTTCTTCGGCCCTTTGTTGGGATTTCCTTTAGAAGTCTATTAGCTTCCTTAACCTATGTGAACAGAGAACTATTTCAAACAAATGCTAACTCATGGAAACAACTAGATAATCGATAAGTACCTGTTTCTCGTTTGGAACAAACTGAAACATATGAGGCTCCTCCTGCAAAAGAGAAGTTACCTCTCTCAATATGCAGCCTAAGAGATATGCTTGTCAATGCAGTCTTCAGATTGTTAATAAAGCATTCACACTATACACAGGACATATACTCCCATTGGTTTGAAAAAATCAAGAAGCAGAACATGTTTCCAGTAGAAGTAGGATATACATATTTTACACAGGAGTGACTCGATGTGAAGCTGAAAGAAGAAATTAATAATCGTTCACACAAGGAATTATAAGATCACCACAATGATGCTGGGCTACTTGAGTTAAATACATGTGTCAGAAAATTGGAAATAAAGAGCTCTCTGTGTCCCAATGAAGGCATTACTAGGTCTATTGATACTTGAATGGATCCTACAATTTGCTTTGACAACAATTCCTGACAAATCCCTGAAGACGGTGTAGATTAATTGGGAAGCTCATTTCTTTCACAGATATATAGACAAGTAAATCCCTTACGTGTCCAAAACTATTCCTTTAACTTTAAGGGGATTCATCATTTGAAGGGAAATAGACTACTCAATAATTTCACATTTCAATTTCGTCTTAAATAAGTCATTCAGAAAGTTAAGACATTGCATTTATTGCTTGTCTTTCGAGTCAATATTGGTAAGACTGCACATCAGCTTCAATAGAGTGTAGTGTCCAGTAAGTGTTACCCTTATCATTTCCTAGCTCATCTTGATTTGTTCACTACTCGGTGCAGATTGGGCATGTGACCCTCTTCACAGTCATTCCATTAGTCACTATTGTACTTCCACCACAGGAGATCTGGTGAGTTTATTAAATAAAATTTCTTGTTAACTGATCTAGCGTTGAAGAGTCTCAGACTGAATATTTTGCCATGATTCATATTGCTTATGAGATGATAGGAGTTCACTTTCTTCTTTAAAGGATGGTTTGAAGGATGGTGGTGTGCTTCTAACTTGGCCTATGGTGATGCATTGTGATAATCAAGCTGCAACTTGCATTTCAAACTATGCAGTGTTTATGAGCACATCAAAATCATTGAGATAAGAGTGTTGTTTCACTGGTGATATGGTGCTGGCTAACAAGATTCTAGATTGAGATGTTACTTTCGATGGTCAAATTGGTGATATTATCACTAAATTGTTGTGCAGAAAATGCTTTTGGCTTCTATGTAACAAGTTGTACATCATTGATATATATTCCAGTTTGAGGAGGAGTGCTATAGTATTAGATGTAGTCCCAAATTGAAAGTTTTTGTAACTGTATTCTATTTGCTTGCTGCAAATATTATCTGACCAAACCTCTTTAGATTGAGTGTATTTCCGAACATAACACTTATATTTTTAGTTTACCTTAAATGAGTGTGACTACATATGCAATATGTGCTCAGTAACGATTAAAGGCACATACTGAATCATGTAACTTGGTAAATTTTCCTCTTTTACTGTTTGATAGCTTAGAAAAACACAGACTTTAGATGGTTGTTTCTTCTTGGTTCACAAGTTTAACTGTTTGAAAGTGACTTTGATTTCTTACTTGCTAATATACCTTCAAATTCTATCAGCAAGTATTTGCGAATAGTTCCTTAACTATGAATCATTAGCACAAACTCAAAAGGATAATATCACCTGAAGTTTGGACAATCTTTTTGAAGAGCCTTTTGAATATACTTAATGGCCAACCAGACCCTCATTTTAATGCCATAGGGCTTAGATAATAATAGCAAGTGTTCCGATATCCTTGAATATCTATTTACACAGGACAAGACAAAACTATAAAAGAGTGAATCTTATAAGAAACAAAAATAAGAGGAAGAACACTCAGTTTGAAAGAGTAATACCTTGAAATGTCGATATGCTACATCAAGGCGGCAAGCACCCACCATACCAGTTGGAACATTCAGCCTCTTGACATATGCAACTACCAGAGGAAAGTAAGTTACATTATATCTCTGCTTAATGCCACAGACAAGATAGCCAAAATTACAAATTCAGCCAAATGATAAATTCCTTTGTTTTTTCTTTTACATTTTGATAAAGGCAATGTTGGTACCACCAACACAATGCTGTAGAATGCAATCACTTAAATACTATAACCAAGAAGCAAGTTTTGCACTGCATAAAGTATGCTCTGGTAAACTGTTAGAAATGAGTAACTAGCTCAGAATTTCTGCATCAGTTTTCTAGATATGAAATAAGGATATAGTTCTTTTGAATCAAATTGAGAGTGTTTCCAAATTTGATGTAGAATGAAGCAGTCCCATTAACTGATTAAAACACCAAGACAGCAAATTAGAATCCAGCAGACAATCCTTGCTCTTTTTTTTAAGGAATAACAGAATTTGTTAAGCCAGTTAACTTTAACTGATGATTTTATTTGTCAAGAGCTTGAAAGATTACACCAAGAATTGGCGGTAACCGAATTGCATTTGATGTGCCTGTTTTAAAGAAAAATTATCTAGCACCTCCAAGAGAATTGTAGTTGAATGCATAACATGATAATACAAAAGTCAAAACAGAAAAACATATACCAGAAATAATCAGAAATGTCTGTATATCCAGATGAGCAATCTACCAATGGGTTTTTTCCTTGACGTAGATAGAGAAACTTGGTCTCGCTTTCAGAAGCTTTGTTTTCCCGCCACTCAGCAGAAGGTTTTGTGTTTATTAACATAATTGATTAATTAAAGATTCCACTATCAATATGCAAGGTTTAATGACTTTACAGAAAACGGCTTATGTCATTAGATATATTGCAATAATTGGCATTAAGAACATGCAGAAAGAAAGAATAACAAAAAATTAATGTGATGGCAGTTAAGACAATTGACAATATAATAAATGTGATGAGAAAGTAGAACTGAGAGAAGAGAGGAAGATAAAATATTTTATGGTGCAAAACTGCAAATAGTGCTCTAAATGTCAGATACTGAGGTCATGTGAGACAGGAAAATCCATACTGGATGGCAGATATCCGAAATATATTGATGATATAAATATCAAACTGTACTATTGGATACTATATATACATATCATGGATGCACTGTTTTAAATATCGGCCGATAATCGATATTATCGGCCGAGTTATCGGATTTGGGAGCTCTCCGCTAGGATAAATTGGATTTTTAATCGGTTATCGTTTTTGTAGGTTTATCGGCGATTTATCAGCGTTATCGGCACTTATCGGCCGATAAGTAAGAATTTTTTATCGGGATTATCGGGATTATCGGCCTATTTGACTAACATTATATTTTTTCAAGGCTATGATGCAAGTTTCGCTTTCTACAATTTGTTAGTGATTCTAAACATGATGATTTACATTTTGGTATGTTTATATTTCATTAAGCATGATTAGATTATATTTTTTTAATTGTTATATTGTATATACACATCATCCAGTATATCACTCCGATAAATACTACTTATCCCCGATATATCCCCGATTTCCGCTATCCGATAAGGATTTTGACCATCCGATAAATCCCCGATAACCGATATTTAAAACCTTGCATGGATGACATATAAACACATACAAACGTCAAATCATGTATATTTAGGCGGCAGAGAAAAAGGAAATAAAGTTAAGAGGAGTTGAGAGAAGGGAGAGAAAGAGAGAAAGAGAGAAAGAGAGGTTTACTAGTGGCAACATGTAGTCAAGCCTGAGAATTGGGATCCTCTCCTCATCCTAATATTTCCTAATAAAGAATTGTGAAGAGTTGGGAGGGGGGCCCACAAGGATGGGTGGGAAAATGAAAGGCCATGATAAAAATGAAAGGGTAGGATCTCCTTATTAGGAGATATTAGGAGCTTTTCATTAGGAGATGATCCGGGTCCCAAGCCTGAAGGGTAGATGGATAGTCGAAGATGAAGAGAATCGACTCGAGAAAGGTGAGGTAAAGTATTGGGACTTAATTAAGCTCCAATCCTCCTGTTTCGAGATTTATATAAAGTGGGTTCAGGTTTAGGGCTCAATTGAACCTGAAACCCAAACATGACGTTTAAAACAGATGCTAACTTAATGTGACACCATTCCAGTCAACTTGTTAGCACTGAATATTGATCAATATATTGAGAAAATCCCAAAATGTCATCTGATATCTCAGGAAAATCCAGTAACTCCCCAGAAACAATAATTGACTACTAAAATCATTCTCAATGCAGATTGAAGACAACCTATAAAACACATTTGGGCCAACATGTCAGACATGTTAGCCAATTAATTTTACAATGGATGCAAGTATCTCTGATGACTTTGAGAAACATAAACATTTGGCAAGTGTACCAAGATGAATATAATTGGATTAATTACATTCATGTACCCCGAGGTATAGTGTAACTACAACGGTGACCCTGAAGTCTGTGTAGGTATTCTTATTTCTTCTTCGATCCTTTTTTATCTTGTTAGCAATTGTCTGGAGAAATAAAATTCCATCAAAATAGTTTGCTATATTGAATAATGCATAAATTTTTTACAATGGTAAATTATAAAAGTTTTGCTTAAGCACAAAAACATTTATATGATGTCTCCGAAGAGACGGAAGAAAAACATTTATATATTGCACATATAATGAATAAAAAAGAGAAATTTTCTTTTTCATGATAATGAATAAAAAAGAGAACAAAAAGCTCCAAGTTCTGTAATTAATCTTACTCGATCTGCCCTAATTTCTTGTTGGATTAAACACTCAAATATTCCTCCAATTCCAACCCTCAGAGCGTGGAATCGACTTCTATTACATGAATGAATAGTCGTTACTTTAATGTCAATATAAAAAGTTTAACTCTCAAGCATTATCTCCAGTGATAAAATTCGAAGCTAGGGTAACAAGAAAGCACATTTTTTATTTGATATGTTCACTTGACGAAGGATAAAAAAACCAGTGGTGAAAAGATAACAAGTTAAGTTTCCTATACTTTAACTAGGGCATAGAAATAACTTATCATTTGGACCTCGATATAGTTAGCAACTATCATATTATAATGGAGCTATTTTGGAACTAACTGTATAGCAATTCTAGCTTATAAAACAAAAGAAATAAGAAAAATGTATTTTGATAATTTACAAAACTACTATTCCCCTTGATAACTATTGGATCCCTCTCCGTTCTTCCATTGCTAAAAAAATACTGCGACCTTAATCATAATATATATAAAATATTATTAATAATATATATTATATAATATGATATATCAGCCACCCAAAACTTTTTCAAGTGAACAATAAAATTAACAAAGTAAGAAAAAGAAAACATATCATAATGATGGCATGTACTATATAACCATACGGAAAAAAGTCTCATTGACTATGGAGTTGCTGGAAAATGAATTAGTGAAAGGGTTTATTTTTCTCTATTTCAATGTCATATTTTTCTCCTTATTTATTTTATTACTCCTTAAATTTCTTATTAAACTAATTTATTTTATAATGGTAATTTTATTCATTTCTCTCATTTATGTTACACCTAGTGGTGGAAAAAAATAACTATATCCTAAGAAATATATGTACCTGTGCTCGTGTTCGTTAGGATATGGATATAGTTACTTCTTGAATATTGTTCTTTTGCTACTCATATTATTGACAGAAACCTATTAGTAATTTACTTGAGCCAATGGATAGAAAGGGGAAGGGGAAAGCACCAACTAGTTCCTCAAGGGAACTAGTAAGTTTTGTAAATTTTCAAAATACATTTTTTCTTATTTCTTTGGTTTTATTTCTAGATAACAACTCTTTATTTGGTTATATAAATTGGTTTCAAAATAGCTGTTATAATATGATAGTTGCTAACTATATGGAGGTCCAAATGATAAGTTATTTATATGCCCTAGTTAAAAAGTATAAGAAACTTAACCTAATCCTTCATCAAGTGAATGTATCAAACCAAAAATGTGCTTTATTGTTACTCCAGCTAGGAATTCTATCATATTAGTCATAATATTTTTCTTGAAAATCTTAGCGATAATGCTTGAGAGTTAAATATTTATAATGACATTAAAGTAATGATTGTTCTTTCATGTAATAGAAGTACATTACACGCTCTAAGGATTGGAATGGGAGGAATATTCGAGTGCTTAATCCGACAAGAAATCAGGGCTGATCGAGTAAGATTAATTACAAAACTTGGAGCCTTTGGTTCTCTTTTGTATTCATTATCATGAAAAAGAAAATTTTACTTTTTTATTCATTATATATGCAATATATAAATGTTTTTCTGTTGACTCTTCGGAGACATCCGATAAATGTTTTTGTGCTCAAGCAAAACTTTTATAATTTGTCATTGTAAAAAATTTATGAGTTATTCAATATAGCAAACTTTTTTAACGGAATTTTATTTCTCCAGACAATTGCTAACAAGTAAAAAAGGATCGAAGAAGAAATAAGAATATCTACATTTGCGCAAAAGTCCTTAATATTTTCCTATTACCTGAAGTGTGTTTATCTACAAGAGTAACCTTAAGATTACTAATTCTAATTACACGGATGACCATAGAATATGTCAACGAGTTAATGTTGTTTGTTTTTCGTTGACTTGGTGTGTAATCACATAGGTGACTCTAAAGTTTGCGTATCTACATGGATAACCTTAAGATTACTAATTCTAATTATATGGGTTACTATAGAATCTGTCGACAGGTTAATTTTTTTTGCTTTTGTTGACTTGCATTTCTTGTTGGATGTCAGTCAGTGTGGAGTTACAGTTAGGTTTTTTGTTAAGATAAATACTAGAGTCTTAGTTAAGATGAGGTTTATAACAATGATTAATCACTAAAGTTTCGTTTTATAACCCTAACCGTAACTCTAATAGTCAGTATTTTTTGCTATAACGTAACCATAGCCCTAGTCCTAATCGTAACTCTATTTCTAAACAACATTCGAAAAGAACTACACAAAACCAAAAATAATAATAATAATGTTAATCTATCGTCAGATTTTAGGGTCATCCATTTAGTTAAAATCAGTAATCTCAAGGTTACCCGTGTAAATATGTAGACTCCAGGATTGACCATGTAATTACATCATATGCTTCAAGGTACTAGATTGTAATTCAACAATTTATGTTGATTTTTTTCCCAATTTTGGTTGTGTTTTCCATTTGGTAAATGCTTCAGGCACTTTCCACAGTTATCTGACCATAATTCAAGGAAAGAAGATATAACAGATTGAAGGAATTCACATGATACAATTAGAGTTGTAAGTATTCTAAACTGATTTACAACTGTAGAAATAGTCATCAGGATCCAACATAGTTATCTCTACAACTGGCTACACACTATTATACCATATTGAAAAATAAAAAGAAATTAGCATGAAGGCATAGAACACACCAGCATCACTTAAATCCATGAAAAAGCGAAAAACAGGGCCACGCTGCTCCTTCTTAGTTACTTTTGAAAGCATTTTTTTGATCCACTCAGGAGTTCTGCAAACAAACATAAAATCAAAGTAAAACAACAGAACTTGTTGTCCTCAACATACTATAGAAGTGAGAAATGGAAGTGAAATATTATCAAGTTACTCAATTCTAGCTTCATTCTCAATCTCAACTTCCAAAACAAATACCCAATAACCATTTGCAAGTTTATGCATCTTAATGTATGATTTAAATGCACAATAGAAGTAAGAAGATCTATAGCACTTGATTTTACTTAGAAACTGATCCAATTTATGTGAATATCAGATGGCTTGAACCAAAAAAAAGCTTACAAAGGATAATTATATGAAAAACATAAAAAATCATAAGAAACCAAAAGGGAAAGGAAGATATTTGGAACTTTTTCGACCTCATACCATACAAGAAAAATAATCGGCAGAATGCGTGGGGGCACCTAAACAAGCAATTTTTAAGTGAAAATATACACTGCCCATTTGAAGGGACCATCAACTATAAAAAAGATTCATCTTGTTCCCCACATTTCAAATTATTATATCTTCCTATTGCCTTATAAGTGTGTGATGCATGTACGTGAGCTAGTATGATGTATGCATCATAAATGATATATGTGTCTATACACTACTATGTGTTTGGGGGTAGGGGGAGAGGGAAAGGGATATATAGATATATATATGTGTGTGTGTGAGGGGGGGAATATGTTTTGGTACCAAGCACAAATTTGATGCTTGGTAATGAGGTGGCCCATTCTTATCCATTCATTCAAATGACCCCCACTAGAAAATAATGGCCCCTTCATTGTTCTACCCATTTGAATATGCGATTAGTGGATAGGAATGAGTTAACTCACTACGAAGCACCAAGTCTGTGCTTGGTACCAAGCATGCTCATATTCCTTATACACACAAACACACACATAGAGAGAGATAATGAAGTGCAACATGTTGAATATACCCATCTCTTTTCACTCCAGCCAGGACTCCGATACTCCCTTCAGTTTTTCATGTAACCTTCCTTTTCCTAGCAATGAACAATCAAGTAGCATAACTGCTTTTAAATGTATTAGACATCACTAACAGTATGTCGGTTGTTCTGTCATCATAAATTTGCATTCTCTAATGCTATTCTCTATTGCTATACCGATTTTGCACTCTAAGGAAAAGATAGTCCAACAAAGATAATCAAATAAAATGAGAAAGAATAATTAAGGCTTATAAGTAAGAACAAGTGGGTAGAAAACTTTGAATTAGTTTGTACAGGCAATTATAAAGGATGAGCCACATACATACACACATAAACCAAAAGAACCAAGTACGATTCTTTAAGGACAAAAGAAAAGGCCTTCAACCATATACAGTAATTACATCTACGCTTATTTGATCCTCGATGCATTCAGATTTCATCATTATGGAGCAAGAGAGAAAGCAACAACAACAACCAAGCATTTATCCTAAATGTTTGGGTCGGGTACATGAATCCTATTTTTCTATTTCATTTTGTTATGGGTCATCTCCTCCGTTAAGTTAGTCTTAATCATATTCTTCTTAATTGTTTCTAACCAAGTCATTCGAGCTCTACCTCAAGATCTCCTAGCCTCATTAACTCTAATATTATAGTTTTTCCTAATCGGTGCACTAAGGGTCTCCATTGTACATGACCAACTTATTTTAATATATGCTCTCTCATTTTATCCTAAATAGACACAACATCTAATTTAATACGGATGCACTCATTTCTTATCCTATCTTTTAATGTATACCCACAAGGCGATCGTAACATTCTTATTTCTGCTACACTCATTTTTTAAACATGTTATTTTTTTAATAGTCCAACACTGTCCCATAAATCATAGTTGGTCTTATAATTGTCCTATAGAATTTTTCCTTTAGTTTCATTGGTATATAACTATCACATAAGACTCCCGAAACACTTCTCCATTTCAACCATCTCGATTTGATTCGATGCACAACATCATCCTCTATCACAACAATATGCCTAATGATTGATCCTAAATAGCAAAAATATTTAGTTTTAGGTAATTCTTGACCATCAATATATATCATAGGCTCTCTTCCTTTCCTAGTTTTACTAAAAATACACTATATTTTCTTTTTTTATTCTACTAATTTTAAAACTTTTAGATTTAAGAACTTGTCTCCATCTTTCTACTTCAGAAATAATGCCCTTTTTAGGTTAATCCAGTAATACTATATCATCGGTAAATAACATACACCATGAGATTTCATCCTGAATGTGCTTAGTAAGTTGATCCATAACTAATGCAAAAAGATAAGGACTGAAAACTGGCCCTTGGTGTAAATCTATAGTAATAGAAAATGGTTTAGTCTCTCTTTTATTAGTTGTTACTCTAGTTGTTACTCTATCATACATATCTTTAATCACATTAATATATATACTAAATACATGTTTCTATTCTAACATCCACCACGTTACCTCTATAGGCACTCTATCATAAGCTTTTTCTAGATCGATAAAAATCATATATATATCCTTTTTCTTCTCTCTATATCTCTCCATCAACCGTCTCAAAATATGTAAAGGTTCCATAGTTAACCTCCAGGTATAAAACCAAATTGATTTTCAGACATATTTGACTCTTTTCTTAGTCTTTGCTCAATTACTCTCTCTCAAAGTTTCATAGTATGATTCATAAGTTTTATATCTCGATAATTTGAATAAATTTGTACATCTCCTTTATTCTTATATATCAGTATCAAAGTATTAATCTTCCACTCCTTCGGGATTCATTTCGTCTCGATAATCTTATTAAATAGTTTAATTAACCATCCTAAGCCTATATCTTCAAGACATTTCAAAACCTTAATAGGGATATCGTCTGGTCTTATGGCTCTTCCACTTTTCATTTTCTTTAGAGCATCTTTAACCTCGCTAATCCTAATTTTTTGATAATATCTACAGTTCCTATCATTCACTATATGGTCAAAACCTCTATTTGTTCACTTGTTTAGTTATCATTAAATAATTGATAAAAGTAACTCCACCTCTCTTTTATTTCCACATCCGTCACTAGAACTCTTTGATCCTCACTTTTAATACACCTAATATTACCCAAATCTATACTCTTCATTTCTCTAATCTTAGCAAAAGCTTATATATATTTTTCTCTCCCTCCTTAGATTCTAACTTCTTATAAAAAATTTCATAAGCCTTGTATTTATTCTTACTAACCGTTATTTTTGCTTCCTTCATTGCTAGTTTATATTTTTCTAAGTTTTTCCTACTCTTATAGTTTTGTCACTCTTTATATAAAGTTTTCTTCTCTCTAATAATATTTTGCACACTCTCATTTCACCACCAACTTTCCTTATCGTCCAATCTACAGCTTTTAAATTCTCCCAGTATATCTTTAGCCACTTTTGAAGACGTGCTATTCCACATATTATTAGTCTCATTATCCATTTTTCATATATCTTGTTTCATTATATTATCTTTAAAATGTATTAAATTCTCTCCTTTTAAATTCCACTATTGAGTCCATAGTCTCTTGTTCACGTTAGTTTTCTACTTCAATTCTTAATAGATATGTCTACGATCACTAATCTATGTCGTGTAGTGTACTTAAACTCACTCCTGGTATAACTTTACAATCTTTACATATTAACCTATCCACCATTCTAATAAGAAAAAAGTCTATTTGACTATTATTAAAACCACTTTTAAAGGTTAGTAAGTGTTCATCTTTTTTTCTAAAAAGTATATTTGTTATTATCAAATCATACGATATTACAAACTCTAAAATTAATTTACTCATGTCGTTTTCAACTTCATACCCGAAACCTCCATGTATCCTCTCATATCCGTTATTATCCTTACCAACAATGTTCATTAAGATCCCCTCCTAAAAATAATTTCGGAGCAAGAGAGAAGGCAAAAATAATAAAATAGAAACAAAAAAAAGAGTAACCAAAAAAAGGGCAATACTTTGGTTGTTGTGATAAGTGACTCGATGATGGTGCATAAGGAAAGGCCCATTTCCTGTGGTTACAAACTTGCCTCTCAAAAAAGGCGTATATGCTACAGTATCTACAGAATCTACAGAAAAACAAGGCAACAACTTGCGTCATCCATATTTCATGCGGTATTTGTCCATTGGAACTCCTTTAAAGATTTAACCACATTAATAAACACAATTACTTTTAGAAACTATATTCTAACAACTTAACATGTTAGATGTTTAAGGATGCATGCATATAATAGGTCATTTCTCTTTCTGGTTTTTATCACTTACACAATTGCAATCACTTCTCATAGCCACATTTTTTGCTTCTTGAACTTCGAACTTCCATAAGGCACTTTTAGAAGTTGGCTAGATAGTCTAATTGCGAAGGGTTTGTTAAGCCATTGAATGATAATTATAAAGTGTCACTTCTCAAAAGAAAAAAAAAGGAATGAGAGGGCATGTGCTTGTTTAGTCACTGAATGGTTATTAGGTGTCGTTACTCCAAGGAAAAATGGGCATGAGGAGGCAGCTCATTTAGCAAAATGAGCCACCAAGAGATAGGCTAGTTGTGAGGCTCGCTTGCAATTCACATTAAATCAGTTAGACCTCACCACTCATATCTCTTGGCAATTTATTTTCTTAAGCATCCTATTTCTATAATCAACAAAGAAATTATAAAGTAGATTCTTTGACATTTAGATCATAATTCAAGCTCTAAGAAAAGGATAATCCTAAACCCTTTTTCTTTCTCCTCACTCCAGATCTAAAACCTATCTTCCAATGAGTAGACACCTACCTACCCGTCATTGACTGGTGTAGAAGCCAACTCACCAATTTTACATTCATCCACAAGTGATACACTACACATCCTTCATAGACTTCAATATCATATTTCCATGTTTCCTCATTTGAATAGCTAATTGCAAATTCATGCCCAAACACAGAGCCGGCAAGTAAATCTTATTAATTTTCTCATTTGAATAGCCGATTGCAAAGAAAATGAGAGATTAAGCAGCCATTTTCCATTCTTTACTTCCAATTGCCTCCGTGCTTTAAAGAACCTAGTTCAAATACCATACAGATGACGAGAAACTCTTCCCCATTGATTCTAATTGCATGACAACTTTTGATAGCATTTTCCAAGATATGGTGTTAGGATATGTATATTGATAGCACTGGTTTTATGCATGATCCAGAGAGTAGTTTATTATATTATCCATACATAGCTTAGGAACATATATTAACAAACCCCACAAGCCTCCTCCGACAATCTTGCTCCTTATTTTAAAAATATTTCCAACTTCATCTATATCCTTTTTGTGCTCTTACACTCATAACATGACCTCCACTTAAAAGTCTCAATATCCATGTATTACATACAGAAATATTGCAGGTTGCAAGGTGTTGTGCAACAAGGACAAGAAAAGTATGAGTAGAGCAAGAATAGGCTTTAACCAAGCCTTAATGATCAAGCTATCATTTAGTCAGAGCATAAGTATACTTTTTCTTACTGTAACAAGCTTGCATGAAACATCTTCCCAACGTACTAATTCATAATAATTCAGTGAAAAATCTCATATCACCTATCACACCGCCAACATTAACAGAGAAAAATAACATAAGGAACCCAATACTAGAACATTTCTAAAATCGAGTAAAATCACATCAAACATACCAATAACGTCACTAAATACATGTTTCTTTGAACTTCCGCAAAGGGAAAAGGATGGCCTAAACCCCCAAAATAAAAACCATAATATCTCTTTATTTTACCAGTCTAAGATGAAAGGGATGAGGAAATGAGAGAGGTAGCTACCATGATCCGGTTATCACAAGGTCCAGCATGCTAAAGATCTACCCCTGCAAAAGTGGGCCAACATTAACAATCATACCATCACCATTCATCTCTATCAAGAGCTCAACATTCATGTTAGGCTAGCTCTGATAGTTGATTCCCAAGCATCAAGCATCCCTTTAATTAGTTCTCACTAATATAAAAAACAGGACAAATAGAGAAAAGGATAACAATTTTTTCTGATGGAAAAGAAGATAGATAGAAATCAACAAGATGGAGTCAAAGTTATTCGGAGGATTAGAAATGAAAAGGACAAAAGAGAAAATGATGGCCTAAGAGATTGCACACAGTGCACAGGTGCACATAGCCACATAGGGATGAAGGGAGTGGAGGAAAGGAGGGGACTACTCTATATAGAGGACAAAGAAGATGGAAGAAGACTACACCTAAATGCGCACGTGTCAAAGGATCACCAAACGACAAATTTTGACAACAAAAAGAAAGGCTTCAAAATGTTATCTCAACTTGCAGTCATGTCTTTCTGATCCTTCTAATGCATTTCAAGAATAAGTGTACAAGAAAAACTGAAAAGGAAAACAAAGAAAACAAGAGAAACTAGGAAGCAAGAAACCTATTTTAAGTAGTCGCAATTGCCTTGTGGTTGAAATTGAATGACCCGATGGTGAGGAAAGGTCTATCTCCGCTGGCTAAAAACCTGCATTTAAGAATATATCTCCTTTCTTCTTTTCTTAATTCAATTTGCATATGCAGCTTCCTCTCTCTATCCCAAATCTGAAAACCTTTCTTCAAATGTTAGCAGTTTGCTTTCTAACTAAAACAAACTCTGATTGACGTAGCAACCAGCTTAATAGTTTGAACTCATCTGATGGTGGTGTCTACTGCTCTTAATTCTATGGACTTCAAATATGATGTCTACAAGCTTCCAAATATCTCTATTCTCCATTAAGTCAGAAGTATGCGCCAAATGTATTCTCTTCATTGCCAAAATCAGACTCATACAACTGTCTCATCATACATAAACTTTTCTTTCATGTTCCCACTTTTACATTTCCAATTGAAAGGGAATGAAAGGTAAAAACTGACTTCAGTTTACCTTCTCTAATTTTGATTGCTTGCACAACAAAGGAGCTACAAAGGACATGACATGTGTGATGCATCTCTTCTCCGGAAATTCTGATTGCATCTTCAACTTATATTCTATTGAACCATTCATGGTGCTCGTGTATATGTGTACGTATAACTAAAATTATGCATGACTGTTAAGTAAACTTCTTTATGATACATAGGCAGCCAATTTTGGGAAGTACTCCATTCGCATTACAGCTTAGCTAATATTTATTACTATAAATAACCTCCATAATTATTGCTCCTTATTTCGTAAATTAGACATTTTCGAGCTGTGATTACACGAGAAATTATTTTTCTACTCAAGGGAGCAAGTGCAAGGAATTAAGCAAGTAAGGATCAAGATAAACAAGAAAAAGGATGGGGGTTAATTTTATGTGTTTTGGAGATTTAGGGATCTATGCACCACCTGAAGAAACTTCAACCCTGGACAAACTTACTGGGTTTAGCATAGAAATCCTGCGATCTAGCTTGGCAAAGGTTCAAGGAGGATGATTCAGAAAAAGGATTACACTATTTACTACCTTCAGAATGAAGAATGAAAACTAAATCAGTTAGTTAATATGGTAGAAAGAAACTTTGAACTCTATTTGTTGTTGGGTGAATGAGGGCTTCTCAAAACTATGTCAATGGTTTCTACAAAAATAGAGGAATTAACTCCGAGCTCGCTAAAAGAGACAGTAGTAATTCCTTTATCGTGAGCGGTTTACACCCCTACCAAATCTAGACTAGACATATTATCATATTTATTTTGTCGCTGTTTGCATTTGGCAAGTTAAGAAAGATTTACTCCACTTACTACATTTTTTTTGGGCAGGTTAAATAAGGTTTTAATCTTTCTTAAAACCTCTATCAATTATCCCCAAAATTACCAAGGCTCCAAGATAACTATTCCTTCCGACATTCACAGGCAAGCACAACGCTCCAACAACCTATTCATCCTTTGCTGTGCAATGATAAAACAAAAAACTCTAGAAACCCTATGCAACAAATAACCCAAACACAATTAATTCAGAAACAAGCCACTAAGAAATTTTACTGAAAACACGACAGACAACACAATTACATCACCAACACCCAAAAGCAACGAGGCCGTTCCTCTGTAAAAGAAATCAAAACCAAAATTTTCCCAACAGATATCTATAACCTTCAGTCAGCAGTAGTTGGAACAACGAATGCATTAAACATGATGTAGAGTTCCTTCCAACTTTTGAGCCACTACAACTCCTCTATTTTTAGCCTATTTAGTTTCCGCAACTAATATCGGTATCTTAACAACATCAAACCAAACATGTATACTGAAATTTGAAGTAGATGGAACAATATGGGGCTCTAACTACTACTATCCAGACGCAAAGAGTTACAGTTTCATTACCTTTTTGAGAGAAAAGGGATCTCAAAATGGGAGGTAACCGTCATGAGCCCATTTCCCGAGGGATCCAGCATGCTGAACACCTGCCCTACAAACGCCGGCTCGACGCCGCCGCCGCCCTTGGACCTGGAGCTCAACCCCTCCATCCTCACGCTCGTCGCCAAGCTCCTAATCGCCGGCGACGACGCTGCCGAGGCCGAGGCAGAGGGCTCCTCTCTGTTATTATAGAAGGAAGTAGAAGGAGAAGGGAGAGGGAGGAAGAAGGGTACGGTCACCGCCGGCTGTGGCGGCGGAGGAGGAGATGAAGTGGCACGCGGAGGAGAGAAGGGGAGATGGGAGAAGNATGTTGGCGGCGAGAGATTGCACAAAGTGACCGCCGGGGGAGTGGAATGAAGGAGAAGGGTGTTTTTTCTCTGAAGAAGAGGAAGCCATGGAATTTTTGGATGAAGAAGTGAGAGATTCTTGATTTCTGAATGGGTGAAGAATGAAGATTCTTGCCTTGTTTTGTTCTACGGGGAATTTTGCCGTGTAACATGGGACTGGTGAGGTTATCCCGTCATTTTGACATGTCCAGCTCCCAGTGCATAATGAGCCCAGCCCATTAATAATGATCAATTCATTATATAATAGGAGGAGACATCTCATATATCTTTTCTTTTGATCACATATTTTAGATCTATGTAACAAAGCTTTTTTGTTGTTCTCTTTTAAGGGGTTTTTTATAATTTTTTAAAGAAATTTTTAAAATAGCCCCAAACATTTTTTTTTTAAAATTCGATCCACTCCCAAGTTATTTCCAGAAATCGACTCAGTTTCTGGCCACGTCAGCATTGTGGCCAGAAACTGGGTCAATTTAAAAAAAATATGGTTCCTAAGTAGTCGACCCTCGCTCGCCATCGGTGGTTATGCCACTAAACAACTCGGGGTTCGCAACCCCGCTAATTTAGTCAAGGTTCTCAACCCCGACCATTTGCAGAGCCTGAATCGCCCCACACAAAAAATGGTCGGGGTTGGGACTCCCGACGTGTCGTGCACAGCGTGCACGAATGATCGGGGCTCCCAACCCCGATCATTTTACATACTCTCTGGTCCACACTTGCTGGAAAATCTCATCTCCTGCTAACATATATCAATCCTCGATTAAAATTGTCAAGTTTAACACCAACTCTCTTGCTACACATTTATCAATCCATAATCAATTTCAAACACAACATGAGCTTGGATGATCTAAACGTCTGGTTGTGTGTGAACTTGTGAGCGCATGACATCATCGACGACTTGAACCTGTTGTGAACATACGGATTGAGCTTGCCGTGAGCCTCCAACTTCATCATGTGCATGACTTGAGTCCGCTCTCGTGTGTCCTCAAACCCATCGACGCCCGTACCCTATGAGTCGTTCCTTACGCCCATTACAATTCGCATGACGTATCCTTCTAAGAGCAGACTGAATCTTTCCTATGATGCGAACAAATGTGTTCCTCGCCCCTGGCTCAGTAGTCGATCTCAATGCATCATGTGCAATAGAAGTAACCTCGTCGAGTTCTTGTACCTATAAGATAAAAAAGCAAAAGAGGATTATTAGCAAGTGGATGATAATAAAATAATAATCACAAAATAATTGTATATTTATTCTATACACTTACCAACTCTCTCTTAATCGGACCTCTTGGTATGTACTCCTTAGGTGATTTGTTCTTCCGACATATCCATCGGCAAGTAATCCCCCAATACCACCGTAAGTACACATCTAGTTCTGGTGTGTCAACCCTCTCCAGTACTACAGCTTCCTCCCTCAATTCTCATTCCCAATGTAAACATGACGAATTATCTCCCAATTTTGATAATGTGCTCCTTTTCGGGGATTTCACTCTATTCTTTCTACAGGATCTGGAATATGTTTTTTAATCCAAATTGTCGGAGCGCATGGTCAGGCACGTGCATTTCGACAATCTCAAAACATATTATCGGAGACGAGACCTCTCCACCAAATATGCAATCGTAAGAGGAGACGAACTTTCGATGGTTTAGAGCTCCCCACCGCAACTATCAATGTGACGAGGAAATCCAAGGCCATTGAGCGTGAAGGTATCCACCAACGCACTCACGCCCAAATAGGGGTAGCCATTTCGTTTGACTACACGCATCTAACACCCGTATATGATGACGACGATGATGATTGCTCGGTAGTGGCAACGTCACAGGCTTCAAGCTCAGTTAAGGGTGAGCACACAAATGTGCATATGACCGATATCCCTGATGAGATATTCAGGAGACTCAACGAGCAACAAGCAACTATCAACTCCCTGAAGGAGATGTTGGAGCAGCTTCTGAGCAAGAAGAAGAAGAAGAGAGAGAGGACCTTCATAGAAATCCTCGAAGCACAAAAAGCGGGTGCCTACTCCTTCTCGCTCCTCATCCGAATCATCTGGAGGAACGTCATCTTTGGATCATAATCCAAGGGACAAAAGGCTCAACGAATTCCAAAGTCAACTCGACGCCTTGAAGCTCCAGAAGCATATGGACAAGCTGGGGGTTGTCAGACCGTATCCAATCGAATGGGATACAGTCTCATATCCGACGAAGTTTCAGCCACTGGACCTCCTGCAGTTCGATGGCAATGGTTCTCCTACCCAACATATCTACTACTTCCAGACGCAAATCGGACATATAGTAGAGAATGGTCCCATTATGACTCGATTGTTCATTGGCACTCTCAAGGGGATCGCTTTTGAATGGTTCCGCAAATTAGAACCTGAATCCATCACTAGCTGGAAGGACATGGAAATGCTCTTCATGGCCAGATCCTTTGACGATGATAAAGAAGTATCTGTGGCCACCCTTCTAGCTACAAAGCAAAAGAAGACAGAGTCTGTAAGCAGCTTTTATCAAGAGGTTCAGGAACCAATCCGCTGCATACACGTGATCAGGTTTATGAGGCCACTCTCATGGAGATGTGCCGGAACAATCTCCCCATTGACATCCTTTCTAATATGGGCGCAGTCATAGCTCGCTCATGGAAAGACTTAATCCGCCAAAGAGAACAAGTCGAGAGCATGCTCAAGCGCATGGATGCTGAAGGGCCATATGAATTTCAAGGAGGTGATGACCAAGACATCTTGAGCAATGCTTCGGAGCACAAGAAGCCCTCGATGGCATTTGCTGAGTTCGCCAACTCAGACCCAAATTATGGGACCGACTGTAAAGACTTAGCTATTGCTGGCCGAAGATGATCGATGATGCTTAAATACGTCAATAGCCAGAAGACCTGCATCCGACGGCAACTTCATACTTATTTGTAGTAGTGACGGTCTACTCGAGTGGGCAATATGTCAGCAGAGGATTTCAACCTTCAACTCTTATGAGGTCAACTAAGGCATCTTTACCCTTCAACCCAGATTCTCGCCGGAGTGGGGGTGGTCTTAGTTTCTCTACCCCAAATCTCCTCCAAATCCCCCCATTGATCCTCTTCGTCAGGACAATGGGCCCACATGAACTATCATCACCTTTGATAGTCAAGTTTTGTTCTACCATGCGATGAACACCCCGATCAGAAATGCTGACCTACCATACGAAGTGTCACTATTCCAATCACCGTCGTTATACTCATTCCTGAGTCAATGAACGGCTTGCCACTCTCCCACTGGAGCATGAGGTTAAACTGCTCCTTACATCTCCCACTCGGTCAAACCTTCCTACAGTTAGGACCAGAGCCAAAATTTCCTCTCGATTCCTTCTAAAGAAAGAGAGGCACACTTTCAAAATGGGCGACTAAAACTTTGAACAGTTAAGATCGTCTCAATCTCCCACTTGGTCAAACTTCCTACCGTTAGGACCAAAGTCAAGTTCCCTCGCCAACCTTTCTAATGAGGTAGTGGGTCCCCAAAACTATCAAGTTAACTGTCACCTCTGATAGCCATTTCTCCATCAGTTTCATTCAACTAGATGATGGATTTGATAAGACTATCAAGTTAATCATTACCTCTAATAGTCTCCTCCAAATTTTCCACATCGATCCTTTTCAATAAGATGATGGGACCACTCCTACTATCACGTTAACAGTCACATCTAACAAATCAATTTATCAGTTCTCTTCAATAGGATGGTAAGTCCATAGAGTTGCTCAAATCGTAACGAACTCCCACTGTCATGTTAACACTACACCTCTGACAATATTTACTTACCAATCCTCTTCAATAGGATGGTAGGTCCTCAAAGTCATTCCGATCACGACAATCTCTGTCATGTTAACATCACACCTCTGACTAGAATCTACTTACCGACTCTCTTCAATGGAGCGGTAGGTCTATAAAGTCACTCCGATCGCGACAATTCCTATCAGGTTAATGATTACCTCTGATAGCCGATACCGTCATTCCTGCAAATAACGTTGTTCGATCAGTCATCATACTCATACGTCCCTGAATGACATGATCCTTTCCGAGCGTTCTAATATCCTTAGAACAATCGATGGGTAGTAGCCTACCATGCGATGACTCCTATAATAATCAATCGTCACACTTATACGTCCCTGAACGATTTGATTCCCCCAACACTATCTTTCCCGCAAAAGGCATGGTTGTTTGATAATGACCTACCAAGTGATGTGCCTTTATCCAAATAGTGGCCTACCATGCGATGTGCTGCTATTTTGGATTCGTCTTTGTCCCAAGAGAAGACAAATCCTAGAAGGCAATCATCAGCTACGAGTGAAGAGATCAACTTTACCGAGCTCGTTGAAAGGCTCTTCACTCCATCTGAGCAGAGATCACTTTACAGGTCTATATATCCAAAGTGTTCCAGACCCCATGCGGTATGATTCAGGTCTAAAAACTTTAGAGGGGGTTTTGTAGGTAATAAAAATTATCTTTAATCCCTATCCGAGAAGTTCAGAACAAAACTCCTAAAACCTCGACCGAAATAGAAAAAGGGAAAAAACGCTGATATCTCTCAAACCAGAAGGAATTTAGCGAAATGGACAGGAGCAAATCGAACCCTATAGGGTTAGTTTGGTCGACTCCGTCTCGTCGAGATAGTCGATTTTCATATATAATTCGTCTGATTCCGACTTATGGTTTGAAAGTTATGGCCTATTCTTCGAAGCATGTTCAGTAGCTCGCCTAAAGGCTGAAGCTCGCCTGTAAAGGCTGAAGCTCGCCTGCAAGGAAGTCTGTCTGCAAGGATAGATCTTGCCTAATAGTATTAAAGCTCGCCTGAATGAGATTCGCCTGCACAGCCTCACCTACACAGCTCGCCTGCACATTGAACCAAGCTCGCCTGAAGGCCTAGCTCGCTTGACAACTCGAAGCTCGCTTGTTTGGTCGACTCGCCAGAATGAAGGTTCGAGCTCGCCTGAAGACTAAGCTCGCTTGACAGCCTACACCTCGCCTGCGAGGACTAAGCTCGCCTAACAGCTAGAAACTCACCATCATTGTCAGCTACCCACTTGAAGTATGGGAACAGTCACAACAGTGGTCAAATCCCACGAATCAAGGGAGAAAGCATGACGCTCCTCACCTAGCAAGAATAGGGCGGCTGATATGACCCCCTAAGTGGTCACATCCTACAGCTAAGGCAGCTGGCTCCCTCACCCCTACTATTGGTCAAATCCCACAAATCAAGGGATGATCCATGCCATCCCTTGCCTATTTAAAGCAACTTTTAGCCAATGTGAAAGAGGTTGATTAGCTGCTGCTGGCTTGGCTGGCTAATCTTCCAAAGGTTGAATCTTGGCTCATTTTCTAAAGGCTCCCTCATTTGAAGAGACTCGTCTGAACTCTCAGACTTGAGACTCTCAAGCTCTTCGTAGACTCTTGCATAATAGCTCTTTGCAGACTCATCTGAACTCTCAGACTTGAGGCTCTTAGGCTCTTTGTAAGCTCTTGCATGGTAGCTCTCTCCAAGAAGTCAGTCGACAAGCACAAGCCCCCCGTTTGGCCTTGAGTATAGTCAAACTCGATCAGCACAAGCTTCTACTGCGTACTGAAGCTTGCTCGCAACTTCGGTCGGATCATCCAAGGGAAGCAAACTCGGTGCGAGAATCGAGGGAGGCATCCTATCGCTACCAAATACCCCACATTAAACAAAGAGGGCATTCCCTCCGTTTCTATTGTAATTTCGATTCATTAGTTTGTAATAAGCTATTCTTATCAATACAAACAAAGCCCCTATTTTGGGAAATCGAGCGATCAAACCGTCATACAGTTAGGATCATCTTAAACTTCCCACTCGGTCAAACCTTCCTACAGTTAGGACCACAAAACCAAAATCCCCTCTCGATTTCTTCCATGAACGAGAGGTCTACTTTCAAATCGAATGATCAAACATTCCTACAGTTAGGGTCACCTCAAACTCCCACTTGGTCAAACTTTCCTATAGTTAGGACCAAAACCATAATTCATTCTCGATAAATGAGAAATTTATCTTTAGTTCGGTAATCAAACCTTCTGACAGTTAGGATTATCCGAATCTTTTCGATTTTTAGAGTGGAGATCCCACTCTTAGTTTCACCTTCCCAAATTCTTAAAGTGGAAATCCCACTTTGAGTTTTCTTTATAACAGGAGATAGAATATACAATTCTTCCTTTCTAGTATCGGGTTCGTCTTTGCCCCAAAAGAGAAGACACCATCCTTCAACTCCAAAATCCATGCTTCATATACATGGGAAATTTTATCTCGACTCCTAAATAGAGATAAGCCTACGCCTAACACGCATAGCCAGTTTAGTCTTTCTCTGAGTGAAAAAACCCTCAGAATCCAAGTCTGGAGAATTTTATCCTGAATCCTAAGTAGGAATAAGTCAGCGCCTAACACGCGTTACCAGTTAGTCCTTAACCGTAAAAAGGACAAAAGCCCACATATTGGATATTGTAGCATGTTGTTATTAATAACACCATAATCCGTACCTCACACATATGGGGAATTTTATCCCGAATCCTAAGTAGGGATAAGTTAACGCCTAACACGCGTCACCAGTTTAGTCTTTTACCGATTGAAGAAGACACCAGAATCCGAGTCTATGGACTTTTATCTTGAAGCCTAAGTAGGGATAAGTCAGCGCCTAACACGCATTGTCGATTAGTCTTTTGTCGTAAAAAGGACAAAAGCTCATATATTCAACATTGTGGCAGGTTATTATTCATAACGCCAAAATTCGTGCCTTACACGTGCGGGAAACTTTATCTTGACTCCTAAATAGAGATAAGCCTATGCCTAACACGTGTTGCCAGTTTAGTCTTTCATCAAATGAAGAAGACACCAGAATCCGAGTCTGAGGACTTTTATCCTAAATCCTAAGTAAGGATGAGTCAGCGCCTAACACACGTTGCTGGGTAGTCTATTCCCGTGAGAAAGATGAAGTCTACGTATTTAATATCATAACACTAAGGGAGTTAACTCTCTTAGCACAACGTTACTGTAGACGGTAAAAAATACCTCCGTGAACTTGCAAGGAATCCGCCTGCAAGGAGAAGTCGCCCATGCAATTCACCTAAGCCACGGGAATTTACCTTTTATCACAACTCGCCTGACCGAGTCTATAGTCAAATCCGCCAGCAAACCTCAAGGCCACATACCCCACGTGCTAAGGTAGGCTTTCCTACCCCTCTTGACCCGAAGGGAGAGGGCATGGTACTCCAAGACCGTCGAGTGGCCGCTCACAGTACGAATGATTGGGCAGGTGTCGAGTCGACCTGAACTTTCATAAATACAGCTCACCTCGGCTGTCCGAGTTAAGAGCTGGATCCGCCGGCATTCGGTGAGCTGTCCAAGCCCACTCGAGTACCGGGAACCTGCTTTCCCACCTCTCTCGGCCTGAAGAGAGAAGACACGGTACTCCAGGCCCGCCGAATGGCCGCTCACAGTACAAGTGATCGGACAAACACCAAATCAACTTGCACCCTCATAAATGCGACTTACCTCACTTGTCCAAGTGAGGGGCGAGAGCCGCCGGCACTCGGTGAGTTGGTCAGATCCACTCAAGTATCTGACAGCCGTTGTCACACATACTAGGAGGGGCTTTCCCATTCCTACGTGACGTGATGCAAAACATGGCTCCTCGAATGACCGCACATGGTACAGGTGAATAGCAGGATATCTCTGAATAATGTATGGTCACATCCCATAATTCAAAGAATAGCCAAACGGCCTCTCTTTCATTTAAGAGCCTCTTCCAACAACCTTTAAAAGAGGTCGAAAAACTTTGGGAAAGGCATCGAGACCAAGCTCTCTGCATAATTTTTGTATTGCAGCACCACTTCTTAGTTCTGAGCCCTGATCGCCGGTGAACTAGAAGATCTGAACTCTATCGACTCAAGCTTCTACTGCGTACTGAAGCTCCCCAGCAACCTCGGTCGAACGGTCCAAGGGAAGCAGACTCGACACGAGCATCGAGCGAAGCATCCTGTAGCTACCAAAAGTCCCCACACTAAACAAAGAGGGCATTCCCTCTGCTTCTGTTGTAATTTCGATTTATTAGTTTGTAATAAGCCTTCTTATCAATACAAACGAAGTTCCCTATTTTTGAGAGATCAAAATTTACACCCTATAGAAGATGGCGACCGTATTGGGAGAAGCTGTTTCTTCAAACGAAATGGTGGTGGCTCAATTCGATGAAGTTGCTGTTGGGACGACCGTGGAGTCCCTAGAGATCGAGTTCGACCAAACCAAGTACGAAGAGTACTTGTCTTCTTCCTCCTCTGGTGGCAATGCGTCCCGCAAATGCCACGGAGTCATGCGCCGAGGCCGACCTCAAACGGCTAAAGCCTCCACTCATCAGGGGAACCCGCTCCCTCACAATCGATCAAGGCCAAGCCAGAGATCGAGAGCAAGGGACAACGGTCTGCCAGATGGGTCGCCAAGCGGCCCCCGCAGACACCTGTCCCGGAGCAAACGCCGATTCACTCCGGCACAGACTACTCTGCCACAGCCTACGGTGATGCTCTCCTCGCTGGAAGAGCTAGCCAACAGCGACGGCAGACGCTCGTCAGGCAGGAGGCCCAAACCTTCATTTCGCACAATGGCCTGAATTATTGTACGGGCCCGAGAAACGTTAGGCGAGAGGGCAACTTGCCCGACGTCGGAAGGCTCTCCAAATCAGGAGCATCGACCGAGGAAGATAGGGTCACCCGCTCAGGAGGACTTCACTTCTCAGGTCACATCCCTGATACGAATAAACCACCCCAAGCGAGCGAGCCTACTCGAATAGGCGAATCCCCTAGGGCTAGCGAGCCTCGCCATAACCCCTTGGCGGATAAACGTAAAGGCAAAGAAGTAGGCGACACCTTGCGAACCCGCTCGTTTAAACGAAGGGTTGAAACTTGTCACGCCCCGCTTCCCAAAATACCAGGGAATCGGAACGTGAACAAGCCCGCGACGTATTAGACTGGGGAGAGATAAGTGCTAGACCTCTTCTTCTCAATCTAATACGCTAAGCGTCTGGAAATAAGTACAATGCGAAGTCACAGGTCCCCGATCACAATCAGCAAGAATATAATAGACAAACTCAGAATAAAATAATACATATCACAAAGCAGATCATCCCAGATATAAAAATACGGGTCAAACATGCCCTTATACAAATCTGAACAAATGAATACTGAAGAGATACAAAATACACCGATCAGGCAGGAATGGAAAGAACTACAAAAGTAAAGTGGAATCATCAAAGAATAGACTTCGACTCCTTCTTCTGCTCCGTCTACAAGACACTCCTGCTGAGTATCCTCGGCTCTGGCGCATCTCCAAGCTGAACCTGTTCTTCCTCTAAGTCTGACGTACACCAGAGAAAACAGGTGTACGTCAGGTGCATGGCGCACGGCAAGACCCGACCCCACAAAGAAAATAGAACGAACGGAAATCCAATGCGAAAAACAATACGATAACAAAAACAACAAAAGAACGTACAATTGAAATCCGAAAATCAACATGAAAACACTACTAAATTATGATAACAATAAGCATCCAGAATCGATCAGGTAACGAATCATGCAGCTAGCGATCAGTCTAATCATCCAAATCACAAGGGCATACACTAGATGAAATTAATACATAAAAATCTACAACAAGAGACGTAGTACGTCGAGCGAAATAATCCAAACAAGGAAACCCTCATGTATATACCATATGTCTCAAATTGTAGATAATTAAATATTAACCCCGATCTATGTATGAAAAGAAACACAACTGGCCTACATCTCACAAGAATCATACTTAGCTAAGAATCGAGGTCATGTAACTAGTCATACTATCTCAACTCACTGGTCCACATCTCACATAGAGTCAACACTCATATCATCGGATAACTGACTGTTCACAAATCCTCTACGTGCACCCAATACGCCGCTACACTGGATCGGTCAGAGGGCTACATGTAATCCGATTCTGGCCTTGTTCGAACTCAAGCAAGAATCAGGTGAATATCAAGCTCACGGACCAAAGTGGCTACACCGGCTCCACTTTGACCCAACAAACCAACCCCAAGCTACACTGGATCATGGGGAGGCCTGGAAGATACATCAACAGCCTTATCCGATCACATGAACATTAACTTCCCCATCCCAACTCTTCTCGTTTTTCTAAATCAACCATAATCCTCATTAAAACTCGGGTTCACCACCTAAACTCAATCAACACACTCACACATGTCACTAAGTCTGTTCATGACGCACGAGGCCACTAAGTCATGAACTACTAAGGGTTCTCAACACAACATAGATAATCAATGCAACTAATCATGTACAATAATATCATAGCATATCGAATAATCCAAATTTAGAATTATAAATCAAGAACAACAACTATGAAATTCAAAAAATAATTCCTTTTCCAAAATAAATTCTGTTAATTTATTTATAGTTATTCTAAAATGATTCTTTTCCAAGATAATTCCTTTCAAATTATTATAAATTTCCTAAAATGATTCCGTTCTCAAGATAATTTCTTTTTAATAAATATAATTATCCAAAAGTGATTCCGCTGCCAAAATAAATTCTTTTAACTCAACATAAATATTCTAAAAATTCTATGTATCATATTATCATGATTTATCTAATATTATTCATCAAACAATCCCACACAAATAAATACGTCACAATTAAACTACGTAAATGGTTCATAATAAATACAAATAATCAAACTGGGAAACAGGAGAGCGGGATCTTGCCTCGGGATTCGTCGAACGTATCGACGCTAACGGTGGATCTGATCAGAGCGTGTGTAGGAACGACGGGCTGCTGGCTTGGCGTGGCGACGACGACTCGAGAGGTGTGGCAGCGCAGGGGGGTCGTCGGGGAGGAGGCCGGAGGCGAGTTCGTCGGCGTCGATAACCAAGGCGACGGCTGAGGTCGAGCTGCAGGTTGCTGGAGGCGAGCGGCGGCGGGTAGGGGCGGCTGCAGGCCAAGGCGGCGGTCAGGTTCGGATGTGGAGGAGGTGGCGCAGGTGAGGACGGAGGGCTCGCCGGAGAAGGCGGGGCGCATGAAGTGGAGAGAGGAGGAGGGCTAATGTTGTGGGTTTCTTTTCGAGTGAGAGAGAACGAAGGGAGAGATGATGAAGGAGACAGAGAGATGATGGTGACAGGTTGGGGGAGGCGTACGTGAGAGAAGAGAGGGAGGGGAACGTGGGAGAACGTGAGAGGAGCAGAGAACGTGAGTTTTTGTGAGAGAGAGAAAATGATTTATGTGTATATTAATTAGGATTTTGGTTAGGTATTTGAAAGAAAAATAATTAAAATAAATAAATACGGATACTTAAAAATTAAAATAAATATAGAATAATTATCTATAAATAAAAACGTACATGTTGTACTAATACAACAATTGATACGAAATAGTCGGAATACACACATTTTGTACAATTAAACGAGAATAATTAATAATAAAAATATATTTACTTATATTTAAAATTAAATAATTATGGAATAATTAAATACACAATAAAACGTACTAGTTATACTAATACGACAGATAATATGTAACAGTAGAAATAATACAATAAATTATACAAAAAATACGTAATTAATAATACCATGTATTATATGAAATAATACGTAATAATATTAATAATACAACATATTATTTTAAAATAATACGTAATAGTACCGATAATACAACAAATTAATTCCAGAAATTTTTACTGCACTAAATAAATTTATAAATATCTAAATCATTTAAATAATTATAAAACTTGGATTTTAAATCATGGAAAATCCTAGAAAATCAAGAAAATACAAATATTCTTTTAAAAATAATAATTAAATATTTTTTAAAATACAAAAAATTTATTTTAACTAGTATTCAAAATTCATGGTCCTTACATTCTACCCCCCTTAAAACAAATTCCGTCCTCGGAATTAAAAGAATCCAAGGACAGAGATATGAAACTATATTCATAAGAAAAGGAGAATGTAAAACAATCACGACGCAAAATAAGATATAAGGTGTGACAGCTAAGATTCAACATACATATAATAGAGATAGTCAAATACAATAATACAAAGCATACACTACACACAAAGAGTCAGTTAGAACACAAATTAAAGCATAAATATTAGGTGATAAAATTAGCATAGAGTCATGCTAGGGATATTTATAAAATAGTGAGGAATCTACAAATATTCCAATTATATACATTATTCGCACATGCACAAAATCATATAGTAATCTGTAGAGCAAAAATAATTCATATAATGGCTAATAATAGAAAGTAAAAACATATCAATAATTGACGTGGATAAAAAGACATAAAAATTATATGAACAATTATGTAATTATATATCCATTACATTTACGCAACGAACACCATATCAAAATATACCAATATCGTTATACTCATTAGAATAACTAGATAAGATACCCAAAAACTATAAACCAAATATACATAGAGAATAAACACAATACAACATATGAACTATCACGTAATAACATCTAAAACAATAATCCAATATGGACATATCAGTTAACTAAAATAGTAATACAGATACTTCAATATATATAAAAATTTGATAAATACTGTAATTGAAACAGTTAATGAACAGACAATAAAATACACTATTCAAGTAAAATATATACAATCCAACAAAAAGAGAAAAGAACAAGTATTAACAAAACAAGATACCGACAATGGGCAAAACCTGCAACTAAGCTGTATAAACTTACAATATTCATTTCACACCTTAAAATAAACTATGAAACTACAAATGAAACGTAAAAGAAATAACTATATTAACTAATAAACAATATAACTCAAATAACATAAATAAACTATTAAATTAAATTAAAGACAACATAAAACACATACAAAAAACATATAACTTGATAAATAACCAAACAATAACGATAACAAAACACGTACATAGAAAGTAAAATGTGACCAAAATTATGTAGTAACACACACAACACAAAATACAAAACACATCAACTACAAAAAATTCATGACTAAATATGTAACTTAAATACAATATGTAAAACACAAAAATTAAAACTAACAAACACACACATTATAACAACCTTTAATAACTGTATACACAACTATAAAGCCATAGCACCACTCACTCACACCGAAACATAACAACACCTAATCAAAGAAAATATAAGAATAAAACGATATTGATATAGTATGATCTACAAAAATACAAGATAAGATAAAAAAATAGAGGAATAACACGATATAAAATAATACGAGTTAAAATAATAAAAAGTACGAATCTGACAAAAAACATAGGCGAAAGACTCAATGCATTCAAATAAGTAACAAACAATCTGACAGCATAAAACTCAAAATAAATTAACACATATAAAAACCGTAAAACATAATTGCTCACTATCAATACTGACACTCACAATATACTACTAGATAAAGATGCATAATACATAAAACATGAACTATAAAAGATTAAATAAATATACAATGGTGAAACATAAGGAGAGCATAAATTCGTATAATAAAAACACCAATATATTGTAGATAAACATACAATGAATGATTGATTATATGTGAGTATAAACACTGATAATACATGAAATAGAATACGATTAAACACAGTTGATACTAAAATGATGAATAACTACAAATCAATCAAAATAAACACCGTAAATAATAATAATCTACGTGAATACACTATAATGAAAAGAGAATAGTAAGTATGAAGAATGAAAAGGTAAAACACAACACAAGTAACAAAATAATGAATAGAGAATGAATAATAAACAATGACACAATAAAAGACATACATATCTAAAAATACCATAAAATAAATAAAAAAATAACATGTGTATACAATGTATATTGTCATAATGATAAAATAATACATATCAAAACGAAGCTAGCAAACAACAAATATGCAAATACTCTATAAACAAATCATGAATAAATACTATACATACTCACAAACGCTATTTAGAATTATCTTTATATTAATTATAAAAGGATACTAATTAATGTAACAAAATAACTATATGATTAATAACTCAACTTTAAACTTAGCAATATAAATAATGCATGAATATTAAAATAGAAATACATGGATCTTAGAAATAACAAAACCAATGCGAACATACTAAAATAATCTAACAAGACAAAACTTACTGATAAAACTATATACTGAAAATGTAAATGATAAGAATATAGTGCATATGTAGAATATTAAAATTATTAACTTATTAAAGTATATCACGAAATACGAATACTATACAATAATTTAGAACATAAGTGAAAGATAGATGGTATGACAGAAACACACACATACACAATGTAGATATGCAAAAGTATAATTAAACACAATAAAATAATCTAAATATCAGATATGATATGCGATGTATAGGTGAAATCTAAAGTAATGTAGAATACTTAATGAACATGATTTGAACAATTGAAAGTGTAAGTAATGATATATATTTTTAATAAAAACATACAATATAACACTATGGGTAATATATAAAATAATGTAATAATAATACCAAAATCAATACAATTAAACAATATATAAGTCAAATAAAAAAATATAATTGTAAAAATAATAACACATATAATAACGACCGATACTAGGATAGAGGAGAGATAAAAAGAGAGGGTAATCGCGAAGCGATGAGACAAGAACCGTGGAAACTCCGGAGTCAAGGAGTGATAAGATAGGAACGAAATGGAATCTATCAAGAAAATGGAATAAGGCTCAAGAATAGTCTCGTAGATGAAATATGATATGTATCTAATTTATCCACTATATTCTTACTAGTGAGGACTCGGGACCGTGACTGGGACTGTGACCTGCATGGGCCACCACTAAAACCTGTCACGCCCCGCTTCCCAAAATACCAGGGAATCGGAACGTGAACAAGCCCGCGACGTATTAGACTGAGGAGAGATAAGTGCTAGACCTCTTCTTCTCAATCTAATACGCTAAGCGTCTGGAAATAAGTACAATGCGTAAGTACAATGCGAAGTCACAGGTCCCCGATCACAATCAGCAAGAATATAATAGACAAACTCGGAATAAAATAATACATATCACAAAGCAGATCATCTCAGATATAAAAATACGGGTCAAACATGCCCTTATACAAATCTGAACAAATGAATACTGAAGAGATACAAAATACACCGATCAGGCAGGAATGGAAAGAACTACAAAAGTAAAGTGGAATCATCAAAGAATAGACTTCGACTCCTTCTTCTGCTCCGTCTACAAGACACTCCTGCTGAGTATCCTCGGCTCTGGCGCATCTCCAAGCTGAACCTGTTCTTCCTCTAAGTCTGACGTACACCAGAGAAAACAGGTGTACGTCAGGTGCATGGCGCACGGCAAGACCCGACCCCACAAAGAAAATAGAACGAACGGAAATCCAATGCGAAAAACAATACGATAACAAAAACAACAAAAGAACGTACAACTGAAATCCGAAAATCAACATGAAAACACTACTAAATTATGATAACAATAAGCATCCAGAATCGATCAGGTAACGAATCATGCAGCTAGCGATCAGTCTAATCATCCAAATCACAAGGGCATACACTAGATGAAATTAATACTTAAAAATCTACAACTCGAGACGTAGTACGTCGAGCGAAATAATCCAAACAAGGAACAAGGTCACGTAACTAGTCATTCTATAACAGGTCACTGGTCACATCTCACACAGAGTCAACGCTCCTATCATCGGATACTGACTGTTCACAAATCCCCTACGTGCATCCAATCCCGCTACACATGCGGCCTAGAGGACTACACATAAACCGTTTTCTGCCTGGTTCGAACTTCAAACAGAACTCGGGTGACGAAACGATTTCACTGACTAAAGTGATGTACACACTTCACTTTAGCCCTACAAACCAACCCCAGTGGCGACACCAACAACGGGAGCGAGCCTGGAAGATATATCAACAGCCTTATCCGATCACATGAACATTAACTTCCTCATCCCAACTCTTCTCGTTTTTCTAAATCAACCATAATCCTCATTAAAACTCGGGTTCACCACCTAAACTCAATCAACACACTCACACATGTCACTAAGTCTGTTCATGACGCACGAGGCCACTAAGTCATGAACTACTAAGGGTTCTCAAACACAACATGGGCAATACATAACAGACATGTGAAATACATTAAATTAATGCAAAACGTGAAATGTGATCATAAACAGTAAAACATACATGCAGTCTGGTTTCATCCATATCTTATTATCCAACCCTCTAAACTATTCATACAAAATCATAAATTACTTAAATCCAAAATAGATAATTATTTTTGCAAATAAATTCCTTTAAATCATCATAATTATCAAAAAAGTTTTTGTTTCCAAAATAATTCCTTTTAAGTTATTATAATTTTTCCAAATGATTCCGTTCTCAAATAAATTCTTTCAATTAATATAATTATCAAAAAATGATTCCACTATCGAAATAACCAAAGGCCAGTCTCTTTAAATTTTCCACAAATCCCCTCTTATTGAGCCTGAGGCTGAACCAGTGTATGATACTATCCCATATGCATGATTTCCAGCTGAAATTCATCCAAACCATCACCATGTTCCAGACAGTGGATGAATATTGGCATTCAAAGAATAGATGGTGACAGGTTTCCTGAAAATTTGTACACAGCACACATTGATTTGCATTAAGAATACCCATCCGACATAGCCTATCTTGAGTAATCAATCTTGATTGAATAGCTAACCATAGGATGAAAGAATGTTTGGGATAATGAATATTATTCCAAACTGTATTAGCCCAGTGTACTTGCTGTGCAGGTTGCACCAAAAAGCTGTACACAGAAGAAACCTGAATTTTATCACCCACACATGACTTGCCAATAATAGCAATCAGGTTATTTATGCTGCCAAGTTTAGCAATCAGAACATCTCTGGTTTTTAGAAGCTGCTTCCACAACCAGGAGCAATTTGATTTAACCTGTACACTCCAGATATCTGCATTTAGTAAATAATTCCCGTGCACCCACTTTATCCACAAAAGGTCCTTTTTGATATGAATCATCCACAAAAGTTTTAGAGCTGCAGCTTGATTCCAGATTCTAGCTGAAAAGACACCCAATCCTCCATATTTTTTCTCTTGACAGATAGTTGACCATGAAACCAGAGGGATTTTGTGATTCCATAAAAATTCAGAACATAATCTGTCAATTTTGTTGAGAACTTTACTAGGCAAGATATAGTTATTTGTCCAGTAGATATGAACCCCCAAAATGACAGACTTGATCAATTGCAACCTTCCAGCATAAGATAAGGACTTTTTATTTTGCCAATGCTAGAACTTTTCAGAGATTTTGCTGATTAGAGGGGAACAGTCCATCCAAGAAAGTCTCTTAGATATAAGAGGCATACCAAGATACTAATTTATTTATAGTTATTCTAAAATGATTCTTTTCCAAGATAATTCCTTTTAAATTATTATAAATTTCCTAAAATGATTCCGTTCTCAAGATAATTTCTTTTTAATAAATATAATTATCCAAAAGTGATTCCGCTGCCAAAATAAATTCTTTTAACTCAACAGAAATATTCTGAAAATGCTATGTATCATATTATCATGATTTATCTAATATTATTCATCAAACAATCCCACACAAATAAATACGTCACAATTAAACTACGTAAATGATTCATAATAAATATAAATAATCAAACTACGAAACAGGAGAGCGGGATCTTGCCTCGGGATTCGTCGAACGTATCGACGCTAACGGTGGATCTGATCAGAGCGTGTGTAGGAACGACGGGCTGCTGGCTTGGCGTGGCGACGACGACTCGAGAGGTGTGGCAGCGCAGGGGGGTCGTCGGGGAGGAGGCCGGAGGCGAGTTCGTCGGCGTCGATAACCAAGGCGACGGCTGAGGTCGAGCTGCAGGTTGCTGGAGGCGAGCGGCGGCGGGTAGGGGCGGCTGCAGGCCAAGGCGGCGGTCAGGTTCGGATGTGGAGGAGGTGGCGCAGCGG
>NC_033799.1:48783317-48840167 GCF_001876935.1 Asparagus officinalis
GTGAGCAGGATATTTCATTCATAATCTTCGAGGAAAAGCAGATCTTTAGAGCTTTGACAGCATCTCATGGGTAGCAGTAGTCCCCTGCTGAAAAATCCTAAGATCCTCTCGCCCACTATGAAAAGTATACTGTATTCAAATGGCCAGTCTCTGTTAAGATTTTCCGCAAATCCCCTCTTATTAAGCTGAGGCACCTGAACCAGTCTTATATACTCTCCCAATGCCATGATTCCAGCGCTGAACTCTCATCAATCCATCACCAAATCCAAGGACAGGTGGGATGGAAATATTGGCATTCAAAGAATAGATCGGTGACAGGTTTCCTGAAATTTGCTACACAGCACACATGATTTGCGATTAAGAATACCCATCGACATAGCTTATCTTGAGCTAATCAATCTTTGATTGGAACTAGTAACCAAGGGATAAGAAGGGTTTGCGGATAATTGAATATATTCCAAACTGTGATCTAGCCAGTGTACTTGCTGTCCAGGGTGCACAAAAAGCCTGTACACAGAAGAAACCGAATTTTCATCACCACACGCATGACTCGCCAAAATAGCAATCAGGTTATTTATGCCTGCCAGGTTTAGCAATCAGAAACTCTCTGGTTTTTCACGAAGGCTGCTTCCACAACGAGGAGCAATTTGATTTAACCTGACACTCCAGATATCCTGCATTTAGTAATAATTCCCGTGGCACCCACTTACCACAAAAGAGTCCTTTTTGATATGAATCATCCACACAAAGTTTAGGCAGCCTGCAGCCTTCTGATTCAGATTCTACTGAAAAAACAAGCCAATCCTCCATATTTTTCTGCTTGACAGGATATCGGTACCATGAGAACCAAGAGTTTTCGATGCCATAAAAATTCAGAAACAAGCTGCGGAATTTGGACGAGACACTAGCAAGTAAGTTATTGTCCAAGTAGCATTTATGAACCCCCAAATGACAGGGACTTGCATCAATTGCAACCTATCCAGCATAAGAATAAGGACTTTTTTATTTTGCCATGCCTAGAACTTTTCAGAGATTTTGCTGATAGAGGGGCAACAGTCCATCAAGAAAGTCTCTTAGATATAAGCAGGCATACCCAAGATACTAATTTATTATAGCTTATTCTAAAAATGATTCTTTTCCAAAGCATAATTCCTTTAAATTATTATTTAAATTTCCTAAACATCGAGTCCGTTCTCAGATAAATTTCTTTTTAATAAATATAATTATCCAAAAGTGATTCCGCCCTGCCAAATAAATTCTTTTAACTCACAGAAATATTCTAATAAATTCTATGTGATCATATTATCATGATTTTGTCTAATATTATTCATCAAAACAATCCCACACAAATAAATACGTCACAATTAAACTACGCTAAAATGCGTTCATATAAATACAAATATCAAACTGGGAAACAGGGTCTGAGAGCGGGATCTTGCTGATTCGTTCGAACGTATCGACGCTAACGGGTGCGACTGATCAGAGCGTGTGTAGGAACGACGGCTGCTGGCTTGGCGTGAGCGACGACGCTCGAGAGGTGCTGGCAGCGCAGGGGGGTCGTCGGGGAGGAGGCCGGAGGCGAGTCGGTCGAATCCGCACGTCGATAACCAAGGCGACGGCTGAGGGTCGAGTCTGCAGGCGTTGCTGGAGTGGCGAGCGCGGCGGGGAGGGCGGGCTGCAGGCCAAGGCGGCGGTCAGGTCTCGGATGTGCGGAGGAGTCGGGCGCAGCGGGGAAGAGCGAGCGGCGACCTGAGGGCTGGCGGCACTGAGTGAAACGGAGGCGAGGACAGGGACAGGAGGTGTCGCGGTTCCGTCGAGAAGGCCAAGGCGGAAGACGGAAATGGCGCCGGGTTGCGGCGCAAGGGAGAGTTCGCGGCGCGCGGTTGAACTCGTAATGAGCGGGCGGAGAGCTGCTGTTAGCGGCAGAGGAAAGCGCCGCGTGGCTGTCGCGGGCGACGTTGGCCGCGGCGGTGAATGGGGGATGTCGGACGTTGGAGCTGCGGTTGCTGAGGACGGAGGGCTCGCCGCGGAGAAGGCGGGCGCGATGAAGTGAGAGGAGAGCGAGCGAGGGCTATGTTGTGGGTTTTCTTTTCGAGTGAGAGAGCAACGAAGGGAGAGATGATGCAAGGAGACAGAGAGATGCAGTGACAGCGTGGGCAGGCGTACTGAGAGAACGAGAGGGAGGAACGTGGGAGAAACGGAGAGGAGCAGAGAACGTGAGTTTTTGTCGAGCAGAAGGAGAAAATGCATTTATGTGTTATATTAATTAGGCAGTTTGGTTACGGGTATTTGAAAGTAAAAAATAATTAAAATAAATAAATACGGATACTTAAAAATTAAACTAAATATGTAGAATAACTTATCTATAAATAAAAAAGCAGTACATATTGTACAATTACAATAGTTGATACGCAAATAGTCGGAATACACACATTTTGTACAATTAAACGAGAATAATTAATAATAAAAATATATTTACTTATATTTAAAATTAAATAATTATGGAATAATTAAATACACAATAAAACGTACTAGTTATACTAATACGACAGATAATATGTAACAATAGAAATAATACAATAAATTATACCAAAAATACGTAATTAATAATACCATGTATTATATGAAATAATACGTAATAATATTAATAATACAACATATTATTTTAAAATAATACGTAATAGTACCGATAATACAACAAATTAATTCCAGAAATTTTTACTGCACTAAATAAATTTATAAATATCTAAATCATTTAAATAATTATAAAACTTGGATTTTAAATCATGGAAAATCCTAGAAAATCAAGAAAATACAAATATTCTTTTAAAAATAATAATTAAATATTTTTTAAAATACAAAAAAATTTATTTTAACTAGTATTCAAAATTCATTGTCCTTACAAAACTCGCCTACATACTGGAGTTCACCCAAACGCGAAAACTCACCCGTCAAGGCGAGATCGCCTAACTCCAATACCAAAGCGTTCCACCCAGCATGCACCAGAGAGTACGTCCAAAGCTCTCTCGTGCGGTCACCCGGGCGATCCTTCCGATGTTGGGGGTTGTCACCAACCGCCCGCAGAGGACCTCTGAGAATGTCACCCGGGCGATCCTTCCGATGTTGGGGGTTGTCACCAACCGCCCGCAGAGGACCTCTGAGAATACTTAACTTGCAAACGCACCATACATGAGGCAAATCCTCAGTGCCATTGCGAAAGGCTCATCCACACGGTACTCGCCGACTGCCAATGCATAGGAACGGTGAAGCCTTCGGTGTTTGAGAGACTTTCTCGACTGCCCTCTCGACCAAGGCCCTCCCGTCGAAAGCGTCGTCACCAAAAAGGACGCGCTGTCGACGACCTAGAACCCCCGTCCGCTACAATCAACATGACGGACAAGGGTGATGCGGTACTTTCCGACTCTCCAGATTCGGACTCCGTCCTGGGGCCTAATCCTCCGCTTATTCAACACCGGCAAGAGGGCATATACCAGCGTACTCATAGTCACAGAGGGGTAAGCATCGGGTTTGATTACTCCACCTTAGCCCCTCCCTCCTACGATGAAGACGAGGTTCACTCGGCGGCGGTCACGTCTCAAACCTCGCGCTCAAGTCAGGACGCGCTGGCAAGGGTACACATGACCAAACTCACCCATGAACAGACGGTTGCCCAGAAGGTCGAAGAGCAACATGAGACCATAGATTCCCTAAGGGAGATGATGTAACAACTTCTGAACAAGAAGAAGAAGAGAACCCAGCGCACCTTACCCCGACGAATAGGGGATAAGGAGTGGGTACCTCCTCATCGTCCAGCGACTGAGATGGAAGATAATAGTAATCCGCAATCCGATTACTCTTCCAAGACGTCGTTAGGAACGTCGCATACGGGGGGTAGCACCCACGACAAGAGGTTCGACGAGTTCCAAAATCAGCTCAACACACTCAAGCTTTAGCAAAACATGAACAAGCTGGGGGTGGTCCGACCCCATCCTGTCGAATGGGATACGGTCCCCTACCCAGCGAAGTTCAAGCCGTTTAGTTTGGTGCAGTTTGATGGAAAGGGCTCGCCCTCGCAACATATTTACTACTTCATGGCACAGACCGGATTCCTCACGGGGAACGATGCTATTCTCACTCGGGTATTCATAGGCACCCTCAAGGGGGTGGTCTTTGAATGGTTCCGCAAACTAGAACCCAGCTCTATCAAGTCATGGGCCGATGTTGAAAGGTTCTTCCTCACCCACTTCTTCGATGACGACACGGAGGTGTCGATGGCCACCCTCCTCGCCGAAAAGCAATGAAAGTCGGAGTTAATCAACGACTTTGTAAAGAGGTTCCGTAACCGATCAGTCCACTGTCGGGACCAAGTTTCCGAATCTATGCTAATCGAGATGTGCCGCAATAATCTCTCAATCCACATCCTATCCAAAGTGGGCATGGTGGAAACCCGGACATGGAAGGAGCTTGTTCGTCAGGGCGAGCAAGTGGAAAACATGATCAAAAAGCTAGAGTTCGAAGAGCCGCAGCCCAAGAAGGGAGCTGCAGAACCAGCCGTGCCAAAGAATCTCCCTCGGTCCAGAGGAAAAGAGATCATGGCCGTCGACTCTACCCCGGCGCCGAAGGATGCTCAAAGGACAAAGCCCAGACAATTTGAACAACGCCCCCCGTGGCAATACGACTTCAAAGAAGATCAGGTGGTGGCGACATTCGACACTCTGCTCAAGAGTGGGCGAATTAAATTGCCAGAAGCCGCGAAACCTGAGGAGGTGGAAAAAACCAATGACTCGAGTTATTGTGCCTACCACAGATTCATGCGCCACCACACGACTAAATGTTACGTCCTCAAGGATAAACTCCAAGCCCTCTACGACGCGGGGATCCTAAAGAAAGAGAAGGTTCAAAAGCAGGTGACCACGAGTATGATCACTTTGAGCTTTGGAATAAATCTCCCAGAAGTCCAAGCTCCGGCAGGGATAATTCCCATTCCCAAGGCCGTCTTGAAGATCACCAACGATAACCCTCACAACCAGCGAGAGAAAGGTTTAACTCCGCAGATTCTGCCATCGGGTCAGGTGATGTGGGTCCATCCGGACCTCCTCGACGACGAACAATGGACTACAAAGCCCTCGAAAGAGGCTAAAGGAAAACATTGTAATGTCATCTCCGCTATTCTAGGTGGGGAAAAGACAACAATGACCGCCCTGACTGACTCCGAAGAGGAAGCCACTATCCTCACCACGAGAGCATGGAAGGAATTCGCGAAGGAATATCCCACAAGGGTAGAGAACTCGGCAGGACCTCCCACGAGGCCAGCAGCAACAACCCCTCCCAATCTAGACAGACTAGGCTCAAGCCGCCAACCTTTCCAGTTCAATGTGCTCGCGTAGCTGAAGAGCATCCCTACGCGAATCACTATGTACGATCTCCTACGGCTATCCAGGCCTACCCGGGAAGCTCTGCAAGAGGCACTGGCCGACTCGGAGGTTTTCTCCACCCACTTCTCGAGGGAAGAGGATGCAGAACAGGAATGTGCAACGTGCTGCCAAACGTCCAAGAGACGGGTCTCGTGCATCACTTTCACTTCAGAGGACATGCTCATCAAGAGCACATCTCATGACCGACCACTGTACTTCACGGGGTACGTCGGTTCGTCGAAAGTGGATCGAATTCAGGTCGACCCGGGTTCCGCGTTGAGTATCATGCCTTTGAAATTGATCAAACACTTGGGGATACCGCCAAAGCGCCTATCCTCGACCACGACGACCATCTTTGGCTTTAACGCCACCGGGACTCGGCCGCTTGGCAAAATCCGCCTGAAGTGTCGAATAGGCGATATGAAGACAGAGGTGACCTGCTACATCATCTACGCCGAGCCTTCCTACAACATACTCCTAGGACGTCCATGGATCCATGGCAACCGAATAGACCCGTTCACGTTACACCAGTGCCTGAAGTATGTGGACGATTACAAGCGAGTGAAGATGATAGTGGCCGACAAGAAGCCCTTTAAAGGTGCCGAAAACTACTTCACGGATTCTCTGCTGTACCAAGACCCCAACGAGCCACCAGCAGAGGAACTGGAGAGTGGCAACGAGGCAGACAGTAAGCCTGAGTACGGCGACAGCCTAATCCTGAACGACTTCGAGTCAATTGTAATCGGTTACGAGAGTCATAATGTAACCAACGTTGTTCAGGCGGAGGAAATTATCATGAATGAGAAGTCCAGCTTTGCTTATTTGTCGTCTTTCTCCACATCTGAGGATGATGCGCCCAATAACCTATGGTCAAAACTCTACAGTGGTCCCTCCCTGCACTTGCTAGTATGCTCGTCATACGACGCCAAGGCACAGTCGATCAAGTCATCGCAAGCTGTGCTCGTCGTGCCTGCCCGAAATAATTATTGAAAAGATATTATCTTCGGTCGAATCGATCATCCCCTATGCACGCTATGGGATGAATCCGAGGATGAGGACCCAGCGCCCCAGTTTTCGCAATATAGTCAAGTTGCGAAACGCATGATGAGCGACATGGGATATGACCTCACTCGTTTAGAGGGCCTGAATTACGACTGAGGGCGCAAAACGGTCATCCGACCCGCTTACGTACCCAAAGGAAAACCCTCAAATTACTTCAACAGGACTCAGAGAGGCTTAGGCTACTCCTCCTCCTCGTCGGATTTGTGTTTTTGCACCAACAAGGATTCCGACTATGCGTGTTCGGGGGATCAATCGTTAACAACCTCGGCATTGGACTCGGATGTCAGCGTGAGGGATCTGTTCGGTAGCCTTACGGTCAACATGGCTACGATGGACCCCGCCGAAATGGCGGAGGATGGACAAGTTCCGCTTTATGACGAGACGTGGGATCACCATGTTAACGCCCAGTGGAACAGTCGCTTTGAGCAACGTGAACCACCAACCGAAGACAAAATCCTCCAGGTGAACATAGGTATTGAGGCGAATCCCAAGCCCATATTCATCAGCGGCAGTTTGCCTCCCCAGGGAAAAGAGGACCTTATTGCCCTCATACGGGAATACATTGACATCTTTGCATAGAATTACGAGGACATGCCCGGCCTGGATCCGCGGGTCGCCACACATCGCCTCAACATCAGCCCAGACGCCAAACCAGTCAAGCAACAGCAGAGGCAGTTTCGCCCTCAGATCATGGAGGCAATTGAGGCCGAAGTGAAGAAACTGATTGAATCCGGTTTCATCAGGGAAGAACAACACCCCGACTGGGTGGCCAATATTATTCCGGTCCTGAAGAAAAATAGTAAGATTCACGTCTGCATCGACTTTAGGGACCGTAACGCTGCGTGCCCCAAAGACGAATTTTCCCTGCCCATCACGGATGTCATCATTGACAACATGTGCGGATTCGAGAGGATGTCCTTCATGGATGGTTTCTCGGGGTACAATCAAATCAAAATACACCCCAAGGACGAGAAGCACACTTCGTTCAGAACCCCTATGGGGGTGTACTACTACACCGTTATGCCCTTCGGACTCAAAAATGCTGGCGCAACCTACCAACGTGCCATGAGTATAATCTTTCGATATTATCTGCGGAAGACGGTCGAATGCTACGTGGACGACCTAGTCGTGAAGAGTCACCGTAAGGAGGACCACCTCCAAGACTTGAGGGCAATGTTCAAACTCAAGAGGACTCATCAACTCAAGATGAATCCTACTAAGTCATTCTTAGGGATGTCTAGCGGCAAATTCCTCGGTTTCGTCGTCACGACGAGAGGAATCCGGATTGACCTAGACAAGGTGTGGGCTATTCAAGAGCTTCAACCACCTCGAAATCTTAAAGAGCTAAGAGGTCTTCAAGGACGATTGGCTTACATCCGAATGTTCATCTCAAATCTTTCGGGCAAGTGTCAACCCTTCTCCAAGCTAATGAAGAAAGGTACTTCCTTCGTGTGGAACGAGTCTTGCCAAAAGGCCTTTGAGGAAATCAAGACTTATCTCTCGAACCCGTCTGTCCTTGCGGCACCAATCTCAGGGAAGCCATTCCTCATATATATACGTGCCATGGAATATTCTCTAGGTGCCCTCTTGGCATAAAACGACGATGCGGGCCACGAGCAAGGCATCTGCTACCTGAGCAGAACCTTACAAAGCGCCGAACAGTGGTACCCAATGATCGAAAAGGAATGTCTGGCCTTAGTGTTTACCATCCAAAAGATGCGGCACTACCTGGTTGACCAGACAATTCATGTTATTTCCCGGATGAACCCCATCCGAGTGTTTATGACACAACCGGCAATGTTGAATTGGCGTTTGGCCAGATGGGCACTCCTACTATCTTAGTATGACATCCATTTCATATCACAAAAGTCGGTCAAGGGGCAGGCCATCTGCGATCTTATGGCTAGTCACCCGCTGGGGGTGAAGACCGACCTATTTGAAGATCTGCCAGATGAACCCCCCGAAGCCAATGTAACTTCATCACCAGAGGTGTGGTAGATGTTCTTCGACGGCGCGTCTCGTGTAGGCACGAGCGGCTCTATTGTTGCAGGAGTGGGGGTGGTCCTCACCTCTCCGCATGGCCATGTGTTACCCCGAGCCTTTTCTTTGACAGAACCGTGCACCAACAACATGGCTGAGTACAACGCGTTACTCATAGGGCTTGAGTTGGCCAAAGAATTAGGGATAAAGCATTTGGAGGCTTACGGCGACTCCCAACTCATCGTTAAGCAAATGACTGACGAATATGAAGTCAGGAACGACGATCTCATCCCGCTCCACAAAGAGGCTATCAAACTAGTGGGGTCATTCGAGAGTTTCCGTATTGAGCACGTGCTCCGTTCCAAGTAGGGCTGAGCATGGTTCGGTCCAAACCGAAAAAACCGACCGAACCGATCCGAAAAAATCGGTTTTATGAGTAGGGTGGTTCGGGTCGGTTTGAAAACTTTTTAACCCGAACCGACCCGAACTGACCGAATATAGTGCAATACTAGCCAATCTGATCTCAAACCCTACCCGACCTGTCCCCAAAGAGTTAAAGACTCAAACTCTAAACTTATTTTCTGGATCATTATGGGTTGAAAACAATATCATTATATCAGTGTTTAATGCTTCATAATCTCCTACTTTGTTGATATATTTTTTTCTTTAACACAGTTTGTTGTTTGATAAGAAGTTTGATGAAGTTAGAACCGAACAAACCGAACCGAACCGCACCGAACCAACTTGCAACAGTTCGGTTCGGTTTTGAATTATAGGCGATTTGGTTCGGTTGTTTAAATTTTGGTAAAAACCAAACCGAACTGACCGTTGCACACCCCTAGTTCCAAGAACACGCATGCGGACGCTCTTGCATCCTTAGCGGCTAACTTGGCCCAGCCTTTAGGAACGACCCAACGGGTCACGGTCTCCAGCTGGAAACTCTTTCGACTAAAAGACGTCCCAGAAGCGAACGCCACCCATCAAACCCCGGATCAGCCCGATCCCCAGAAGCGAACGCCACCCATCAAACCCCGGATCAGCCCGATCAGGAAGACTGGCGTCTCCCGATCATTGATTACGTTCTATACGGTATATTGCCCGAAGACGCAAGGGAACGAGAGTCTATCCGACGACGTGCCTCGAGGTTCTACTATGATTCGACCACCAAGACGTTATATCGGAGGTCATACGATGACTTATTGCTTCGATGTCTTTCAAAGGCAGAGGCGCAGGAGGCCCTATGCGAAGCCCATGACGGCACTTGCGAGGCTCATCAGCCTGAACCTAAACTTTAGGACCGCCTGCGGAGGATAGGCTACTTTTGGCCTGGGATGGTTAGCGACGTAGTCGCTTACGCAAAGCGCTGCCACGAATGCCAAATCCACGCCAACTATATGCATCAACCTCTTGAAGACCTACACCCGATGAAGGCGTCATGGCCCTTCGAGGCATGGGGGATAGACATAGTCAGACCAATATCCCCGCCATCGGTGAGAGGCCATCATTTCATCTTCGCGATCACCGACTACTTCTCTAAGTGGGCCGAAGCCGTCCCCTTAAGAGAGGTCAAGACTAATGACATGATCAAATTCATCAAACACCATGTCATATACCGATACAGCGTACACCAGCGTATTATTCATGACAACGGCGCACAGTTCGTCAGCTATTCATTCACCAGATTTTGTGACAAGTTCCGACTAGAAAACCTGTCATCCACGGCATATAACCCTTCGGTGAATGGTTTGGCTGAGTCCTTCAACAAAACAATTATCAAGATTTTGACTAAGCTAACTTCCACTAGCAAACGCGATTGGAATGAGAAGCTAGGCAAAACCTTATGGGCATATCGCACAACGGTTCGCACGCCGACTGGCAACACGCCCTACTCATTGGTATACGGCTGTGAAGCCGTATTGTCATTAAAGATTCAAATTCCATCCCTCTATGTCGCCCTAGCAATGGGGATGACGGTCGAGGATAATCACCAACGATGACTCGCGGAGCTCAAAGCGCTGGACGACAAACAACTAGAAGCTCAACAGCACATTGAGTTCTATCAAGCTCGGATGACCAAGGCTTTCGACAAGAAAGTGAAACGCCGAGCCTTCAAGGAAGGAGAACTGGTACTAGTCGTTCGCCGACCAATGATTCTCACCTCCAAGAAGAAGGGTAAATTTTAACCCAAGTGGGAAGGACCGTTCGTAGTAGAGACGGTCTACTCGAATGGAGCCTATCGCCTCGTCAAGTCAAATGACGATAAGATCATGATGCCCATCAACGGTAAATATCTGAAGAAGTACTACCCTTAGTTCTTCTTCCCAAACCCCCATGAGTGCATGAGTCTAAACTGGTCCTCACATCCTCCAACTAGTATAAGAGGTTAAACTATTCCCTACGCTTTCATTTCTTGAGCCAAGTTACCAGCACAGGCGAACCGCTCAGATCAGGCGAGCCTAATGACTTAGGCGAGCTCCACTTCTTGGGCCAGGTTTCCAGTTACGGCGAACCTCTCAAAACAGGCGAGATTAGCATTTCAGATGAGCTGCATCGAACGCCCACTTGGTCAAACCTTCAGATAGTTAGGACCAGAGCCGCAATCCCCCGCCGATCATCTTCAATGGGATGGCGGGACCCCCACTGTCACTTCTGACAAAATCAACTTACCAATCATCGTCAAAAGGATGGTAGGTCCTCATAGTTGCTCCAATCACAACGAAACGCCATCGGGTTAATGACCACCTCTGATGACCGGCGTCGTTATTTCTACGAATAACACAGCTTAAGTAATAACTTACCATGCGACGTGTTGTTACTTCGGTCAATAGTCACACTCCTACGTCCCTGAACTACTTGACCTATTCCAGATATTCTAACGTTCCCTTAGGATAACTGACGGGTAGTGGCCTACACGTGATGGCTTCTACAACAATCGATCATCATATTCCTACATCCCTGAACGATTTGATTATCGCCTGCGTCGTCACCTTCACATACGGCGACAATTATCAAGGGCGGCTCGACAGATGCCATGCCCGACGGCTCCTCCGAACAACAACTCGCCGAGTGGCAAGTCAAAGATTGGGATCATCGGTTGGTGGTATGCACGATCGACTATTCCTAATCTCAGACTAAGTATTACCCTCTCGGCCCCACTCGAGTCGTAACGTGAAAGTCAGGGTTAACCCGACCCCCACGTCACGAATAGCCAATAGCAGAGAAAGGACCTAAGTCCAACTCAGGTGAGTCAAAGATTCGCCAGAGATGGCGTGAGAAGCTTGACTTAAGCGCCAAACAGCACAGGTGAGTTCAACCTGAAGACAAAACACAAGACAAATGCATACCTACACTAGAAAAAGAAACAGTGCATGCGAGACAAAAGATAAGCAAAAGAAAAAGGCCATTACGGGCCTAAATTACATGCATAAGTTTTCAGTCATGATGCAGCCGACATCAACCAATTTACAACAAAAGAAAAGCAAAAGAAAGAGGCAAGCCTCAGAGGAACTTCAGCAGGTAGAAACCGGCGATCTTAGCCTTGACTGCCGTAAGATCCGCCGCACGCTAGGCTTTTGCCTCCTCCTCTTGCTTCTGCCGCAGCTTGAAAAGAGCAGCCTCGCCATCCTCTTCCTCCTAGCGAATGAGTTGAAGCGCCCTATCCACCTCTCTGGCAGCTTGGCAGATCCCCCTATTCTCCCGCTCAAGCTCCCGCAGCTTCGCCTCGCCACGAGGGGACCCAGCACCTTCGAAGAAGGCGGCGTCCATGTAAGCGTCCATCCGGGCCAACACCGCCTGGTGCTGCTTGCGCAGACACCTGAGCTCGGCCTCCTTCGCCTAGATCTGTTTCGATCGCTCTTCACGCTCGAGCAGGAAGCGCATCGAGAGGGGCGGTGGCGCGTCCGAAGTGTCGTCGTGCGCTAGGTCCTCGAGGCGGTACATCCACCCCTCTACACGACCAAGCTCCTGCTCACATCGCCGTGTGAGCAAGGAACCGCCCGCTCAGTGGACCGCCTTTAGACCCACCTCCACGAGGGGAAGTGTGTCGTAATATCTCCCGGCGCCCTTGCCGACGACGACGGTGGTCCGGCGCACCAAACCCTCCAACCGCTGGAGGATCTCAAACGCAGGGTGAGACGTGGGGTCCGGTGCAAAAGACCCCTGAGCTGAGGACGACGGTGGTAGAGGAGCCGACGTCTTCGGAAGAACTATGGTCGGACGCAGAGGCCATAGATTGAGAAGAGTTTTTTTTTACAGCAGTTCATGTTTTAAAATTACTTCGAAGATGCGAGAACCCTGCTGAAGGGGGGAGAGTACGAATATATATTCGAAGACCCAATGGTCGAGATTTGTCATCCCCAAACAATCGAGCGACCCAGATGTCCCGCGACGCTTCGATCTCAATGCTAATAATGAAAGACCATTTGTCTCGGGACCCAAAACCGACCGATCGGATTAAGTGCAAGAGGCGAAGCGTCCCATCGCTTCACCATTAATGAGCATTAACAGAGCCTTAGCTGGCAAGCATTTGGACCCACAAGCAGATGCGTGGCACGAGTTTCGCCCGCATTTTTGAATCTTCGACTACGGGATAGATTCGTCGTCACTTGAGTTTTGATCGCAGTACGAACTCGCCATCGGTCGGGTCTAACCGTCAACACAAGTTCCCGTCACACGAATTTCGCTTACAGCCTAAACTTGCCAGAGGCCAAGTTTGGTCTTCAACGCGAACTCGCCTTCCCATAAGTTCCGCTTGCAGCCTAAACTCGCCAGCGATCAGATTTGGTCTTCAACACGAACTCGCCACCACAAGAGTTTTGCTTGCGGTCTGAATTCGCCAACAGTCGAAGTTAACCTTCAAGCAAACTCGCTATCAAGCGAGTTTCACTTACAGCGGGAACTCACCAGCATTCTGGAGAGTGGCTTGCAGTGCTAATTCGCAATCACTCGAGTCTGCCTGCAGCGTGAACTCGCCTATACCGGAGTCGAACCTTCAACGTAAATTCATCACCGTTCGAGGAGTTTCGCCTGCAATATTAAGTCGTCGTTGGCTATGCAAGCAAAACACCGAATGGCGACATACAAAAAGGAGGCTTGTGTAACAAGAAAACACGAACTTCATTAGATGCTTCTAGACAGTACATTTGAACAAAGTTATGGTTTCGCAACTACGAAAGTCATAATATTACATTCAAGAAGCAAAACATGCGCCCAGTTTTTTAAGACAATATATTTGAACAAAGTTATAACTTTATAAACAAACAAGTTAGGACATGGTTTCAAAAGAAAAAAAAAGAATAGGCAAAATGTTTTAACACAATCATAGGTCCGAGATCTCAGTCGAACAAGTTGAAAGATGAGAGCTCTTCTTTGACCACTGCCACCCTTCTCGCGTGGTCCTCCCGAGCTTTGTCTTCAGCCGCCTTCTGAATCCGGTCTTCAGAGCTCGACCTGGCGGCAACATCTTCTTGACGCAAGGCTTGGAGGCTTCGAGTTTTCGCCTCAGCGGTCTTACTGACCTTTACGACCTCGGATTGGAACCCCTTCAAATTCGCCTCCGCCTGTCCCAATTCAGCTCTCAAGCGAGATATAGTACAATTGAGGTTGATAATTCACTCCTCTAACAAGTGTTGTTGACCCACCCAGAAGTCGACAACGGATTCCAAGTCCGCTATTTCTTTGGAACGGACCTCCTGTTCCCAGGCTTCCTGACGCCTGACATGAACCAGGCAAGACTCTACGTCAACCTCCGGACCTTCCCGTAACAGGATCTCTAGCCTCCCCAAGTGGGACTCTAGGAAAAGGAACTTCTGTATGCAGCGCGTAGCAATCCGGTTCTCGCCTAACCGCCTGAGATCAACCATACAATCCAAGAGAGACTGTTTGAAGTGGTTGTAGCTTCCCATACCGAGACTGACAAGGGAGATCACCTGCTTCACAGCGTTCTCGAACCCTTCAAGGCGAGCCTGTAAAGACAAGGAATCAGAGGAAGCATGCTCTTGACCCGGAGTGAGCACCGCAATGGGTGGAACCTCGAGACAGGGTTTGGTTCCCGGCTGGGGAACGGAGCCTTGTTAGACCCTAACAACGTTCACCCGAACAACGTTTACACCTCACAATACAATCACTATGCAATCACACCTCACACACTAAGTGTTGGTCCTAGCCCGTGTCATCCTCCTTAAGTGCTCGGTTACAACCTCTCCCTAGGCACGTCAACCGACGCCACTCCTCTTGGATTCGACCCCGTCTCTCACCACACACTTCTCTCGGTGTACAAGTGTATTACAAGTGAATCCTCACAATTAGGCTCAACTCAATGTTACTATCTCTCACAACCCCAAATATATTATGAATGCAAATACAATAAGCTCAAGTGGGTGTGTATAACAATGAGATTAATCAAATCTAAACTCAATATGAAACTAGCTTTAATAAGATGATAATCAAACAAATAAATATAAAGCTAGAAAAAAGTTTAGAAAACTTCTCAATAGATAACAAGAGATGGAGGAAGAATAGTTGATTGCTCAAACTCCAATAGATGATCTCCTCAAGCTCTTGTGAAATTTTCTTCATAAACAAACTCTTGAAACAAACTTAAAAACCCTTCAACAAACTTGTAAAACTCTTTTTAAAACTCTCTTAAACATCCATAAGAAACAATGAAAGTTGAGGGCTTTTTATAGACTCTTAAATCAGCCACAAACCCCCCAAAACCAAAAATATCTAAAACTAGCCGTTACTAGCCGTTATAGGCTGAAAAGACCAAAATACCCCAAATTCCAGCATTCTGGAAATTTGTGTATCTAACTTTATAAAATCAATTAAAAATAGTAAAACAGATCAAAAAATTATGAAATTTTGTGGGAAGGTTTTAGACATGTAGAATGACATGTTAGATAAATAATTTCTGAAAAAGAATTTTCCAGTTGAGAGAAATAAATGTTTAAACACAGATTTACAGTTTCTGAAAAACTACAGACATACACGATTTTGTAAAATCAATTGGGTACAGTAAATCAACTCCAAAAATAGTAAAAGTTTGAGAGAAGTTTATAAACATGTAGATAAACATGTTAAAGAAAGAATTTATTGAATATCACTTCCCATTTATGAAAACTCATCTGTTTTGTAAAACATGCACGAACATGCACGAACGAAAAACATGATTTTGTAAATTCCATTAAACATAACAAATCAATTCCAAACTTGATAAAACTTTGTGAAATGTTTATAAACATAAAAAAACATATTAGAAAAAGAATTTCTCAAATTAAATTTCTATTTGTGAAAACTTATGTGTTTTGCAAGTATGTCCAAAACATGAAAACCCAAAACCATGCATGTATATATATAATTATATATATATATAGAAACCAAATACGTGTGTGTATATGATATTGAGCTTAAGGTACTTAACACACATAATATAAAACCTAAACTAGATTACCCAAGCCGATCTTGATCTTCAATAAGCTTGACTTGGTACACTTTGCGGAAGAAGCTTGAACTTGATCTTTAACTTGAATTGTATGTTGCTTCACTCCACAATTCCGCCAACCTCTATTTGATATCGTCGTTGAAGCGTTATTCCATCCATCCTCCAACTACGTTGTTTGTCTATAATAAATAAAAAAACACAAATACTAGACAAACAACATTAGTGATAAATTGTTTGTTAAACATCATCAAAACAAGAAGGCCAACAATCTCCCCCTTTTTGATGATGGCAAATAATTTACAAAAAGAAATATATGCATGAAGGAAATGAATATATAATTTATAATTCACATGCATATAAACAAGAAAGAATATACTCACAATATTTCTCCCCCTTTGACAATATCAAAAATGGGACAAAAGAATTAAGAGAGCGAAAGCTCCCCCTATCAATAAGCATATGTGAGTATAACATATAGAAGGATATAGGGATTGCTCCCCCTATCAAAAAGCCATATAGAATATATGAAATGAGGATCAATGCAAACATATGTGAGTAAGCATAGATGCTAAAAAAACAACTCACATACAAAATGATAATGAGAACATAAAAACTGATATATAAAATAGAATTATGAAATCAAAAGAAGAGAAACATGAGAATCATGTAAAAAGTTTTCAAATGAAAACAAATCAACCAATTGAAATCATAAATCAAAGTTTAAATCCGAAAACGTAAAATCAAATCATCGTTGATTCAAAAATCAAGAGAGGCAATTATATCTAGCTCTTGAGCTAGTAACAACCCATATAAATATGTTTAGCACCCGGTAAACAATGTTTGGGAATAAACACCTAATAACTCTGGGGGGTTATATAAAAGTAGTCCTCTCATCAAAACAAAATTAATAATCATGAAAACAAAAAGAATTTGATCAAAGAAAATTTATTTTCATAAAAAGTTTCAAAGCATAATTTTCAAAACCAAGAAAAAGAAAGATAAAAACATTAAAATTCTTGGTTTAAAATTCAAAATTGTTTTGGTACCCAAGAACTCTTGGTACCAAAAGATTTAGGGACATGACCCCTATCATTTAAGCTCAAGGCCCTAGGGTTATGAACCCTTTTAGGTGCATGTGGTGCACGGGATCGATCATAGCAATAATCACTCAAATGACCCTTCCGATTGCAATATGTACAATGGAAAGGAAGCATTTGCTTATGTTGACCATTAAAAGGTGCACGTGGAACATTTGCAAATAAAGATGGTCTTTTAAGATTATTTTGCAAATGAGAAACATTTTGAAATAATATTGGTCTACTTGAAATCTTTTGCGATTTAGAAACTTTTCGCAAATCAAAACAAAACTTAGCTAAGTGACCAACTTTACCACAAAAATCACAATGATACACAAGAGCATGCTTATGATGAGAAATAGGTGCATGTGTGTGTACATGTGATGAAGAAACTTGATGAGATGCACAAGAAGGATTAATATTCTTATGTTTTTGTGCATCATAGCAAAATTTAGCTAAATGGTCTTTATGACCATAAATGGAGCACTTGTAAACTTTGCTATACAAGTGTGCATAGTGTGTGGGTGATTTTGTAGCACTAGATTTAGCACACTTGTCCATAAGTTTCTTATGATTATCAATGCATATTTTTAAAGTTGAATCTAAAGATGAAATGTATTTTTTATAAGATTCAAGTCTTTATTTTTAGGCACATATGCACTTTTAGAAGTAGAACATAAATAGTCATTTTTAGGCACATATGCACTTTTAGAAGTAGAACATAAATAGTCATTTATAAAAGAAGCAGTATTATTTTGTATGTTAGTCATTTATAAAAGAAGCAGTATTATTTTGTATGTTCTTTACTTCTAACATGGCATTATCTCTTTCATGCGTTAAACTAGCAACGTTTGAAATTAAAGAAACATGATCCAATTTTAATTTTTCATTATTTTCTTTAAGGATCACAATTTCATTAGAAATAGTTTCAAACTTGGATGCTAACAACTCATGATTGGATTTTAAAATTTCATGCTTGCTTTGTAAATTAATGAAATCATTTTGCAATTTGTTAAAGGCATGTAATAATTTTTCACTAGCACAAGCAAGTTCATCATTAGATAAATCATGTATGGTTTTGAACTCACAAACCTCACTAGGGCTATCGCCTAGTGACCGTGTGCATGATGCTCCATATGAACTTGAAGCGGGATCCTCCAAAGCTTGTTGGATTACCTCCAAGTCCCCTTGATGTGCTTCTATGAATTTCAATAAATTGTAAGCACTATCAAAATGAACAAACTTGTTAGATCGAGAAAAATCAAGTGCATTAAGCATATATTCTAACACAACCTTGTTCATGGTAAATAATCTTTTATCATTTTTATTCCACTTGGATTTCTCCAAAGTGGGTGCAATATAAGCATCATCAATAATTCTCCATAAATCAATATTTTTAGATTGCACAAAAAGTTTAAATCTAGTAGCCCATTGTGCATAGGGAAAATTAATAAATTTAAGAGCAACATTAGATTCATAGCCTAACAAAAGTACATGCTTCATGACCATGATAACTATATAAGACTGCAAGCAATACAAATGCAATCAAAATAAGATTAGCATAAAAAGATAACTTGGATCTTTAACTCAAGGCGATTAGACCTTAAATCAAAGAGCATCAAGCTCTGATACCAATTGTTAGACCCTAGGGGGTGATTAGGGTCTTATGCTAATCTAATCCGATTAAATGCCAATTAAAAATAATTAACAACTATATTCTTGCAAGATAGGTATACAATCTATTATGGGCAAGAATATGCAATATACACAAAGTGATATATCCTATATGATGAAATATATATGAGTATATGAGCAAGGATATATAAACTCAAGGGTAAACAATCTAAACTAGATAGTGGACAATATAATCAACAAGCAATATACAAAGGCGATATAAGATATGAACATAAAAGGAAGTGCTCCAATGCAATCACAAACAAACAATATGATTACGGAGTTCGGTCCCCACGACCTACGTCTCCGCTCCTCACCTCGAGGAGATCTCCACTATCACAACCGGGTTTTCTACGTTCACCCGAACAACGTTTACACCTCACAATACAATCACTATGCAATCACAATGAATGCGAATACAATAAGCTCAAGTGTGTGTGTGTAACAATGAGATTAATCAAATCTAAACTCAATATAAAACTAGCTTTAATAAGATGATAATCAAACAAATAAATATAAAGCTAGAAAAGAGTTTAGAAAACTTCTCAATAGATGACAAGAGATGGAGGGATAATAGTTGATTGCTCAAACTCCAATAGATGATCTCCTCAAGCTCTTGTGGAATTTTCTTCACAAACAAACTCTTGAAACAAACTTAAAAACCCTTCAACAAACTTGTAAAACTCTTTTTAAAACTCTCTTAAACATCCATAAGAAACAATGAAAGTTGAGGGCTTTTTATAGCCTCTTAAATCAGCCACAAACCCCCAAAAACCGAAAATATCTAAAACTAGCCGTTACTAGCCGTTATAGGCTGAAAAGACCAAAATACCCCAAATTCCAGCATTCTGGAAATTTGTGTATCTAACTTTATAAAATCAATTAAAAATAGTAAAACAGATCCAAAAATTATGAAATTTTGTAGGAAGGTTCTAGACATGTAGAATGACATATTAGATAAATAATTTCTGAAAATTAATTTTTCAGTTGAGAGAAATAAATGTTTGAACACAGATTTACAGTTTCTGAAAAACTACAGACATACACGATTTTGTAAAATCAATTTGGTACAGTAAATCAACTCCAAAAATAGTAAAAGTTTGAGGGAAGTTTCTAAACATGTAGATAAACATGTTAAAGAAATAATTTCTTGAATATCACTTCTCATTTATGAAAACTCATCTGTTTTGTAAAACATGCACGAACATGCACGAACGAAAAATATGATTTTGTAAATTCCATTAAACATAACAAATCAATTCCAAACTTGATGAAACTTTATGAAATATTTATAAACATGAAAAAAAACATGTTAGAAAAAGAATTTCTCAAATTAAATTTCTATTTGTGAAAACTTATGTATTTTGCAAGTATGTCCAAAACATGAAAACCCAAAACCATGCATGTATATATATAACTATATATATACATAGAAACCAAATACGTGTGTGTATATGATATTGAGCTTAGAGTATCTAACACACATAATATAAAACCTAAACTAAATATACCAAAGCTTGATCTTGATCTTCAATAGGCTTGACTTGATATATTTGCGGATGAAGCTTGAACTTGATCTTTAACTTGAATTGTATGTTGCTTCACTCCACAATTCCGCCAACCTCCATTTGATATCGTCGTTAAAGTGTTATTCCATCCATCCTCCAACTACGTTATTTGTCTATAATAAATAAGAAAACATAAATACTAGACAAACAACATTAGTGGTAAATTGTTTGTTAAACATCATCAAAACAAGAAGGCCAACAAGCCTGAGGCAGGAGAAGTCGTAGGACCCTCAGATTCATCGTCAGAGATTAAAATAGGCTCGGCAGCATGCTCTTCGGCAGCCAGCACCTCTCCTTGATCTATGAAACACAACAATAACACAGGGAAGAGTCAAGGGAAGAGTACCTGCTCGACCCACGCAAAAGTCGGGACGCAAGGATACCTTCGGCCGCGGCGGCCTCAGCGGTGCCCGAAGGAGACGCCTCCTTCCTTTTCTTCGAAGCAACTCTCTTTACCTTCGGTGCCATTATGGGTACGATGAAAAGAAAACTTGGGTTTCCTCTGGAGAAGACAATGAAAGAAACTATAGCCTCTCTTAACAGAGGGCAAGGGCGTTAAATACTCTAAAAATCCTAGACGGTTGCTCGCCACTCGATTGGATTGTTCAGGGCTAAAACAGTTGAAGAGTAAGGCCGAACAAATTGGATCTCACCTGGACGGCCAGGATCCGACAGTTCCTAGACACGATCTTTAACAACGGCCCGAATTGGACGCGGTAGACGAAGAGCCCCACTACGCCGCATTTAATGCGAAACGACGTGCCCACGTCTTCTTGGCCGACGTACGTGTAGAACAATACGTGGCCCACTGAAAGCGGAGCCCACCTGATGCTGAATTTGTCGTTGAGATTCCTGCGGGTCAAAATCAATTACCCCTCTGAAACTTGAGTCAGTTCCGAATCCGCCTGCGGACGAAATCCGCCCGCGGAGGAAACAAGCTTACGGCCGAAATTCACCAACAAGCTGAAAACCCCCCTATAGCTAGCACTCTCTTGCGGATGAGCTCTGACTAACGCATGTTAAAAAAATGGAGCGTGCACATATGTAATAGTGACCAGGAGCGAAATGATAATTTCATTCATAAAGAAATCCTATTACAACGGGAAATTAAAGGCAAATTACAAAGCCCTCAGCCGTAACTCCGCCTCATGAATCTCCCTGGCATGACGAAGCTCGAGATTCATCAGGATCTCTCGGCGAAAGTCTTCCTCAGTACGCGAGACCAAGTCATGGATGGCGTCTCTTGCCTGCTTAAGTGCTCTGTCCTTTTCTTCAACGGAGCCAGCGACCAATTGTCGGCGGGATTCAATACCCTCCAGCTCCTTTGCCAACTGTTCACGAGCCTTCTCATGAGTGGCTAGAGAAGCCTGCGCATCAGCTATGACTTGCTTCAGCTTCGCTATCTCAGAAGACAGGTGAAAAAAGCGATTATCAGCCTTCTGTTGTTCGTAGGCCACTCGCTCCTCTGCTGACAGCCTTGCCTCCAACGACATGGTCTCATTCAATCGCCGGTCGCGCTCTTCTGTTGCTGCTCGAACTTCGCCAGACGCGAGATCCACAATTTCGGAACTTTTCGCACGAAGGGCCAGCAACTGTTGAATGGCCTCCTCCACTTCTTTTGAGCGATGGAAGTACAGTGTAGCCGCAGTCGCGCCAAGCTTCTTGACTAAGAATACCATGTCATGATCGAGCTCCTCCTTGAACTCCTCGAAGGGGCAGTTCTCTTCCAATGTGAACTTGATGCAATGAGCTAAAGTGTCTTCAAAGTTAGCCAGGGTTTGAGCCACCTTCCTTTTATGCAAATGTTCCAAGGGAGAAAGGACAGCCTCTTCTCCCATGGATGAGGTCGCAAGCAGGGTGGAAGCAGTCATGACTGCGATAGGCGCCGCCAAAGCCGACGTACCTGCCACCAACAGCCACCATATACATAGGAGCAGCGGACGTCTCCCCTCGGATCGGAGACTCCTGCACCGAGGGTCTACCCTCAACCAACGCTTCCCCAAGAGCGGGGACTCTCCCTTGTCTACCGGACATGTCTTCAGGATCCAACGCCTCTTCCTCGCTAGATAGCGCCTCATGAATTGAGACGTCATCATCCGCCTCTGATTCACCCATTTCTCCGGCCGAATGGCCCTCCCAAGAAGGAGGATCCTCTTTGCCAGTAGCTTCATAGGAAGGATGGACTGCGGATGCAATGAAAAGATTGACAAATGCCCCTTCGGCTCAGAAGGATCAACAACACTAAAACCTATGCTTACCTAAATCACCGAGCTCTTTTCCGTCTCCAGTTCCCCCCTCTTCGTCTCGCCCGAAGTAATAGAGATCACTCTCTCAGCTGCACCTGCACAAATTTGACACAAATGTCAGAAGATGCAGATCCGACTTTATACCCGAGAGTACCGCACCAAACATTATTACCACCTGGTGCGGGCGTAGGAGTCATTGAAACCCCCACCTGTGACCCACACCAGATGAAGGAGGAGTGTCCTTTGAAGTCACCGGAGCCGCCTCCGATACGGCAGAAGGGGTAGACTGAACAGCAGAATCATCCTGACCCTCCGCCGTTCTGGCGGTCTCCACAATCTCCTCGCAACGGGCCTTCTTGACCGCTTCCGCTCTGGAGCCCTCCGCCGTCATCTCCCGTTGCGGCTTAGAGATCAGCGAACTACTCGGAGGCAGAAGGGGCATCCCCATCCACCCAGCTATTGTGCTCCGGGCTCGCTCCAGTCACTCGCCCGCCTGGATTAACTCGTCAGATTCTCCCCGCTCACTGTGGGGGTCCAACGGAAGACTGGGAGAGGGAACTCGGGCCTCAGGCGCCTCATATTCGTCTGGACCCACGTCGCAGCCCTCAGTATCTTCAGCCGGGTCCTCTGAAAACCACTCCTTAGCAGTTTGGCGACCCCTCCGCCTCGAAGTATGGAGAGGCCTTCTGGGAGGACACCCTTGCTCCGCCAGACACGAGCCCTAGAACCAGAAGCCATCGGGATTAGCGCTGGCACCCCGATACCACCGACAGTACAGGAGAGTATGATGCAAATCACGATCCTTCGCAGGTAGTTCAAAGCGGGCATGGGTACCACCAGCGTGAGTCCAGAACCATCCCCGAGCTCCATCCACCAACCCTCCTTCGAAGTGCAGGCAATGATTAACGTTGCCCACATACAATTGGTCGTACCCAAACTGGCGGGCGAACCTGTAAGGGATATACGGCTCAAGATAGCATACGGAGCATGTTCGTAAGATATGATACCCCGGCCGAATGTTCACCAACTATCGAAAAGCGCCGCAGGAAAGGACCGTGTGATGATCCGCCGTCGGCGCGTCTCTAAGAGACTCCCCGCATGGGTACCACCAGTATGAGTCCAGAACCATCCCTGAGCTCCATCCACCAGCCCTCTTTCGAAGTGCAGGTGGGGATTGGCGTTGCCCACGTACAATTGGTCGTACCCAAACTGGCGGGCGAACCTGTAAGGGATATACGGCTCAAGATAGCATACGGAGCATGTTCGTAAGATATGATACCCCGGCCGAATGTTCACCAACTATCGAAAAGCGCCGCAGGAAAGGACCGTGTGATGATCCGCCGTCGGCGCGTCTCTAAGAGACTCCCCAAACACTCCTCCACTGAAATAAGGAAAGAAACGGCGGAAGTTGTAGTGGCCAAAATGGGAAAGCATCTTCCGTGCGTCGGGAATGTCTTTACACTTCCAAGAGCACCTCTCTAAGCGCTCAACGAACGGAACAAACCTGTCTCCCTGAAGAGTCGCGGGGGCGCTCATCAAACATTCGCAGTGGTAGACGAACCACACCATCAGATAAGTATACGGAAGCCCCACCCTAGGGTTGGGGGTCCTGATGACCTCTCCTTCCCCCTCATCGATAGTCGATACACGGCAGAATTGGGCCGTCAGGGTGCGAAGCCCCTGATGGATATACGCTACCATCGCCGACACCAAGGAATAGGACTTCCTGTGGGCTAAGCAAACCGCACGATACACGACTTCCACGGGAAGAGCCTCAAAAGAGTGAGTGGGGATTACGCACCTCTTTAGCCACAACATGGGGTACCCCGCGAATAGAGCCTTTCCAGATATATGGGACTTGGCCTGGTGGTGAAACGAGTGGAAGACCGTTCTAGATTTGAACCTGCCCTCATCATGCTCGAGAGCTACGGTGGCTTCCCCTTCGGCCATCCTCCTTTCCACTTCAGCCTGGTTGCATCCGCTCAGTGGCAGAGCAGGCCTTCCTTTGACATTGTTCTCAGGGAACAAATAATCAACCCAGTTCTTGTGGCTGATCCCCGGGGCCCTTTTCTTCTTACCTTTGTGGTCGACCACCCCTAAGGTGTTGAGGCATATATGATAGTGACAGAGCAATTCCCACAGGGTCTCGACCACCAAAGGGGAGCGGTCTGAAAGTTGGTCGATCTCATCTTGACCAGGAACATACTCCTCATGCGAAAAGTCTCCTAGCGGCAGCCCCGACACATCGTACATCTCGTGAAGGGCTATACCGAGCTCACCATTGGGGGTGAAAAACGTACCACTATCCACACAATACAGCTCTAAAATGCTATGGAACTGGGAAGCATTAATCTTCAGACCGTGCCAAGTAGCCTGAATGGCCGAATACAGCTCTGAGTTCGCAAGATCAGAATTCTCGACCAAAATGTAGTCAATAATCTTGGACCACTAGGTCTTGCTGCCGGGCGCAGAGTAGATCCACCCCGGAGATCTGAAATCCTTTGGGGGAAATTTCTCGCCAGCTTGGAAGAAACGATGGCGGAAAGTCTCCGCGACCATCGTCGTCTCCCCGGTGGGCACCTCATTAGAAGGTAGGCCCGGACACAGGCCAGTCACCCATTTATAAGAGCTCTCTACCCCGTACCCAGCTGTGGAGCTTGTAAAGACGCTGCAAGTCACCCCGTCTTGAGTTAGGGTCAAATCCCAATTCATCGTCCTCGGGACCGCGAGGGAACACAACTCGACGATAGAGAACCCTCTCGGCATGTTGGGAAGATAGTAGTGAACCCCGTCCATCGTGCGGAGCCACCTGCTCTCCTTGATCAGCAGGGCGGAAGGGTCAGTCGCGGCATCGCCAAACAAGAACTGGGGCTTTTGTAACTTTGTCCTGGCCTTGTCCGTCAACACCGCGTCGGTGGTCAACTCACGTAGCGTTAGATGGTGCCCATCAGTGACTCTCTTTATCAAGCCATCCGGCTTATCAGCAGAAAACGTAGGCACCGGATCCAAGGAGGGAAATCGAGGAGGCGCCGTATAGCCTGTGCTTCCGGCGAGACCAATGGCCACGCCCTTCAGAAGAGCCTCGTCAGAAAAGGTCGCTGCAAGAAAGAACCAAAGAATCAGGACAGGATCCACCCTAAGGGTAAATCTACCAATCAAGTAAAGACGAGCGAATTCGCCTGTCAGAAGGTGAAATTCGCTTAACTAGAACGAGATCGGCCTGTGTAAATAATGCTCCCCTTTACCAGAGAAAAAGTCGAACTCGCCTATCAAAAATGAGTTCACCTTCACCCAATAAAGGTTAATTTCGCCTATAGAGACAGAAATTGTCCTCTATGAGTAAATACGAAATCCGCCCAGAAAGGGGCCGACTTTGCCCTAAGTCGAGGAAACTGCCAAAAGATGACTGAATCCAAGGAGGACAAGCGATGCCTATCCTCCCAACCCGACGTCTGTAACCTACACAGGGTCGTCAGACGAACCTCTTGACTTACCCAAATGCGTCTCAAGCACGCGGGCAGGTGCACCGGCGGCGAGGCGGGCGTTACCCAAATGCGTCTCAAGCACGCGGGCAGGTGCACCGGCGGCGAGGCGGTCGGAATAGCGTTCGGGACTTCCTCCCTTCACAACACACTTCTTGGATTTTGGCGCCATTGAGGGGATTAAGCGGGAACTCTCTCTCTCCTTAGAACATTTTCAAGATTCCTGAGCACGGTAACCCTCAAAGGAAGGGAGCAGCCTATTTAAAGGCAGAGTTGCCAACGTGGCCACGATCGCCCTCAAAAATCGAAACACTGGCGGACGAGAGACTTGACCACGATCGAAATCAACGGCCCAGATTGTCCCCAATATTTTAAAGTGCCACGTCAAGACGGGAAACGGGTCAGTCGAAAACCCGGAACCCAAGTCGAAATCGATGGTTGTATCCGACGGTTGGGTTCGAAAACCACAGCCACGATTCAGACGAGACGCACGAAGGTTACGTCAGATTGTCGAATCGTGATGAGCGCGACGTGACGGAACCGCGCCACCTTAGCTGGAAAGCACGAAGCCCACTAGCGGACATGTGGCTCACCCACACCAAACCTAGTTTCGCCCAAAGGAAAGGTCTCACCTGCGAAAACTCGACCCGAATCCGCAGGTCGAGCAGAATTTCACCTCCAAAACCTAACTTCGCCTGAACGGCTCATTCGCCCTTGGAGACAAACGACAAATAACACGACTTGTCCCGAGCCTTGAACCGCTAACGAGCTGACCTCGCTTAAGCCCACGCCTCGAATGGATGAGGTTTAGAGTAGAAATCTTAGCATCAAGTCTAAGAGAAACTACTCGACAACTCATCATACTGAGGAGAATAGTATGGATAGCCCGATTCAAATGGTAATCGGTAAAGGCATATCAAACCCGTTGATAGCTGAGGGTTTGCTAAAAATCCTAAAAGAAACCAAACATACTTGTTTCGCCAAGAACTTCTTTATTCAAAGTATTCCATACCACACACAAGACGATTTAGGTCTAAAAACTTTAAAGGGGGTCTTGTAGACGGTAAAAAATACCTCCGTGAACTTGTAAGGAATCTTCCTGCAAGGAGAAGTCGCCGATGCAATTCACCTAAGCCACGGGAATTTACCTTTTATCACAACTCGCCTGACCGAGTCTGTAGTCAAATCCGCCAGCAAACCTCAAGGCCACATACCCCACGTGCTAAGGTGGGCTTTCCCACCCCTCTCGACCCGAAGGGAGAGGGCACGGTACTCCAAGATCGTCGAGTGGCCGCTCACAGTACGAATGATTGGGCAGATGTCGAGTCGACCTGAACATTCATAAATGCAGCTCACCTCGGCTGTCCGAGTCAAGAGCTAGATCCGCCGGCATTCGGCGAGCTGTCCAAGCCCACTTGAGTATCGAGAACTCGCTTTCCCACCTCTCTCGACCTGAAGAGAGAAGACACGGTACTTCAGGCCCGCCGAATGGCCGCTCACAGTACAAGTGATCGGACAAATGCCAAATCAACTTGCACCCTCATAAATGCGACTTACATCACTTGTCCAAGTGAGGGGCGAGAGCCGCCGGCGCTCGGTGAGTTGGTCAGATCCACTCAAGTATCTGACAGCCATTGTCACACATACTAGGAGGGGCTTTCCTATTCCTACGTGACGTGATGCAAAACACGACTCCTCGAATGACCGCTCATGGTACAGGTGAACAACAGGATATTTCTGAACAATGTATGGTCACATCTCATAATTCAAGGAACAACCAAACTGCCTCTCTTTTATTTAAGAGTCTCTTCCAATAACCTTTAAAAGAGGTCGAAAAACTTTGGGAAAAGCATCAAGACCAAGCTCTCTGCACAATTTTTGCATTGCAGCACCACTTCTTAGTTCTGAGCCCTGATCGTCGTTGAACTAGAAGATCCGAACTCTATCGACTCGAGCTTCTACTGCGTATTGAAGCTCCCCAGCAACCTCGGTCGAACGGTCCAAGGGAAGCAGACTCGACACGAGCATCGAGCGAAGCATCCTGTAGCTACCAAAAGTCCCCACACTAAACAAAGAGGACATTCCCTCTGCTTCTATTGTAATTTCGATTTATTAGTTTATAATAAACCTTCTTATCAATACAAACGAAGTTCCCTGTTTTTAGGAGATCAAAATTTACACCCTACAGTTACATGCGGAACGGACTTAAACAATCCGCATGCTAGCCCGACTCGAACGGTAGTCAGTAAAGGCACGTCAAATCCGTTGAAGGCTGAGGGTTTGCCAAAAATCCTAAGTTTACGTCTAACACATGTCGCCTAGTAGTCTATTCACGTGAGAAAGACGAAGTCTATATTTTTAATATCATAGCACTAAGGGAGTTAACTCTCTTAGCACAACGTTACATGCGAAACGGACTTAAACAATCTACATACTAGTCCGATTCAAACGGTAGTCAGTAAAGGCTTATCAAACCCGTTGAGGGCTGAGGGTTTGCCAAAAATCCTATAAGTGTGAGAGTTATTGACGCACCAGCTTCATTAGTTAGTCTCATGGCTTGAGGGTCCAACAACTTCAGGATAAAATCCATACATACAGATAAATTAGCTTTAACAGTTAGTCCTATAACCCCAACATTTGGGACTACCACGCTCCAATACCTTAAGAGGTTAAACTGTGTAAATTCCGGTAAACGTATGAGTATAAACTGTGTTAACGCCGATCAGTGCGTTACAGCAAAGGTTAATGCCAGTTTGCCAGTTAACACATCGATGATTTCGCCAAAATAACGCTAAGGAAAAATTCCGGATTAAGGGATGATTCCAAGGAGTTTAATTGTGATTCAGATAAGAATTCTCGACGAAGATGGTCAGTTTAACATCAACTCAATGACACAAGCTAGGATCAGAAACCTATGGAGGCTTATAATTCCAGCTGGGTCTATATAGAATTCATTGATGGCCCGTGATGGAGATTTTGTTCAGTTTAAAGTCCTGCTTGTGCATATCCATGATGGATTTTTTCCAATTAAAAAGAAGATAAAAATATCTCCAAATTATCAATTTTGTATCTTTTATCAGTCTAATTCTATGTGCAATGAAATCGATGCGTATCAGACTATCAGTTCATGACGTTGTAATTTAAAACTATTAGGATAGGATAATAAATTTTTATCTCTTTACTAATTACTATATAGATAATTAAATTTAAAGATAAAAACTAACTCCTTATTATTAATTTCTTATCTCCTAATTGTAGACGTCAAAAATTATCTATAGGGTATCACACATAGCTCAAGCTAAAAGGAAGGCGATAAACGTCATCATCTGAGTTATAGAGAATCATCTGATGTCAAAGATCAACTAAGGAGCCAAATCAACAATGGGAATCACAATCTGACGGTCCCTACAAATCGAGTAAAAGTCGACGTCTTAATCAACCAGACGAGATGACACCTCCTGTGTCGACTCGAAAGGTAGCCAACGTCTCGATCAGATGAGACGACACTGTAGGCGTCTAAAAATTCCTATGGTTGTCCGCACACAGCTCGAGACAGAGAGAAGATGATAAACATCGCTATTAGAGTCGCAGGAGCTCGTTTGAAAATGACAAATACATGAAGTGAGTCGACGGATCATACGAAGCAACGGAACTTCGGAATAACGGAAACGAGAGCTGATCGGGAGGCCCACGTCGTTTACAAAAGGTGGAGCACCCCTCGTGTCCCATTTATTCCAAATATGATTCAATTATGGGAGCCTGTAGATCTCCTCGTTGGCTTTCCATCTTGAATCACCTCATTCCGAGGTCGGATGAGTGAGTTAAGGCTGTTACAGTAACCGTGGGTCGGATGGTTGCTACAGTGCACGGGTCGGACTGGTGCTACAGTACCACGGGGTCCGGATTAGCTGCTACAGTAACGCGGGTCGGATTATCTGCTACAGTAACGCGGGTCGGATTGGCTGCTACAGTAACCGCGGGTCAGACCGCGCTACAGTGATCTGACCGCACAAAGAAGTGAAGTTTTGACTATGTTGCGATTTGAATCTGAAAAATCTCAAAACATAAAAGTTGTAGATCTCTTCGTTAGCTTTCCAACGAATCTTGAATCAGCCCAATCGGAGGTCGTACGAAAGAGTTATGACCAAAATACCGCAGATATCTCAAACTGACCCGCGCTACAGTAACCGCGGGTCAGAATTTTCCGACCCGCGCTACAGTAACAGCGGGTCGGGAATTTCCGACCCGCGCTACAGTAACCGCGGGTCGGATTTTTCCTGCGCGCGCTGTTTCGACCCCAGTTCGGTTTTTGACGGTTTTTCTCGAGATTTGGTCGTTCCTGAGCATTCAAACTGACTTGATATCATCCCCTAGCATGGTTAATCAGTTATTAACTAAAGATAGAGCCAAATTACTTGTTCTCATCCAAATAACCGCTTCTGAAGCTTATAAATACGAGCTCGGGTGCTCATTTCTGGGGGGCGATTGATTATCAAGACGAGGAGGTGCTGCCGGATTGTGGAGTCAAAGGAGCACGAATTTCAGCGAGGGTTGACAGATCTTGGCGAGTTCTTCGGCATAAAGAAGGAGAGTTCGAGAGATCCGACGCCCGTTCCCGTCCGTCCCTTGAGATTAGGCTTGGTCTTAATCTCGAGAAGAGCCCTGATTTCGCTTGGTCGATCTCAGCGCTTCAAATCAAATACTTCCTCGGTGAAGACGAAACTCTGCCGAATTTTCCATCAACCGGATCCAGATCTAAGGCGGTCCACGGATAAACCCCGGCACAGGCAAAGATCCCACGCAAAGCAGCGGGTGATAAACGTCCTCTGCGTTTGTTTTGACGAGAGTTGTAAACTTTTGTTTTCATTGTGTAAAAGTCTTATAAAGAGACAATTTTTTTTTTTGTTTTCATTGTAACGATCGAAGTTGTAATGAATACCGTAATGAATACAACAATTTTCGACGCAAACAAACTGGCGACCACAGTGGGAGCCAACAGCTTCGCTTCCGGAGCTGTCGTGTCGCAACCTCGGATCTGCATCCCGGTTGAAGAAGTGGTCGAGTACGAGTTCGACCAACTGAAGTTCTAGGAATATCTGTCGTCCTCCTCCTCCAGATCCTCCGCCTCTCGCAAGCGAACGAAGATCAACGCCCCCGTTGTTGCGCTAGCTGAACCTTACAACGCCCTTCCGGCCTCTAATGAGTCCGGATCTGCGGATCTGAACTCCTCCTCAATCAAGGAGTTGAGTACAGAAGGCGCACCTATTTTATCAAAGAGAACTCGTCAAAGGCAGCGCCAACGCTGTGCGCGCCAACTCGCTAGAGCCGCACCTATTTTATCAAAGAGAACTCGTCAAAGGCAGCGCCAACGCTGTGCGCGCCAACTCGCTAGAGCCGTGGAGTCAATTGACGGGATCCGTTACGAGGCGGATTTGAAGCATCCCGGTTGAAGAAGTGGTCGAGTACGAGTTCGACCAACTGAAGTTCTAGGAATATCTGTCGTCCTCCTCCTCCAGATCCTCCGCCTCTCGCAAGCGAACGAAGATCAATGCCCCCGTTGTTGCGCTAGCTGAACCTTACAACGCCCTTCCGGCCTCCAATGAGTCCGGATCTGCGGATCTGAACTCCTCCTCAATCAAGGAGTTGAGTACAGAAGGCGCGCCTATTTTATCAAAGAGAACTCGTCAAAGGCAGCGCCAACGCTGTGCGCACCAACTCGCTAGAGCCATGGAGTCAATTGATGGGATCCGTTACGAGGCGGATTTGAAAATTAGGCAACACCAAGCACCCCAACAGCGGACAGATGTCCTCCCCTCCAAACCAATAGCAAATGAATGGATCCAAATCAAAAGAATCCGTTCAACTCTGGAGGAACGAATTCAAAAGCGTCGCGCGCTTGCGCGCACGCGAATTCTTGTGCAAAAAGCACAAAAGATGCAGAAGAAGGACATAGCCAAGAAACAACCAAGACTGCATCAAACTTAGAGGCCAAAATCCAAAACGGCAGCCGAAAAGATCGAGAATCGCGGGTCACTTCAATCCGACCCGCTAATTTGCAGGTCACTCCAATCCGACCCGCCAATTTGCAGGTCACTTGGATCCGACCTTCCAAATCGCAGGTCACTTGGATCCAACCTTCCACTTTGCAGGTCACTTGGATCCGACCTTTCAAATCGCAGGTCACTTGGATCCGACCTTCCACTTCGCAGGTCACTTGGATTCGACCTTCCACTTTGCAGGTCACTTGGATCCGACCTTTCAAATCGCAGGTCACTTGGATCCGACCCTCCACTTTGCGGGTCACTTGGATCCGACTCTCCACTTCGCGGGTCACTTGGATCCGACCTTCCAAATCGCGGGTCACTTGAATCCGACCCTCCAACCCGTCGGTCACTTAAATCTGACCTGCGCCAGGGTCGAGACAGAAGACGTTCTGCACCGGTTACGTCGATTCCTTCGAGTTCCGCACCTTTAGTGGAGCCCTACGACAACATGGATTTGTCCCGATTCAAGGTGAGGATAGTTGATTGCCTGGGTCCTTTGCACGAGGATCGAGGTAAAGTTTTGATCGAAGGATACTTGGGTCCGATGATTGAACCCCGAACGACTCGTCGAGCTGGGGGTCGTACATGCCCTCACAACAATTTCAAGCCTTCGTATAAAGGGAAAACTCCAGTTTTTACCCGCCTGGGGGTGTGTATTAAAGTCCAAGAGCCCGTCAAAAGTTCACGCTTACAAATGCGTGACTCTAAATGCGTGACTCTTGAGAACGCCAACAAGGAGTTGCATACTCAGAAGAAAACGTGTAAGATAAACGAGTGCATTATACCTGAGGATTCATGTAAACAGTCGATAGGTTACTCCGACGGCAACGTCGATGAGTTGTACTATCGGGCTGGGGGTATGAACAAGTCTCGGAAGAGAAGTACCCGGGAATTGGAGTCTCACTACCCGTGCGCTAAGATAATCAGGACAGTATTATCAGCATGTAGTTGCCCCAAGACCGCTCCGCAGAGGGTCTCGGTATTTGAGAGGATCTCCAACGGAATAGCTAAGTCCAAACCAAAGCGTCTCCGTAAGAAGCGATCGGCTGTTCATGATAACGAACTTCCAAAAGTCACAATTAACATGGCTGATAAGGGAAAGTCGATTCGACCTTCTAGTTCTGACCCTCTCGTATCGCATCGTCTAACTCGGCTACGCGTAGGGACCACCAGACGTAGGGACTACCAGAGAATGCAGAGAGGTTTATCATCGGATGATGAAGCATCAGATGCTAACTCGGCAATCGCTTCTGATAATACGGTATCCAGTCCGGGACAATCCCGCGAAGTGTTCATGATCAATACCGAGCAAATCGCCAAAATTCTTGAGGATGCTCTAACCAAACAGAAAGAGGCATTCAAGATTGAAATGGAGTCGAGCTGGGGGTCGCACACGCCCTCGCAACAATTTCAAGCCTTCGTATAAAGGGAAAACTCCAGTTTTTACCCACCTGGGGGTGTGTATTAAAATCCAATAGCCCGTCAAAAGTTCACGCTTACAAATGCGTGACTCTAAACGCGTGACTCTTGAGAACGCCAACAAGGAGTTGCATACTCAGAAGAAAACGCGTAAGATAAACGAGCGCATTATACCTGAGGATTCATGTAAACAGTCGATAGGTTACTCCGACGGCAACGTCGATGAGTTGTACTATCGGGCTGGGGGTATGAACAAGTCTCGGAAGAGAAGTACCTGGGAATTGGAGTCTCACTGCCCGTGCGCTAAGATAATCAGGACAGTATTATCAGCATGTAGTTGCCCCAAGACCGCTTCGCAGAGGGTCTCGGTATTTGAGAGGATCTCCAACGGAATAGCTAAGTCCAAACCAAAGCGTTTCCGTAAGAAGCGATCGGCTGTTCATGATAACGACTCAACATCTGATCTACTTCAAGTCCCACTTGGGTATGATCTCCGGTAATGAAGCCTTGATGGTTCGATCATTCATTGGCACCCTTCGCGGGCCGGCCTTCGATTGGTACCGCCGTCTCAAGCTCGGAAGTATTAACAACTGGGACGATATGGAGAACTCATTCCTTGGTAACTTCTTTGATGATGACGATGATGTATCTATCAGGACACTTTTCGATGAGAAACAAGAAGATGACGAGACAGTCGACGACTTCGTCAAGCGCTTTCGAAATAAAGCAATGAACTGCCGAGATCCGATCACGGAGGACTTCATCCTCCAGACATGTCATAACAACCTATCTATTGAGATATTAGAAGTTATGGGAGTCGCACCATCCAACACTTGGAAAGAGTTGAAGATGCGCGGAGAGCGAGCTGAACGCTTCCTCCGAAGGAAGAAAGCCGAGAGGAGCCAACCGACGGCGAATCTTCCGAACTCAAACTTCGCCTCCCGTGGTAAAGGAAAGGCACATGCAGCGGTTGTAGACGTTAATCAGACATCGCAACAACAACCCCGAAGGCAGCAAAAGACTTCGGATCCGAGACTCCAAAAAGAGTACTCCTTCAAGGACGAAGATGTTCCAGCTATTTTCGAGTCCCTCCTTGAAAATAACAAGATCAAGCTACCACCTATCCCAGATCAGGAGGAAGCTGATAACATTTTGGATCCAAAGTATTGTGCGTACCACAGGAGGATCCTCCATCCCACCAAGGATTGCTTCGCTCTCAAGAATAGCATTCAAACCTTGGTTGAAGCCGGCGTTATATCGCTCAATTGAGCCGAATGAACACTCCGACAAGTATAAGAGTATAAACTGCTTCTTAACACTCCGACAAGTATAAGAGTATAAACTGCTTCTTAATCCCCTGTCATAACAACCTCTCCATTGATATCTTGGAAGTTATGGAAGTAGCATCGTCCAACAACTGGAAAGAGTTGAAGATGTGTGGAGAGCGGGCCGAACGCTTCCTCCGAAGGAAGAAAGCCGAGAGGAGCCAACCGACGGTGAATCTTCCGAACTCAAACTTCGCCTCCCGTAGTAAAGGGAAAACACCTGCAGCAGCTGTTGACGCCAATCAGACGTCGCAACAGCAACCCCGAAGACAGTAGAAGACTTCGGGTTCAATACCCCAAAAAGAGTACTCCTTCAAGGATGAAGATGTTCCAGCCATTTTCGAGTCCCTCCTTGAAAACAACAAGGTCAAGCTGCCACCTGTCGTAAATCAGGAGGAAGCTGACAACACTGCGGATCCGAAATACTATGCGTACCACAGGAGGATCTTTCATCCTACCAAGGATTGCTTTGCGCTCAAAAATAGCATCCAAACCTTGGTTGAAGCCGGCGTTATATCGCTCAATTGAGACGAATGAACACTCCGACAAGTACAAGAGTATAAACTGCTCCTTTCAATACTCTAATAGGTATATGAGTCTAAACTGTTTCCTACCATTGACGGGAAGTTTCTGGAGAATTTTTTTATATTTAATATTCTTCAGGATAACCCAGTCATATAACTAATCATAATGTCACACCTATTTTTGCAAAGAAAGCTGGGGGTGGATAATTCATGTAACGGGAAGTTCCCGGAAGAATGTTAAATGTAATATTCTTAGGGATAACCCGATCATTATGAACAAAATGATAAACATTAAACTCCTATTATGATTTTCGAATACTCTTTTGCTGAGATGAAATTCGATCACTTCATTAGATCAATCTTCCCTCACAAAACTCTCATTGGTGCTTAATGACTCACAGTCTCCCACCACAAAGTCCCCCACCAACCAAACTAATTGACGGTGGGACCACCAAAATTCTTTCATGTTTAATCCATTCAAACTTTCGCTATGTTCGTGCACTCAACACTTTCATGGTTAGAGTCCGGATATAATGCTTAGAATTTTAATCTGTCAATCCTTGATGAATTGTCAAACCCCTTCGCGTTAAGTCCTTATCACTTAACACCAGGAACCACATTTGAGTGATTTGTACAAGTCAACACCCCCACTATTATTTGTACTCCCACTCCCATTTGGTCAAACATTCTTACAGTTAGGACCACAACCAAAATCTCCTCTCGATTCCTCCAATGAACGAGAGATCCACAAATCGAGCGGTCAAACCTTCCTACAGTTAGGATCGTCTCAAACATCCCACTCGGTCAAACCTTCCTACAGTTAGGGCCAAATCCAAAATTCACTCTCGATAAACAAGGAATTCATCTTTAGTTCGGTAATCAAACCTTCCGACAGTTAGGGTTATCTGAATCTTTTGATTCTCGGAGTGGAGATCCCACTCTTAGTTTCACATTCCCGGATTCTTGAAGTGGAGATCCCACTTTGAGTTTCCTTTTGCAACTGGAGATAGAATATAAAATTCTTCCTCTTCAGCTTTGGGAGATAGAATATAAAATTCTTCCTCTCCCGCATTCGGGTTCGCCTTCACCCTAAAAGAAGACACGCAAGTGTTTCAAAGCTCTAAATCGCGTGTTTCTTGCACAGGTACGGGTATTTTATGCGCGAAGCCTAAGTAGGGAAAGTCAACGTCTACTAACACGCGTTGCCGGGTTAGTCTTTCAGTCCGATTGAAAAAAGACCGCAGAATGCCAGCTGGGGCCATTTTATCCGGCGAAGCCTAAGTCAAGGCGATAAGTTAGCGGCTTAAGCTCGGCGTTGCTGGGTTGGTTCGTCCCATAAAAAACGACGCGAGTCTACGATATTCAGGCATTCGTAGCTAACAAAAATCCATGGCCCTTTTATGGCATGGGGATTTTATCCGAAGGCCTAAGTAGGGATAAGTCAACGCCTCTTACACGCGTTCGCGGTTAGTTCTTAACGCGTAAAAAGAACAAAAACCTACATACTTCGATATGTGTGGTGCAAGTCATGTATTGCATAAACGCCAAAATCTGTGGCCTTCACATTGCGCGGGGAATTTTATCGCCCGACCGCTAAGTAGCCGGATAAGAGTAACGCCTACATCGCGTTTGCCTTGGTTTAGTCTTTTTTCAACCGATTGAAGAAGAACCACCAGATATTCCAATCTGGGACTTTTATCCGCGAAGGCCTAAGTAGGGATAGGTTCGGCGTCTAAGCACAGCGTTGCCGGAGTAGGCCTATTCCAGTACAATGGGCAAAGTCTAGCGTATTCAATATGCGTAGGCATGCAAGTCTAAGGGAGTTCCATTCCTTTAGCACAGCACGTTACACGTGCGAACAACGGACTTAAACAATCCGCATGCAACGCGCCAGGATTCAAACGTAATCGTAAACGTGTACGCCAAATACGCGTTGAAGGCTGAGGTTTGGCCAAAAAACCTTAAAATCTAGCGTCTGATACACGTGCGCTGTTTAGTCAATTTTCAAGGAGAAAGACGAAGTCTACGTATTCAATATCGTAGCAGCTAAAGAGTTAACTCTTTAGCATAACGTTACAGTGCGGACGGAACTTAAAACAAGCGCATGCTAGCCGACTCAAAGCGGTAGTGCGGTAAAGGCTTATCCAAACCGTTGATGCTAAGAATTTGCCAAAAATTCTAATAAATGCGAGTCATTAACGTATCAGCGTTCATTAGTTGTCTCATGACTTGAACCATCGCAACGGACTTTCGGGATGAAGATCCATACATGGGCAGATGCCAATCAGCTTTAATAGTTGGTCTGCTGCAGCCGAACATTTGGGACCGAGCCTACGCTCCATATACCTTTAAGCAGCTTAACTGTGTTAACGCCGGTCAACGCGTTACAGTAAAGATCGATGCCGGTCAACGCATCAGCAATCTTGCCAAATTAAGGAAAACAATGATTTCAGGGAGTTCAATCAGATTCAGATATGAATTTCTGACGAAGATGATCAGTTCAAAGTCAACTCAATGGCACGAGCTAAGTTCAGAAACTTACACACCAATCTCAGTTCAAGATTTCGACAACGGTCAGACGATAAACGCAACGCCGGAAGAACTTCATCTATTGGATGAAACAATGAATAGATTGAAGGCTGAAGAAATTAAGGATTGAGATAGTTCAAGGTCGCTCTACGAAATTGCGGAGATGGCCTATCTTATCCAAAGCATTCCATACTCCTTTATAAAAGAATGAGTCTGAAATACTTTGGAGGGGGTATCTGTAGGCGTCTAAAAATGCCTATGGGTGTCCGCACACAGCTCGAGACAGAGAGAAGATGATAAACGTCGCTATTAGAGTCGCAGGAGCTCGTTTGACAACGACAAATACATGAAGTGAGTCGACGGATCATACGAAGCAACGGAATCGATAACGAAACGAGAGCTGATCGGGAGGCCCACGTCATTACAAAAGGTGGACAACCCCTCTGTTCCCATTGTATTCCAATATGATCAATTATGAGCCTAGACCCGCGTGGCTTGTCCAACGCATCTTGAATACACCTCATTTTGCCGAGTCGGAATGATGAGAAGGCTGTTACAAGTACCGCGGTCCGGATGGTTGCTTACAGTGCTGCTGCGTCGGACGGTTGCTACAGTAACGGGTCGGATTGGCGGCTACATAACACACGGGTCACGAACATCGCGCTACAAGTCGATCTGCACCGCACAAAAGTGAAAAGTGACAGTGCGATTGAATCTGAAAAATCTTAAAACATAAAAAGTTGTAGATTCTCTCGGTAGCTTCCAACGAATCTTGAATCACCCGAATCGGGAGGTCGTGCGAAAAAGTTATGAACCAAAAACCGCAGTATATCTCAAACGACCACACGCCTAACAGACAAACCACGGGTCGGCTAAGTTTCCCGACCCGCGCGAGCGCGGGTCGGATCAATCCGACCCGCGCGAGCGCGGGTCGGATTGTCCTGTTGCGCAGTCTAAAGTTCCAAAACACGTTTTGACAGTTTTAAATTGGTTTTTTGCAGGGTTTATCGGTTTCAGGGGTTCTTAACTGACTTGAGATCATCCCTAAACGTTGTTAGGCTGCTGTTGACTGAAGATAGAGCCAAATCCCTTGTTCTTATCCAAATAACCGCATTTTGAGGCCTATAAATATGAACCAAAGGCCTCCATTTTCTGGGGCGATTGATTATCAAGACGAGGAGGTGCTGCCGGATTGTGGAGTCAAAGGAGCACGAATTTCTGCGGGGGTTGACAGATCTTGGCGGGTTCTTCGGCATAAAGAAGGAGAGTTCGAGAGATCCGACGCCCGTTCCCGTCCGTCCCTTGAGATTAGGCTTGGTCTTAATCTCGAGAAGAGCCCTGATTTCGCTTGGTCGATTTCAGCGCTTCAAATCAAATACTTTCTCGGCGAAGACGAAACTCTGCCGAATTTTCCATCAATCAGATCCAGATCTAAGGCGGTCCACGGATAAACCCCGACACAGGCAAAGATCCCACGCAAAGCAGCGGGTGATAAACGTCCTCTGCGTTTGTTTTGACGAGAGTTGTAAACTTTTGTTTTCATTGTGTAAAAGTCTTATAAAAAGACAATTTTTTTTTTCATTGTAACGATCGAAGTTGTAATGAATACCGCAATGAATACAACAATTTTCGACGCAAACAGACACCTCTTGTGTCGACTCGAAAGATGGTCGATGACACGAGACCCAAGACAAGACCCCTCTATGTTGACTCGAGAGGCGGTGATAGCTGACTCGAAGTCTGAGGCGAGGTCCGAGATAAGACCCGAGATGAGAACCAAGACGAGATCCCCTCCATGTTGACTCGAGAGGCGGTGATAGCCGATCCGATTCACAGTCCGAGACACGGTCCAAAACGAGACCCGAGACGAGATCACTTCGTGTCGACTCGAGAGGCGGTGATAGTCAACTCGAATTACGAGATGAGACCTGAGACGAAACCTGAAACGAGATCCCTTCGTGTCAACTCGAGAGGTAGTGATAGTCGACTCAAAGTTCGAGACGAGACCCGAGATGAGATCTCTTCGTGTCGACTCGAGAGGCAGTGATAGTCGACTCGAAGTTCGAGACAAGACCCAAGACGAGACCTAAGAAGAGAGCCCTCCATGTTGACTCGAAGGCAGTGATAGTCGACTCGAAGTCCAAGACGAGACCCGAGACGAGATCCCTCCATGTTGACTCAAAAAACGTTGGTAGTCGACTCGAAGTCCAAGATAAGACCCAAGACAAGACCCCTCCATATTGACTCGAAAGGTGTTGGTAGTCGACTCAAAGTCCAAGACGAGACCTGAGATGAGACCCCTCCATGTTGACTCGAAAGGCGTTGGTAGTCGACTCGAAGCCCAAGACGAGATCCGAGAAGGGATCCCCTTCCTATCGACTCGAGAGGCAGTGATAGTCGACTCGAAGTCTGAGACGAGACCCGAGACGAGATCCTCTTCGTGTCGACTCAAGAGGCGGTGTCAATCGACACACCTTGAGTCGACTCGAAAGTTTCCCATCTCATCACACGACTCCCACTGAGCTAAAGTGAAGTTTCAACGCTCTTTGCAACACTCTGACAAAAGAGATTACAAGTCAATAAATCTCTTCAATACAAAAATACATTACACAAAGTTCGAGACACAGAACATGTCTTAGAAGCTATGAAGAAACTCATAGTTTCTGAGACAATGTTCACTGTCTCGTATGAGTGTGCACAAACCAGAAGGTAAACTGAATGAAATCCCATTTTTTTATTCAGACCTACTTCTTTTTAATTGGAAAAAAAATCTTCATTATGAGTTAGCATGTGGTTGATTATAATTGTCAAGGCTTTATATGTATTTTTGGACTTATGAGGTGGTTGCCTGTAAATTTTAAAATTTAAAGGGGTTCTTTATAATTTTTGGTTTTTGCATAGCTTGTAATTTTTGAATTTTTATGGTTTGCTTCCATTTTTAAACTTTTTAGAGGTCATTTTTGTAATTTTAGATTTTTAAGGGGTTGTTTGAAATATTTTCAAGGGCTTTTTGTAACTTTTGGATTTCTTGAGGTTTGTCCATAATTTCTAAAATTTAAAAGGAGTAATTTATAGTATTTAGATTCTTCAGTGGATTGTCTGTAGAGTGTAGATTCATATTTTTGATAGGGTTATAAGTAATTTCTGCGGCTTCACAAAATCTCACATTCATGAATGCAAGCCGCCTCCGACGAAGGCATGCCGAAACAAGTTAGAGACATTATTATTTAGCTTTGAGAACTCCATTGGTTATCTATTAGAAACTGAGAAGTTGCATCGATAAAACCTACAAAGCATTCGCTCAGTTCATTAATTAAGTGGATTTTGAGCTTTTCTTTTTCTGACAAATAAAGTGGAATAGGACACTAGGTTTTGAAAATTGAGCTTCTAATAGATTCTAGCCCTTGAGTTTTAGAATTTTGCTAATATTTTTAAACACTTAATATGAGAACATGAAGGTAATTTAATCCTAAAAGCTGCTAAAATTTTAACATAGCTTAGGAGAGAGGGTAAAGTTGAGGAAAACAAACAATTTGAATAGTAATTTAGAATTGTAATGATTTGAAGGGTCAAAGTTTAAAAACACTACAATTCGAGGGGTACATATAAAAAACCTTTAAAAATATGAGGGTCACAATAATTTTTTGGATGTAGGGTTAATAGTAAATTATGAAAATTATGATTGTTATTTTTTTATTATGAATAATATGATTGGTTAGGATTACTAAATATTTGACTATAATTACTACTTTGTAATTATAAATAGATTTAATTTAATGAGTATTCATAGTTGAATATAGAATCAGGTGCCCGCTTGTTGTTTTCTAATATGACACATGAGAGTTTTCTTTGACCTTAGGGGTAGCCAATTTATCATTATACATGAAGGAGGAATTAACGATATATTAGTATACTATAATATAATATTAATAATAATGTTATATTATATAATATGTAAAATAACATATTTTAACCCGCATGGTTGGCGCAGCGATATCTGCTACACTCATGTTGGGAGACAATCCATAGAGGACTAGTTCTGTGTTCGAATCCCCTAACAGGTAAAAAATCCTTGGGTGAGTACCAGCCACGAAGCATGAGAGGGGATTAGTGGGACAAATTTTCAAAACCACCCATTTTTTGATTTTATTTGTAAAAAACGATCCCATTTGAAAATAATTACAGAAACCGATCTGTTTTCAGCCTAGCACTGAAAACAGGTCGGTTTTTGTAAAAAATTCTCCGAAACATCATGGGAGTTCAACTCCCGTGAAGTTTATGGAGAAATTAAACTTCACGGGAGTTGAACTCCCGTGAAGCTTAATTTGTGCTTAAAACTCCACGGGAGTTCAACTCCCGTGGAGTTACAGTTAAACATTCCCAGAGAACCGATTTCGGTTCTCTGGGAAATTGGGACTGCAACTTCACGGGAGTTGAACTCCCGTGAAGTTGCAGGTCATAGAATGCACAGCCTGCTGTGCATGTTAACTCATATATATGTACATGTTAACTCATATATGCCAATTTATTTGCAAACAACAATATATACATGATTCAACAATGAATTATAACTCATATATATGCCAAATTATTTGCAAACAACAATATATACATGATTCAACCATAAACACAAATGATTATGTATATGAACAATAATTTACCTTCAAAAGTTTAGTATTTAAAAATTCAGGAAAGTTACAAAATTATCAAAATAAGTTCATATACAACCCAATATAGCTCCCCTCCTTCCTCTCCTTCTCTTCCCCCTCCCCCTCGCTCTTCCCCGCCCCCTGGGTTCCTCGACGTCGAGCGTACGCCCGTCCAAATGAGCGAGACCTGTCCTCACGGCCTGCGAACTCGTCGACGTGAGTCTTATGGAACACCTGCGCTATGCTCTTCTTGATCCTGCTGAGGAGACCTAACGCCACCTGATCCTGAATCTCAGTCACGTGCGCATCAATATCAGCATCAATGCTATCTAAAACACGGACCTGCGTGGTAAACAATTTATTAAGTATCAACTCAATAAAAAATATTATAATTTAGCTTAGAAACTTACGTAATCTCTCTCGTTCATCCCACTAGGGATGTAACTATCTGTCGGTGGGCGTGGCATGTGTCCAGCTAAGGGCTGTGGGTCACGCGTGATCCATCTACGTGTGATACCCTAATACCAACGCATATACGCGGTATAGTCAACAGCTGTGGGCCTCGTATCCTGTATGCAATCCCACCTGTCTATGTAGGTCGCACGGACTACGGTCCAGTCAGTCCGGTGCGATGTAGGGCGTCGCCGACGATTGATCTGCTCGACAGGATCTGGAATATGCTGAGAGAGTGTAAACTGCCATAGCACACGGTCCGGTACATGCATCTCTACGATCTCCCAACAGATCAATGGAACTCTGGCTCTCCACAAGCCGGGACTATCTCGGCAGATAGGTGCAAGAGAATATATATCGAGCTCTGGCGGTGTATAGGGTCTCCACTTGAACTGAAATAAAATAAAACATTTATCAGTATCATACAAAAAAACTATAATATTCATACTTCTTGAGTTTTATATTTACATGTTCGTGCTGGAGGCCATCAAGCTCATTTCGGTAAAACTGATGGTGACGCGTCGCTGATTTGTACTGAGCGTATCGCATGTTATACCTATATGCAGAATAGCGAATATATAAGTACAAATATTCAGGTTATGAATGTAATATGTGTTTGTACAATTATACCTGTATGCCAACGGATATTGCCCCTCTAAGTCACGGTGCATAAGTAAAGTGGGTCGTCCAATATGAATGCGCTCCCATGACCAAATCTGTATCAACATACAGCATCCCTTGAATTCTTTATTCTACATCAGAGATACTCTACTCAATTCTTGATACAAATATGCCAACACCACACTGCCCCACGATAGTGCGCCGCATACACCAAAATCCTCCAGCAGTGGCAGCCATCGTGCATGTACGAGAGTCTTGCTCGCATCAGGAAATAGTACGCACCCTATCATGTGCAATATGTATGCACGAGCATGAAACTGGAGTGTCTCATCAGAGGCATCCTCTGGTATGTCGCCCTGAAATGTCTGACGAAGCCACGATAGCTTCATCGCACCACTCCTCAAGTCAGAAACATGTCCAAGAAGCCGGGCACATACCTCCGACCAACTATGATCATCGGTGTCTGTAACTACCGGTCCATCGATCCGGAGCCCAAGTATGACGGCCACGTCCTGTAAAGTGATCGTGCACTCCCCTATATGCATGTGAAAGGTGTTGGTCTCTGGCCTCCACCTCTCAATCAAAGCAGTGATAATCGGCCAATCAAGCCTGATATAACGAATCGTCGAACACGGTCGAAAACCGGCCTGAGCGATCAAAGCTAGTACCCTCTCATCCTCAATAACCCAAGCCGAATGACTATAGGAATGCTCGATCATCGTGAACTCTGGTACGGGCTGCACATAAAACGAGAATCAGTTTTAAGTATATTCGTTAAAAAATTACATTAATCGAAGAAATATATATCTAATTTATCCGTATTACCTCTCCCGAACCAATATGGTCTGAACAATGACCCGCCTGAAGGTACAAAACGTCGGGATTCTCCGGTCCCGGATCCATAATGAATAGACCTGTGATTAAAATATGAGCATATATACAGAGTGCAATGAAGACAATACCATACATAACATATTACAAATAACGAGTATCATACGCTTCAAAGATAACAAATACGAATGACATACATGATCTGACATAGTGCAAAACGTTACATAATACAAATGCATGGGTGAAATGAACGCAGTATCATACAGAACATATTACAAATAACGAGTATCATACGCTTCAAAGATAACAACTACGAATGACATAGTGCAAAATGCTACATAATACAAATCAACGCCTAATACTAACTGGACACCTATTTCTGTTGTGACCCGGTTGATCACATCTACTGCACTTATTTCTCCTCCTAGCTCCTTCACGTCCGTCATCCATACTATTTCTAATACGCACGGAATGAGGGCGCCCCGCCGATCTTTTATACAATGGAGGTAATATCCGTGGCCCATCTTGTGTCCAATGTCGACTATCGTATGGTGGACGAAAACACTCTTTGTACGTTTGTTGATAGTTGTGATTGTGTCCAACATTCATCTTGTTGAGGAGATAAAAAACCTACAGAATCAACTTCAGGATCCTCTAACATGCGGGAATACATTCCTTCGTAGTTCAACGATTTGCCCAAATCTCTCTGATGTTTTTCAATGAACAATTCGACCGAACGCTTCTCGTCGTGTAAGACATGAATGAGACCCATATCGTAGTCACTTGATATTTGAATGCCACTTGTTCTGTTCTCCACAACAGGATAATTGCAAACCACACTGAGGTGATACTCACGTGAGTTAGTTAATGTAAGTTTGTGTAATTCATTAACCAACTCATCGAAAGTACACGATTTTGTTATGAACAACGGTCTCGTCGTGCCTCCTTCATAAACGAGCATATTATTTTCCAGGTAATTAATCTTCCCATCATAAGAACAGAGAATTACAATTCGATCGTTCATCGTAACATCTGAAGAGTGAAAAATTCAATATCAATATTGATAATTTTCACATTAATTGATAATTTCACCTCTAAATACACAAAATTATTTAATACATCTTCACAAAATTCGTAAATAATACACAAAATTATTTAATACATCTTCACAAAATTCGTAAATAATTCACAATTAAATTCTAAAATCTAAATACAATAATTTTCGAAAAAATTCGTAAATAATTCACAATTAAATTCTAAAATCTAAATACAATAATTTTCGAAATTATTGATAATTTTCCCTCTAATTTCACAAAATTATTGATAATTTCCCCTCTAATTTTCACATTTATTGATAATTTTCACACTAATTTTCACATTTATTGATAATTTCCCCTCTAATTTTCACATTTCTTCACAAAATTCGTAAATAATTCATAATTAAATTCTAAAATCTAGATTTTTACATATAATCACAATCAAATAGTGAGAGTAAACGATGGGTTAGGGTTTTGGGCTGTCAGGCTGGGCACGCGGGGTTATATAAGGGACTTAAAACTCCACGGGAGTTCAACTCCCGTGGAGTTACAGTCGAAAATTTCCAGAGAACCGATCTCTGAGAATTTTTGACTACAACTTCACGGGAGTTGAACTCCCGTAAAGTTGCAGTCAAAAATTCCCAGAGATCGGTTCTCTAGAAATTTTCGACTGTAACTCCACGGGAGTTGAACTCCCGTGGAGTTTTAAGCAGAAAATAAACTTCACGGGAGTTCAACTCCCGTGAAGTTTAATTTCTCGATAAACTTAACGGGAGTTGAACTCCCGTGATGTTTCGGAAACTTTTTTACAAAAACCGACCTGTTTTTAGCGCTGGGCTGAAAACAGGTCGGTTTTTGTAATTATTTTCAAAATAGGTCGTTTTTTGCAAATAAAATGCTAAAAGGGATGGTTTTGAAAATTTGTCCGGGATTAGTGCCATCCATAATAAGGTGTGGGGTAACCTCGTGGAAAGCAAAAAAAAACTTATGTACATACAAAAATTAAAACATACTATCATTTGCAAATAATATATAATAATTATAATATAAGATATACCAAATACAATATAATATTATAATACATTATATTAAAGGTTATTTGTATATATGACCCCCAAATCTTCCATATTCCTGTGTTTACCCCCCAAACACTAGTGGAAAATCATGTATCTCTGACGGGCATTCCCGTCAGCGATGCCCCAATTTCCGTCAGCGATAAGTATCACTGACGGCGTCCCGTCAAGGATACGCCGTCAGCGATAGTCCCGTCAGGGAAGAACTATCGCTGACGGGCGGCCGTCAACGATTACTTAAATCGCTGACAGGCGAGAGCGGTGACGCAAAGCCCGTCAGTGAATAGAGAAACATCGCTGACCGGGAATCCCGTCAGCGATGTTTCTCCTAATGCGCTGACGCGGGATCCCGTCAGGCGATACTTATCGTGACGAGGGGACCCGTAGCGTGTTTCTATATTGCTGAGCGGGGGAATCCCCGTCAGCGATAAGTATCGCTGACGGTGCACGTCAGTGATGTTTGTAATTATCGCTGACTGGCTTCCCGTCAGGCGATAAGTATCGCTGACGGTGGAACTCGTCAACTATGTTATGTACAACAGCTGAGGGCTTTCCGTCAGCGATAACTATCGCTGACGGAAGCCCGTTCAGCGATACAGTATCAGCAGGCTAAAAAAAATCTGGTGATATATACTCAGTTCCGCTGTACATATATATAGTTCCCTGTACATACAAATCTCCAACACATTTCACACGCATTCCAAAACATCTCACAATGAATACAATCCAAATTTCACAAACATCTCTCATTCAATCAATTTTCACAAATATTCGAAATATGTACATTCAATTTTCACAATAAGTTCTAAATCCATAAAAATTTCCACAACAAACCATACACGCATATCATAATCTCCAATATAAATATGTCCAATATACAAACACGAGTTTAGGATATAAGTCACTAAGATAGGTCGTCCGCCCTATCCGTGTCATCGTCCATGTTGCCACTAGCGGCTCCATCCCTACGACTCGTGCTCCCAATAGCATCATCTCCACTCTAACAACAAAATAATTTAAATTTAGAATCACATAATATTGTGTGTAATCATATTTTACATATATAATAAGTATACCTGTCTGCTACTCTCTCCACTACCAGTAAATGCCTTTTGAGTGGCCAAGAAGTTCATAATCTGGCTTTGCACCCGAGTAGGAACCCGCCTTCTACAAGATTTCATTATTTGCCTAGAAACCATCGCAAAAGTAGCAGTAGGCTGGATCACTCGCATAAGCTCCTCTTGAATATCCTCCCACATCTCCTCGGGAATCTGACCATCTAACATACTCATCACAGAGGAAACAAGCTGCATCGCCTGCTGAGTGCAATCCTCCTGCGGCATGTAAGAGGGCCCCGATGGCATAGTCGAGGGTGTGGAAATCGGCGGAGGCTGGAATTGTGTAGACACCCTCTGAGCTCCAACTCCCATCCACCTGGTCCTCCCCTTTTTGGGAAGACTACAAACTAAATGGCTCACATTATAATTCTGCTCTCTAGTCAGGGGCTCTTGGCTCTGTGTAACAACCTCAGAATACGTGTTTTCCAGAGCTTCCTAGAAGTCCAAAAAATAAATTTAAGAATACATTGCCACATGAATACATGATTTTAGAATGCACACACACTTACATACTTATACACATGTATATGTGTGTATATGTGTGTGTGTGTGATGTGTGCGCATGTATGCATATGTGTGTCAGTGTGTTTAATTCTTATAATAAACAGAGATTTCATATAGATGCATACATACACATCTACATGCATTCAAGAGTTGAAGCTATTATCTCTAATAAATAATTATATAGAACATATAATGATTACATGACTGCTACTTTTTTGGCCTATCATACAGTTTTAAGACTTTGCAAAAGGGACATGACTTTGCTCTTCAACTTGAGAAAATGCTTGACATTATCTAAACTTAGATTTATACAAATCAATATCTTATAGCAGTTTCTACTACATCCTCTAGTGCATAAATGAAAATAAACAGCTTTTTATATCCTAACAAGCAAGCCCCTCATACGAATCGGTCATAGTAACTCGGCTAATAAGATGACCAAAAGAAGAGTGCAAACAATAAATTCCCACATGATAACAGGCTAATAAGAGCTAAGATAATTAGTTAACCTGCATTTTCTTGGCCAATTCTAGCTTTTGTTTCTTAGTCTCATCCTCATCGTACCCCTTCTTAAATTGAATCATCGTTCTCCTGTGCAGTTCTGGTAGTGGGATAAAGGGAGCGTTCTGAGATTTAAAAATATATTTATTAGTTTTATTTATCAAATATTCTAAGAAGCGGAGAGAATATACATAGAAGATTAAAAGACTTTATACCGTTGTCCTACAAAATTGATCCTCAATCTGGGCAAATGAAGTAGTCCCCGTATGATGATCATAATCTTTTTTCCATCGATTAAGTTTATTTCTCCTACATTTTTCCTTCAACATGAACAAAGAGAATTTTAGTACATGTTATAATATACAATGGAATATATCACTAGTTTCAGATAAATAACTTGATGATAATTAACTACTATACATATTTACCTGGTGCTCCTCTTGGCCCCACAATATTATAAGTGCAGCTAAGTGCTCAGGCTCAACCCTCTTATCTCGCTTGTATATCCTCTCCCAGTTGTGAGTGAAATAAGCAAAGCATTTCTTCTTTATCTCATGTCTCCACTCCCGAAGAGAATGCTTGAACTTTCCCTGGTATCCAAATAAAAATTCCCACCCTACAGGATTGTCTTCGATGTTGAAATATCTCTAAAAAAATAAAATATAGTTAAGCATGGATAATTGATAGAATTGAAAAATAATTGTGCTAAATATAAGAATTTACCCAACAATCTCGGTATATACTCTCCAGGATATGAAATGGCTGCTCCCAAGCCTCGTAATAGGGATTCACATTATCACTCCTCCGTATCAAACATCCAAGGTATGAGCTGAAGTTATTAGCCCATTGTCCGGTTGGAATCCCATTATGTCCCCATCTCACAATTGCTCGGAAACCATCCGCCGGTAACTTTTTTTTAAAGTCACTTCCTTGGCGTCCTTTCTTCTGGTAAAGTTTTTCACCTACAAAAAAGAAATAATAGATATATCAACACTTTTATTTAATCAACACTTTTATTTAAGCTCTTAGAATTTACTAAAAAAGGAAGAAGAAAAATTCTGGAATTGATTAAGTTTTTGATCAAACTCACCAAATCTTTGTCTGATTTCATGTTTTGCATCAGATAGAATCTCATCAATCTGTGGGGCCCATTCATCCAATCTTTTTTTCGTAAGCATGTATTTTTCAGTCTGCTTGAGTCTATAGCCCTCTGCACATGCTGGTAAGGGCCCGCGCTCAATCCCAGGAATGTATGCTCGAAGTACAGCTGGAGGATCTGCATATAATGGTATGTGAGCCGGCTCTTCCTCACCCTCACCTATAAAAATAAAAGAAATAAATTATCATTGTGCATATATCATGAATAAAAATACGTAAGTTAAACCAAGTTATACCTGACATCTCTTCTGAACTCGAAGCCTCTTCCTCAGTGGATTGGTCTTGACTGGGGTTAGCTTCGAACAACCTCCTGTTAATATTTTTAGACATCTGCAAGTTGAATAAACATACAAATTAATATAACATAGATGCAAATTGTCTTGGCGAAAATAAAAACAATGTATTGTTGCGATACTAAATTTTTCATTTCACATCAAGTTTGTAGGCATTTGCAAGCTGAATATACAAAATAAGATATTACATATTTATATCGTCCAAAAGGTAATTGAGATACAATGTAGTGATATTAAATTTTTTATTATACAATTTGCAAACTAAAAAAAATTACATGAAGACCCGATTACAAATAATTGATGTTTAGCTCCTATTAATGTCTGTGATAATATTTGGAATGTCTGTCCGAGTTGTTGGAGCATCCGTTTCAAAACTACGTTTTGAGGGTACGAGAATTCATCGATCGCTGTATTTGGCTCATTGAAGTTGTTTATATAGCTCTCGTCATCATCTTCATTAGTGGAAGGTTGAATATAAGCCCTAGAATCCTTGTACAAGATAACCCACTCGTCTTTAACTGTAGGATCTTTCACATACAAACATTGTCCCACCTGAGATGCAAACATGAATTTTTCATCGCTATCAATTTCTTTATCGAGATTGACAATTGTAAATCCAAAGGGATCCTTTTGAGTCTTTGTAAAACACCAACGAATCATGAACATCATGTATTTATGTTCATTTGGACCACCATAGCCGTAGAATATCTCCACCACATCTTCCAACCTTCCATAATATGTCATATTATTTTCAACTGGATTCTGATCTCTTCTGTTTGAGAAACATTCCCGTGAGAAGATAGCCATGACACCACTATTCTGGGTGACCTTCGTATCATCAACCTCCATTGTGTGAAAGTTATAACCGTTAACACGATACCCACCATATTGAATTACAGCATAGTAAGGCCGCTTTGCGTGAACCTTCACTTCTTCTGATATTTGATTATTAAGAACAAGTTGTTCCTGGATCTAAATATACAAAAATAAGCAAACTATTAAATCAATAATTTGTAAGTGTTTTATAAATAAAATACAAATATTGCTAAATTTAACAATACTTACTTCACTATTCAACCAAGCAGGGAATTCTTTCATATGCCTTTCTTTAAGGTCATGTACAGCTGTACTACCGGTAACTTCATTCTTAAGTTTTTCCTGATGTTGCCTATTAATGTGCATAAATTTAATTTTTATTGTCAGCATAAATTTAATTATTATTGTCAAAATAAAAAATTTGTCAAAATAAAAATTAAAGAGTAAATGGTATGAGAAACTCTTTTTAGATATTTTACCTCCGGTACTCCGAGAAGATTTCAAGATTATTTACAACATATGCATGCGCTTGATCTAACAATATGTTAGAATAATTTTTGTTTAGCCCGCGAGGATAGAGAACTGTGTACTCCTTATTATCAACAGGTGCTTGAAGTTTAGTTTGTTCCCCTCTCATATAACGAGAGGCAAATAAGAGACACTCGCTTCTCACGTAACTTTCAGCTATTGAACCTTCTGGACGAGCTCTGTTACGCAATTGACGCTTCATTGAACCCAAATATCTAAAAAAGGAATATTAACCAGATATAGATGTAAAGAAATTTACATTTAATAGATATAAATATTGATAGGAAACGAATAAATTTTTCTAAATACTAACCTCTCTATTGGATACATCCAACGATAATGGACTGGTCCTGCTATTGCAGCCTCCTCCGCGAGATGATATGTAAGATGAACCATTATTGTGAAAAAAGATGGAGGAAAAAGCATCTCCATTTCACACATTGTTTCGGAAATATTTTCTCCAAGTTTCTCAAAGTCACGGGCGTCTATAACTTTAGAACAAAGCTTTCTGAAAAATCCACAAAAATCAATAATAACCTTCACTGTTTTTTTATTCTGCATAGTATTGCGTAGTGCCACATGTAGCAATTGATGAAGAAGCATGTGATAATCATGAGTTTTAAGCCCTAATATCTTCCTTTCTTGTACCTGGACATTGTTCGATATGTTTGCGGAATAACCCTCTGGTAACTTTATTGATTTGAGGACTTGACAAAATGTTTGCATCTCAACTTTCGACATTGTAATACGAGACGCAGGCAACTCTAATATGTTATTTCCGATAATTTTTGGCTGCAGTTCCTCTCTAATGTTCAATGCAGTTAGATCTTGACGAGCTCGTAGATCATCCTTTGATTTATTAGCATCTTGTAACAGTGTGGACAAAAGATTATCACAAATATTTTTTTCAATATGCATAACGTCCAAGTTGTGACGTATTTTTAGCTCTTTCCAATAGGGGAGTTGAAAAAAATGCTAAATTTGCATAACGTCCAAGTTGTGACGTATTTTTAGCTCTTTCCAATAGGGGAGTTGAAAAAAATGCTAAATTTTGTCCATCCTGAACGTAATTTTACGACTTCAGCCCCATCACTCACCACTTGTGCTTGTCTCTTTCGTTTTGGTATCCTTTTGTTAATACGCAAGTTCCTTACTCCAAGTAAATCTTCTTTCGAATAGCGCTTCTTTCCAAACTTGACGGCAGGGAACCTCTCAAGCAAATGTACAATCTGATCTCCACGTAATGGACGCGGAGCATCTCTCTTCTCAACAGTATCATCAAAAAACTTGCTCCATTTTTTTTGTTCTGTACCTGTGTTTTATGTTCAACCACCTTCTATTAAACTAATAACAAAACTTTCGACTGTGCTGCAGATAAAGACCTTTGAATTCTGGACCACACACTGGACATGTATATGTTCCCTTTGTAGACCAACCTGAAAGATTCGCGTAGGCTGGAAAATTATTAATTGTCCATAGTAAAATAGCACGTAGTCTGAAAGACTGCTTTGCATGAGTATCATATGTCATAACAAAATAGCACGTAGTCTGAAAGACTGCTTTGCATGAGTATCATATGTCATAACCCCTTCAGTCCAGAGTTGTTTTAACTCATCAATTAGCGGTTCTAAAAACACATCTATGTCATTGCCTGGTGCATGCTTGCCCGGTATCAATAATGAAAGTATCATATGCGGTTGTTTCATGCAAAGCCAAGGCGGTAAGTTGTAAGGTGTTAATAAAACTGGCCATGTAGACCAACCAGAACTCATTATCCCAAATGGATTGAATCCGTCGCTAGACAAACCTAGTCTAACATTCCTGCACTCATTTGCAAACGAAGGAAAAGTTCTATCCACATGCTTCCATGCCTCTGCATCAGCCGGATGTCTGATTTTACCATGCAAACGAAGGAAAAGTTCTATCCACATGCTTCCATGCCTCTGCATCAGCCGGATGTCTGATTTTACCATCATCAGTACGTTTATCCATGTGCCACCTCATTTGCTTAGCAGTGTCTTTATTCATATACAACTGTTTTAGCCTTGGTATTAAGGGAAAATGACGCATGACCTTTGCCGGAATCTTCTTTTGCTTAAACATAGACCTTACTGTCCCATGTGTTGAATAATTTTTGCGTTGTACCCATCGTGATACTCCTCAAATTGGACACTCCTGAAGATCTTTTTTATCTTTATAGTAGAGGATACAATCATTAGGGCATGCGTCGATTTTATTGTAATCAAGTCCTATAACGGAAACAATCTTCTTTGCGTTATCATAATTTTCTGGTATGCTCTCTTTTCCATTTGGAATGACTTTTCTCAGCAACACAAGCAACATATTAAAATATTTATCTGCCATTCCACTAAGAGACTTTATACGCAAAAGACGCAGCATAAATGATAACCTGGTGAACTCGGTGCAACCCTCGTACAGATCATTTTCATTGTCGCCTATTAATTTCATTATCTGTGCCAGCTCCTCATGATCAGTCACTCCTCCAGCATTTCCTGACTCGTCAGCATCCTCGACATAATCAAATTGATCTATATTAGGAACTGTTAACATATCTGCGAGCATCGTATGTGTATCATCTATTCTCGTATCATCTATTCCCCCACCGGAAGTACCAGTATCCGCCATCAGTTCTATTTCTTCAAGACATCCTTCCCCATGAAACGTCCAATCTTTTGGTAACTCCGTCATGAAATCCTGATATTAAGTGTTTCTGTAAATCACTTTTATCACCAAAACGCCCTATTTTTACAACCAACAGCAAGGACAATACACGACATCACTATTTAACGTCTCCGTGCGGTCTGCCAAGGCGTACTGTACTGAATTGATTTATTCAATCTTTATATCGCCTATCCCTCATCTATCATACGAGGATATCGATCCATGATTTGTCGAGAGATCCTCATAGATCTGTATGATATTAAGCATAATTAGGTAATGTGAATGTTTTATTAGTCAGCATCAAAATATAAAAGGTTGCGGTGATATTAACTGTTCTCAGCGGCCATCAAGCGAAATTTTAATTATAATTGCGGGAGGGAAAATTACCAAACATAAATTATTGTGGGAGTAAAATCTAATGCTCATATTTGAAATAAGACAAATTTAACGACTGTCATAGGAAATGGACCTAATCCGCATTGGAAATATAGTAGTGTCTACAACTACCTTTATATATTTAAGCGTTTTTATTTCTTAAAAATTTGCGGCAGCGACCTACCCGCAGTTCTCCGAGTACACTGTGCGGATGTTATAATGCGTATCAATCATCGATAATAGATGCGGATTATAATTCGATACGCAAACAACATACGCTTATTGTACAAGAGAACATGCGGTACATGTTATCAAAATTTTTAAGGAATAAAATGCGATAAAGTATACAAAATAGATTGATACAGCTACTGGTACTTCTAACTGTACGAGAAGGGGACTCCTCCGCGGACAGATCTATAATTATTGCATGTATATCATGCTCCTAACATAAATCACGTTAATTCTCTTTAGATGTAAAAAGTATTTTCACATCCAACTAGAATTACGTGAGTTTATATCAGAAGAGATTCACATCCAAACATTATTAAACGGGAAACTAGGGGTAACGACTTTCGATTCATAAAATCATGAATTATAAACAACAATAAATTTGTATTACCCCCAGAGAATAATTTAACCAAAGATAATAAAGACCAGAGAGTAAATTAGCAGCTAGTCAACTGTATCATATCAACACCCAGCAAGTCATAGAAAGAACATGTGTTTCGTTGTTTTTTCTGTTCAACTTCTTTCCATTTGTTGCAAACCTGGGGTATTCATCCGCAAAAAAATTAAATAATAAGATATGATGACTAAAGTGGGAAAATGTTTCTTAAAAGATAATGAAAAGTGTATGAGGTGTCACTTGATATATGAATTTTAAAGTAGGTAATTAAGTGATAAACTACATCATTTCCATTTCTTCACAGACCCTCACTTTGCTAAGAATTGTCAGCTCAAACCAATATCCCTTTCAAATTATATAAGATCCGGGATATAGATTTTAACGACTACCAAATGCACACAGAAATCTTATTAAATGTATTTCGTATTTATGTGAAGAAATGTAAATCTAACAATCCGTGTCATAGATATTCTTATGCCTAGTTCCTGCAACATTACATGTTTGTTCCCCACCAGAGATTAACCGTTAAAATCAAGAAAAGTCTAAATTCTTTGCTGAAATTGCGATAGGCTCGTCATAGTCTTTGTGATGCGACAAACAAACAGAGAAAAATTGCAGCACAGTTTAACAAAGATTACATGTTTCCCTCATAACCAGCTACTCGAAGTTGGTTGTCCATTGTACCTATATTTTCAACCGTATGGATCACTTCTTTCGGCTCCAAAACATGACGGTTGCATATTACAAACATACAACTAGACGAATACAAATACATCAACTAGCAGCAAATGCAACTTCCATGGACTTGTAGGACTTTGGGGAGTATTAAATTTATGAAAAACCAATAGTGGGTTAGTAAATACCAAAACCAGTCTATATCAAATGGAAGAAAACCACAACTACGATTGGAAAATTAGTTAGAATACTATTGTAAATGAATGAGACCCCTGCCTAATTCTGCTGTCCAAGTCCATAAGATCCTAATGGCTTTAAATAAGTTTGCATACATTAAAACCCCTCAATTAATATCCAATTTTCAACTGAAAAATCAAACAAAGGACCGAAAATTACCGTTTGGATCTCCTGCAGTCCAAGAAAACGTAAGACTGTCTTGGACCTCCTGCACTGCAATCCAAGAAATCAAATCTCAGATTAGAAAAAACAACAAAGCCTAAAATCACAACAAAAAAATTATAAAAAAGTTGAAAAAAAAAACAAGGAATCATACGCGACTCAAGAGAATATGACAGAGCTCAGACGACCCCTCTGTTCGAGTCAGCGCGGGGGTGGTGCAGTGGCGAGCTCCAAGGTCGAGCTTGGTTCCACGGCCGGTGGAGTCGAAGAGGGGAAGGGGAAGTTGATGGCTCGGGCAAGGCCAGCCGCGAGGGCTAGGAGATCGCCGGCGCCGAGTCTCTGAGCTGAGAGTGGGGAAGTCGTTCGCTGAGCTGAGCGGCGGCGATGAAAACTTAGGGCTTTTCTCCGATCAAAATTTCATCGCGAATTTATATAACTAACATCGCTGACGGGAAACCCGTCAGCGATGTTTTAACCCGTCAGCGATGTTTTCATCGCTGACGGGAGAGAAGAAATTCTGACGGCAATTTCGTTGACGGGATTTCCCGTCAGCGATATAAACAACGCTGACGGGAAATTCCCGTCAGCGATGTTGCCGTCAGCAATACTCCTATTTCCACTAGTGTAAATTAAAGAATGATATTCATGCACCTCATCTATATTATTGTTGGGTTTTTGTTAAAGCATTTCTTTAGTGGTTTAAGGAGCTGATTTTCCCCGGTCTGAAA
>NC_033799.1:48841167-48865538 GCF_001876935.1 Asparagus officinalis
AGTCTAAGAGAAGCAATTCTCTTAGCACAACGTTACATGTGAAACGGGTTTTAAATAATTCACATGCTAACCCGATTCAAACGGTAACTGGTAAAGGCACGTCAAACCCGTTGATGGCTGGGGGTTTGCCAAAAATCCCATAGCCTATGTCTAACACGCATTGCCGGTTAGTCTTTGACCGTAAAAAGGACAAAAGACCACATATTCAACATTGTGGCAGGTTGTTATTAATAACACCATAATCCATGCTTCACACGCACGGGGAATTTTATCCCGAAGCCTAAGTAGGGATAAGTCAACGTCTAGCACGCGTTGCCGGGTAGTCTCTTCCCGTCAAACGGTAGTCGGTAAAGGCTAATCAAATCCGTTGAAGGCTGGGGATTAGCCAAAAATCCTAAAGTCAACGCCTAACACGTGTTGCCGGGTAGTCTATTCCCGTGAGAAAGACGAAGTCTACGTATTCAATATCGTAGCACTAAGAGCGTTAACTCTCTTAGCACAACAAAGTCAACGCCTAATACACGTTGCCGGGTAGTCTATTCCCGTGAGAAAGACGAAGTCTACGTATTCAATATCGTAGCACTAAGAGCGTTAACTCTCTTAGCACAGCGTCACATGCGGAACGGACTTAAACAATCCGCATGCTAGCCCGACTCAAACGGTAGTCGGTAAAGGCTTGTCAAACCCGTTGATGGCTGAGGATTTGCCAAAAATTCTATAACTGTGAGTCATTGACGTATCAACCACTAGTTGGTCTCGTGACTTGAGCACCCAACAAATTCAGGATAAAATCCACACATGCAGAGGAATCAGCTTTAACAGTTGGTCCTGCAGCCCCAACACTTGAAACCGCTATGCTCCAATACCTTAAGAGCTTAAACTGTGTATACTCCAGCAAACGTACGAGTATAAACTGTGTTAATGGCGATCCGTAAACCCTAGGGTCAACGCCGGTCAACGCGTAACCCTAGGTCAACGCCAGTCAACGCGTTGCAATCAACGTTCGACGATCCAAAACCCTAAGGGTCAACGCCGGTCAACGCGTAACCCTAGGTCAACGCCAGTCAACGCGTTGCAACCAAAGCCAACGTTCGACGATCCGAAACCCTAAGCCAGCATAATGGGGCGAAGGTAGTTCAAAGTCAACTCAATGACACGAGCCAAATTCAATTCATCAGCTGCAGACTCGAGACTCCGACGACGGCCAGACGATAAACGCAGCGCCGGAAGAACCTCGGCTATTCGTCAAAGCATCGAATAGATCGAAAATCGAAAGAGTCAAGAGTTGAAGCTAACTACGCCGACTGAAGGCCAGATCAATCACATCCAAAGTATTCCAGCCTCTTCTATAAAAGAAACGAGTCAGGAACACTTTGGAGGGGGTATCTGTAGGCATCAAAAATTGCCTATAGTTCTCCACAACCGGTTCAGTGTTAACGAGCGACGATGAACGTCACCATCCAATCCACATGAGCCTAATGTCACCATCCGATCCACAGGAGTCTAATTGACGTCGACGAACGACTGAAGCGAATCGACGAGCTACGTAAGCTGATAGGGTTTCGGAACAACCAAGACCCGGACCAATCGGGAACCCGGCACTGTTCACAAAAAGGACAACGCCCCTTGTGCCTCGACCACTCTACAGATAATCCAATCACCAGAGCGGATCGAATTCTTCGTCGAGCATCCAACGCACCCGGAATCACTCAAATCCGAATCCGGACGAAGAATCTACGGGGAAACAATCGAAAACACCTCAAACGGAGTCCCGGCGTGTCGAAATACCCCGGGGGTGTCTAGGAAAAAGCCTAGACACCCTAGGGTGTCTCGGCCTGGCCGAGACACCAAGGGGTGTCCACACCCCCTACCTACCCCCACTCACTCCATTGGCCTATAAATAGACCCCTTGGGTCCTCATTCAAAGGGCTGGATTTCTTTTGTCTTGGAGCAAGGCTAGAGAGAGAGGAGGGGGATTTTTGGAGAGCTTGGCGAAGCCCTGCTGCAGTGAAGAGTGCCCGTGTGCTTCAACAAGAGGAGGAGAGGTCTTGATCAGAGCCTTCATCACCCGTCCGAGCCTTAGTATTAGCTTTTAGCGTTAATACTAAGAAGAGCTAATACCTCGCTTTAGCCGAGGTATACGCTTATAGCTTCTATATCCCTTAGCGGATAGACGAAGCTCTGTCTGATATTTCTGGGTTAGAAGTTTCTATATCCCTTCGCGGATAGACGAAACTCTATCCGATTTGTCCGGACCAGATCTGAGTGCCCCGGTGGTCCACGGATATCAACATCCCCGTCACAGGCCAAAGACCCACGCAAGCAAGAGATGACAAACAGCTCTTGCGTTTGTTTGAAAGGAGTTGCATTTATTTTGTTTTCCGGGAACTATCCTCATAGATCTGTATGATATTAAGCATAATTAGGTAATATGAATTTTTATTAGTAACGAATCAAATTAAAAGTTGCGTGATATTAACTTTCTTCACGACATCAAGGAAATTTTAATTATAATAATCTCGGAGGGAAAATTTTTCATTGTAACGATCAAAGTTGTAATGAATGCAGCAATGAATACAGCGACTTTTTCCGCAAACAATCCTGATATTAAGTGTTTTTGTAAATCACTTTTATCCACCAACGTCCTATTTTTACACCAACAACAGGGATAATACACGACGTCACTATTTAACTTCCGTGGGTCTGCCAATGCGTACTGTATGAATTGATTTATTCCATCTTATTTCTTAAAAATTTCGGCAGCACCTACCCGCAGTTCTCCGAGTACACTGTGCGGATGTTATAATGCATATCAATCATCGATAATAGATCGATAATAGATCGATACGCAAAACAACATACGCTTATTGTACACGGAGAACAATGCGGTACGTGTTATCAAAATTTTTAAGGAATAAAAATGCATAAAGTATACAAAGATAGATGATACACTACTGTATTCCTAACCTGTACGAGAAGGGGACTCCTCCCCGGACAGATCTAATAATTATTGCATGTAGATCGTGCTCCTAACATAAATTACGTTATTCTCTTTAGGTGTAAAAAGTATTTTCACATCCAACTAGAATTACGTGAGTTTATATCAGAAGAGATTCACATCCAACATTATTAGACGGGAAACTAGGGGTAACGACTTTCGATTCATAAATCATGATATATAACATAATAAAACTTGTAATTACCCACAAGAGAATAAATTAACCAAAAAAGAATAAAGACCTATAGAGTAAATTAGCAGCTGGTCAAAGTATAACTAGAGGATCTACGGTACGCGTGCAATAATTGGCGCTCACGAGTCTCGGTGTTGTACCTCCCCCCAACGAGCGCCTTTTGTCATAATAATACCTACCCAATTTATTGTATCCTTTGTTTTTAAAAGACTTTCATCCTCCATAGTTCTGGTCAACTCCCTGGTGTCAATTTGTCATCCTTGCGTAGGGATTGGCTTAAAGTTAGCCGCACCACATGAAGGGATATATATATAAATATAAATATAAATGAGACTTTCAATATACATTGTGATTTATACTCAACAAAGCATAGAAATAAATGAAATCCAAGAGGAGAGAAAGGGGTTACGATAGTTTCATCTGGAATGAATTGTGATCGTCCTTAAATATAAATAGAGGGTTGTGATCTGAGAGAGGGGTCTCTCTGTCGGTTGAGTTCGATCAAAATCCTTGGGAAAATATAGATTCAAGTCATGGCAATATTTATTCAAAAAAACAAAAGTCATGAAAATAGCCTCGTGGAAATTCAAGGGTAAATATTTGCATATATGACATTTTCTAAACCAATGCAGTTGCATGAATTTTATTGAACGAATCTCCTTTTTCTGTAAGTTTTTAGATATCAGTCCCTTGTTCCAATTGTCAATTTTTGTTCAATCACTCCCACTCACCCTCCTCCCTCCTTGAGCTTTTAGTTAACCTGGCTATAGTAACTTAAAAAAAAGATATGGTGTATGACTGATAAAAATCGAGAACCTAATAAGATCAGCATATGCTTAATTGATCGTTTTACAACTAATTATGTATAATTTCTATACACCAAAATGCGACAATGACCAAAAATTACCGCTTGGATCTCTTGCAATGCAATCCAACAAAAAGTAAGATTCACTTGGACCTCCTACACTGCAATCAAACAAATCAAATCTCAAATTAGTAAAAACAACAAAACCTAAAATCAGAAAATAAATTAAAATAAATTAAAATAAATTTAAAAAAAAATCAAAGGAATCTTACGCTGCAGGTGAGGAGATGAGAGAGCTCCAAGGTCGACAGTGCGACGGCGAGCTCAACGGTCGACGCGGGGGCGGTGCGACGGCGAGAACAAGGGTCGACTGTGAGCTCGATCGGGGGCGGTGAAATCAAAGAGGGGGAGGGGAAGGTGATGGCGCGGGCTAGGACGGTGAGTGGCTGAGCTGAGATCGCGCGGCAGTGAAATCGAGGGCGAGCGGCGGTCGGTGAACGCGCGGCAGTGAAATCGAGGGCGAGCGACGGTCGGTGAAGAGTATTAGGGTTTCTACGAAGAAAATTAAGGTCGCAGCGAAACAGTTATAAAGCTAACATCGCTGACGGGCAACTAACATCACTGACGGGTTGCCCGTCAGCGATGTTTACATCCCGTCAGCGATGTTTTCATCGCTGACGGGGGAGAAGAACCGCTGACGGGAAACTCGCTGACGGGAGTTCCCGTCAGCGATGAAAACAACTCTGACGGGAATTTTCCCGTCAGCGATGTGCCGTCAGCGATACTGTTATTTCTACTAGTGAAATCTTCATTATGAAGTTAGTATACCCACCAAAAATTAATTTAATTTTCAGTTAATTTATTAGATAATATTTGTGCAGTTGAGTCTTTTGCCTGATTATATGTGTATATAGACTATAGACTATTTTACTTTCTCACATGAATAATTTGGCGTTTAATAATTTTAAGTACTACTTGTAATATTTAATAGAAAGAGAAGTTGTGATGACATTTATTTATTTATCTATATGATACTACCATCCCAATTTCAATCTCTTACTCTAAATTTATTTTATTGTTACACATATCAAGTTAGTAATCAAGCCAACAAGTTATATGCTTCATAATTATGATGATTTGTAGTTGGTCGCTGCGACATGTGTTTGCTTTGAGAAGAAATAATGCTTTTATCTATAAAAACTATTGATAGTTATGTTACAATTCTAAGTTATATAACTTTAATAGCTAAAAAATCTAAAAAAATTAAGGCACATGACATTTGACCATGTGCAACATACATGCATTCTACCTAGGGTTGCATTTGGTCCGGATACAGCTCAAATATGATACTTACCATATCCATATCCGCTTACTCATCATGAATACAGACACATATACGTATATACCTCGGTAAGGAAAATTCATAACCATATCCGCTAAAAATTGGATACGGTTACAGATATACATGCAGATATATAAGTGGATATGCAAGCAGATACAAAAACGGATATGAGAAAACTAGATAGTATTGAGAAAAACATAGTTCATATGATACAAAAGAGTTCGTTAATATGTTCATTATAACTGAAAAGTTAAGATTAGACATCTTGATCATCAAAAATAACCACAAATCCATAATCTAAGAATTGAAACTATCGTAAGAGTATGACTAATATGTATACAGATATTTTGGATACGGATACGGATATTTCACTATAAAACCATATCCTATCAGTTATAGATTTGAGTAACCACATCTGTATCCTAACAGATATGGTTATAGATATTTTGTCGGATACGGATACGATTTAGTTTAGCATCCCTAATTCTACCTCATCTATATCTATACTACTATAAAAAGAGGACTAGGTGTTAAAACTTTAAATTTTTCTGCCCTCTCAAATTTTGATAAATTCTACTATGCCATAATCTCTAATTAATCTATCATTAAATAATATAACATCTCATTAATTATGAACCTCATCACCTTCCTAAATAATTATAATTATCAATAATATTATAACTATTAATTGTTTAAAACTAATATAATAAAACAATTTATAAAATAGGAATACATAATTACTAGTAGTAAGCGATTAAATTATTATAATAATTATTTATGAATTATAATAAAAAATTAAAATAATAATATAAATAAAATAACATATTACTAAATACTATTAAGAATTATAGTATATTTCAATGATCAATTAAATAAATCGAATAAAATTTTAATAGCGTAAATAGTGTAATCATTTTAATAATATCACATAAATTAAGAATTACACTATTTAATTAATATTATATTGTTACATAAATTGAATAAATAATTTATTATTAATTTCTGAGTATTTGCTCAAAGATTATTACATGATACTCAATAATCTATACTTGATAATGATTGAAAACTAACCTTTCAAAAAATTTATTTAATATTAATAATAGTACTATTAATTGTTAATGATAGTATAATAAAAATTTATAAAATATTTATAATACTAAATTATTTAAGTGCATAATTAAAAAATTAAACTAGATAAATATTTTATAGTATAAAAATAATATAATTATTTTAATAATATTACTTGAACTAAGAATTTTAATGATAAATAACGTAAATTGTAGTAAACCCCAATGAACTTTCAGCATTTTGCTGTAAATAGACCCTATGAACTTACAAAATCATACTAAACCCCTAGTAACTTTTATAGAAAGCCCCCACAATATTTTTTATATAAATTGCACATAACCTCTAATAACTTTCAAAATGCCTTTTATGCTATTTTCTCGTTCTAATTTATAAGGGTTATCTGCAAAATTTAGAAAGTTATTGGCGGTTTTATTTGAAACAGAAAAGCCATAAAGGTTTAGTATGATTTTAAAAGTTCACAGAGGCTAAAAGTTCATAAGGGTTTAGTGTGATTTACCCTATTAAATAATTATAATGAGAAGTAACTATTGCAGTATTTTGCATGTATTAAATGTAACTATGTAGGGAATATAAGAAAAAAGCTAGCAATATTAATGTAGCTTAGTTAATTTACAATTAAGTTAACAACTTTCAAGTTGGAGGGACAAATTTAAGAGAACTTACAAAATTGGCATTATTTAAGTGTAATATTAAATTTGAGAGACTTATTTTAAAAAAAAGAGCAAATTATTATAAGAAAAACATTCAATTACAATAACTACACAATAATAATTATTTCATATATTTTTTAAAGCAATTTTATTATAAAATTTTATTTATTAGCGCATAGTTTAACTATTCAATAAAAACTTACAAAGCTTAAAACATATATGCTCACGTGCAAAACACGTGCATTATGCTAATCTATTTAAAATATCCATAGATTAATAAAGAAAAAAGTATTAACTTGATGCCAAAAGTGATAGTTCAGAGAACAATATGAGACTAAAAATTAGTTAAGAGGATAAAACGTGATGAATTTAATAGTTTATAAAAAATAAATAAATAAGAGGTGACTAAAAATAGTTTAGAAATAGGACGTGAGAAATTGAAGAATTCAGGAGGAGACTGAAAATAGTTTAGAAAAAGAACAATTTTTCAAGACAGCCTCTTTTAAATTTTTATTTTTCAAAATCGACCCTGTTTTTTTTTATTTATCAAAACCGACCCGTTTTTTGACTAGCAGCCTAATCACATTCCTAAATAGTCGGGGGTTGCCAACCCCGACTATTTAGGAAGATGTTAAATCCTAATTAGAAGTCTTAAACCATATAAATTTAAGTTCTAAATAGTCGGGGTTGGCAACCCCGACTATTTAGGAATGTGATTAGGCTGCTAATAAAAAAACGTGTCGGTTTTGATAAATAAAAAAAAACAGGATTGATTTTGAAAAATAAAAATTTAAAAAGGACTGTTTTGAAAAATTGTTCTTTAGAAATACGACGGGAGAAATCGAAGAATCCCGGGAGCGAGTTGAGTCTAGAGGCCAAAACCGAAAAGAAAACGTGTAGTCGGGGCTTTTAGGTGTACAAGCCCATCTAGGCCTATTATGAGGCAGGCTTAAGCCCGTCATTTTCACCACCAACTCGCGGAGCTGCCCTCGACCGCGTTTCATCAACCCTAACCTTCTTCTATAAATAACTCTGCCGCCTCCGCCTGAAATCATCGTCCCATCTTTTTTCCCCCAATTCCGCCTCCTTTCTGCCTCCGTCGCTTCTTTAAGAAATTCCCAAAACCTTTTATTTAATTTTTTTCTCTCTCAACCGTCGTTTCTTTACCCTTCATCTGATTCATTCTCACTTCCCGAATTTTTTTTTGCTTGTAATTACTTGTTTTTTCTGCAATTTAATAGAATATTTAGGAGCGTGATGATATATTGATGCCGCCCCAGTCTTAGATCTGTTCATCGAAGCAGACAATGGTGACTGGCTTAGTTATCTTTATTATCTGATCCCTTTTTTCCATTATTTCCCCCCCTCAAAATATAAAACCTTCTTGTGTTGAAATTGAAAGGGAGGCGTGATGTTACCAATTCCATATACGTTTTCTGTATTCCAGATGATGATTAATTGAATCATGCACTACCATCTGATCTCCTTTCAATTTTATTTTTTTATTTTTTTAAACTTTTATATGGTTGACTGTGCGGTCTGTGATGAAATTGCAATTAGTTGCTGATAATAGATGATTACTTTTAGCAAATTGATCACCATCTTTCGGCTGAGATTGCACGCAATTAACATTGGTTATTTTAAAATAATTGGGCGTGTTATTTTATTCGTGTAAAGATTTTTAATGCCATGAGGTATCTGATGCTCAGTCTGAATAAATGGCTGGGGCGTCTCGTTAGATTGGCAGAAAGCGAAGGAAACAGGCCTTGCGACACCGGTTGCTCTTCTTCTATGAGCTTCCAGTTACTTTTTTCCTGCTCACATTTTAATCAACAACGTACCATTCTCATGATTCTTAATTTACGTCATTTTACAGGCAAAATTTTTGCATAAAACACTTAGTGGGGTTTATTGTTTCCGGCAAATTGGAGTCAAATGAGAAAATTGTTCTAATGGAACAATTGTATTCCTTTGGGATATTTTGAGTGGGGTAAAGTGAGATAATGAGATAATTTTAAACTTTTGATTTGATAATTCATGTGTGATAATTGATAATGTGACAGCTTATTAAAATATAATTTTATCTATTAATTATTTCTAAATTAACTTATCCAATTGGTTTAGCATATTATTTAGTATATTATTATAATATAAATATTATTTTATTTTATATTAAAATATAATATATTGAATTATACTTACAAATTACTATTATTAATTATTATATTGTATTATATTATATTATATTAGAATGTTATACTATATATAATAATTATAGTATATTTATATCATAATATTATTATATTATATTATATTATTTTAAAATATTGTTTTATATTATTATATTATTTTCAAACTATATTATATAATTGTAATATATTTTTAAAATATTATTATATTATTTTTAAACTATAGTATTTATATTATAGTAAATACTTATAGAGTACACTTGCTGATTCTCAACTTACAGAGTACGCTTGTCGTTATCAAAACTATCTTTATTATTTTCAATATTTTATAAAGGGAAGAAACACTGAATATTACAAGAGAACACTCAAGCTTACAATACTCTTACAATATTTTTTCTTGCTTTACAAGCTTGTATTTAAATAGATTCGACTTCATATTTATAAACGCTTTTAGATGTCTTCAGAGATTTCGAGATATGCTTCGTGGCTCCTTTTTGAAAGGCGAAAGCGACTTGACTTAATAACAGGTAAGTGACCACAGTGAAAACTGATAATGACTTCTTGATAGTGACCTTTTGTATAAACGAGAAGCTAAGATGCAATAGTAGAGAATATAGGGACCCATTACTTTAAAAAAATATGACTTTTTTGTATTGCTTTTGAAGACTGTTTTTAGTAGATTCTAGACGGTTCCCTGAGGCTCAATCTAGAATTTTTATCTGTTTATAAAAATACAAAAAAAGTTTATAACTTTAATTATTGGGACTATAAACATGCCTTTCATGATGTATTCTTATATCAGAATCCCAAACAGAAGCACACTTGGCTTATAAAAATTTGTCCTGAAGCTCTTTAAAAGGGCGTTCCTACTTGGTTCTATAAACGGTGGGAAACATATGATATTGAAATTGGTATTATTTCAGAACCTTTAATGAAGTTATACTCTTCTTGGGGAGATACCCATCCTATTCTTGCACGAATGGACAAAAGTCAGCTTATACATGTCATGTGTTTAATACATTTTTTTGCTGAAGTTGAGATCCCATGGATCTGGAATTGGTCATTTGTGATTGGACCCCTTCTCATATGTTCATTCTGAGAAGAAAATATTATTGTAGATGGTGGAACTGAATGTGCTTTGATACTAAGGTAAAACAACTTGAAGAAATAATACAGAAAAATACTTTTATGCCTGAGTCTTATATGACTCAGGAAATTAAACAGGATAATCCTATGATGAAAGTTGCTAAAATGATGTAGCGAAAATATCTCCAAAGCTCTGAATCAGAAATTAAGTAAAAATGTTTAGATCATTTCAAAAGGCAATTTTTTGAAGCTTTTGACACAAGTGAGACTAATAGTCACACTTCATCTATGGAAGAAGACACTCCACTAAACGATGCACAAGACCCTAAATAAATTTGGGTTGAAATCTTTAATAATCCCCTAGACCTTAAAGGTAAAAACCCAGCTTTATAAGCAGATAAAAATTTTAGATTGAGCTCTGGGAGCCGTCTAGAATCTAATAAAAGCAGTCTTTAAAAGCAATACAAAAAAAAGTCATACTTTCTTAAAGTAATGGGTCCCTATGTTCTCTACTATTGCATCCTAGCTTCTCGTTTATGCAAAAGGTCACTATCAAGAGGTCATTATCAGTATTCACTGTGGCCACTTACCTGTTATTAAGTCAGGTCGCTTTCGCCTTTTAAGAAGGAGCCACGAAGCATATCTCGAAATCTCTAAAGGCATCCAAAGGCGTTTATAAATATGGAGTCGAGTCTGTTTAAATGCAAGCTTTAAAAGCAAGAAAAAATATTGTAAGAGTATTGTAAGCTTGAGTGTTCTCTTGTAATTCAGTGTGTCTTCCCTTTGTAAAATATTGAAGATAATAAAGATATAGTTTTGAGTATCGACAAGCGTACTCTGTAAGTATTTACTTTCTGTTTGTTACCGCTTTCTAATTTCTGGTATCAGAGCCATGTTTCTTTATTGCATGTCTGCTTATATCTATATCTTTCGAAGAAACAGAATGGGTAGAAAATTAATAAGGAAATCATATATAATAATTCATATAATATATGATACTTTAATAATATATTATTTAATTTAATATATTATAATATAGTATCATAGGATATAATGTATTTAAAATGTTATAATATTATATTTTATTCAATGTAATATTTTTTTAAAACTATATTATATTTATACCATAATATTATTATATTATATTATATTATTTCAAAATATAGTATTATATTATTATATTATTTTCAAACTATATTATATTATAAACTGTTTATAGTTTAAAATTTTATTATATTTATTTTATTAGTAATTTATATCCAGTAAATTTATAATAGTTATGTCATATATGTAATAACTATAATAATATTTATAAATTAATTATTAATAAATATATGTTATTAAAATATCATATAATTTTAATAAATAAATACGTTATACTATAATATTAATTAATATATAATAATTATATTGCTAATATGTAATACTATACTATAATGTTTATTAAATTAATTACTATAATAATATATAAGAATAATTATATATATAGATATATAAAATATTAATATTTATTTTATATATAATATTATCATAATATGTTATTAAATTATGTTATTAAAATATTATATAATATTATAATAAATACGTTATACTATAATTACTAATTAATATTATATAATAATATATTTTATAATATTATTAATATATGTCATTAAAATATTATATATGTTATTAAAATATTAGTATATCTTATTTTATAATATTATTAATATACATTATTATAATATTATATAATATTATAATAAATACGTTATACTATAATTACTATTATATAATATTATTAATATATGTTATTAAATTATATCATTAAAATATTAATATATGTTATATTTTATAATATAACTGGATGTATTAGTTAAGTAATACAAAATTATTTTAAAATTATCCCAATTGTTTCAAAGTGGAATAACATTGTTCTAATATGGAGGATGAGGTAAATTTTTAATATTGAGACAAAATTTTTATATTTGAGTGGAATAATTTTATCTTAAGTGGTGTAATTGTCTTACTAGTGTTTTAAAAAACCAATAACACAAAAAGATATTATCTTTGTTCCATTGTCCAAATGAATAATACTATGAATAGAATCCCCAAAATTATCCCATTATCCCTAAAAATATCCCAACCAATAACCCCCTTATGGAAGTTTATATTAATTTGGTAAAGTACACCGAAGATAGTTGTTGAAGATTCTGTTGAAGATTCTCTTTTTAGAATGAAGAATAAAATCCGTTACCATTATATAAATCTGTATATCATGAAATCACCTGTTATGGTATTTATTGGACTAGAGCATGAGTTTTGGCAATGTTGTTGATCGATCTTATGACAATTATCGTATTAACCATGCTAGCTTCCCCCAATAGTCCGATTTTTTCACTACGGTGATACAGAGCTGAAAGGTTGTAGTTATTAGGAGAAAACCAGAAGTAAAATTTAAAATACGAGCTACTTTAAAAATATCCCAACCAATAACCCCCTTAGGGAAGTTTATATTAATTTGGTAAACTACACCGAAGATAGTTGTTGAAGATTCTCTTCTTAGAATGAAGAATAAAATCTGTTACCATTATATAAATCTGTATATTATGAAATCACCTGTGATGGTATTTATTGGACTAGAGCATGAGCTTTGGCAATGTTGTTAATTGATCTCATGACAATTATCGTATTAACCATGCTAGCTCCCCCAATAGTCCGATTTTTTCACTACGGCGATACAGAGCTGAAAGGTTGTAGTTATTAGGAGAAAACCAGAAGTAAAATTTAAAATACGGGCTACTTTATAGTCTAGTTTTTATGGAAGTTTCAACGCTTTCGATTGAAGCTTTAATAATTTATGGATTAATTGTGGCATTAGCACATTTATATCTTTGCAAGTGCTTTTTTTAAGGGAAAAATGCCTCTAGCCCGCAAAACGCATCAGAACGTGCCGCCCCCCTCTCTCCAAGATTTTTTCAACGGGTCCTTTGTCTCTAAAAATAATTTTTTTATTCTCTGAGTCTCTAAAACACAAAATCCAAGAGATTAAAATATATGAAGACCATAATACCTTTCATGGCTACCTCCTCCTTTCTCTCCAAACCTAGCGACCACAACCTCCTCTCCTCCTCCTTTCATGGCCTCAAGCTCTCCTCCGTCTTCAAAACCTAATTTTTCTCCTCTCCATCATCGTCATCCTCCACTCCTCAAATCTCAGCCTCTTACGATCTCTCCTCCCTCCACTTTCGCCCTATCAAAGAATCCATCGTTGCCCGCGAGATGACCTGTCGCTACTTGACCGACATTATGATCACTTATGCTGACACCAACATTGTTGTCGACGGCGTCTAATCTGTCAACCTCTCTGCGCTTACGAGCTCTCCAAGAACCTCGACCCTAATCTTAACAACCGACCCGTAGCCTTAACAACCGACGCGTAACCTTAACAATCCATAACCTTAACAACCGACCCTAATCTTAACAACCGACCATAACCTTAACAAATGACCCTAATCTTCACAACCAACTCCGCCCCGCCGTCGTCGTAGGCCTCTTTCAAAGCTTCTGAGGTTTGTTTTGCTTAAGATGACCTCAAAACAAATTAAAATTCAAATACTAGCGGAGTAAGGTTTGTAGAATATTGTAATCATCATCAGCTCCATGCAAAAATTTCCCAGCATTAGTTCCGTAGAAAATTTCTCCACTTAAAAAAAACATCATTAATTGCTTAGGGAGAAAGCCCAAAAAATTTCCCACCATTGTCGACGTCGCCGGCAACGATCAGCCTGTAGCTCTTGAGGAGGTAGCTTAGCTTTCGCTTCAGCATCGTCTCATACTGTGCGTGTGTGTACCGCGGGTAATGCAACGGCATCTTGAAGTAGCTACCATCAGATCTCTCCTTCCCAAATTTTCACCGCCGATGTCGACGCCGTCGATGTGGATGCCGTTGAAAATTTTTGGAGGGAACTAGAAAATTCCCCCCCAAAACCCAATTGAAATCATCACAATAACATCATGACAAAGAGAGAGAAAGATATTATGATCTTCACTTATTTTGTGTTTTGGGGACTAGAGTCATTTTTTCATTTTTTTTTTAAATTTCATCCTAGAATGAAAATGTCAAAAAGTGTGTTTGTGTAGAGTGGACATTAGTTTTAAGTAATTGTATTGTTGTCAAATGAAATGAAATAAACATGATTGTTATATGAATGACTTTCATATTCTTTTGATGAATGGAAAACCAATTCCTTAATATATACCTCTCCTTCATCTACACAACTGGTTAGCTCTCTCATGTTATATTCTAATTATTTATCTATTCTACCATACACTTGTTTAGAGAATTGAAGAAAATTTCATTTTAAACCTATTCTAACTTTTACTTTTAAAAACCGACCCATTCCTATTCAAGTCGTAGCCACGAAATGGGTCGATTTTTGTAATTAAAATGGTAGTGAGTCATTTTTTAAAAATAAAAGTTGGAATGAGTTTAATTTGAAATTTTCTTATAGAATTCCTATGTTCTTGAGTCCCGAAACTATACCGATTCCCGTTATGTGGCCAACAGTACTGCATGCTAGCGTATCGGCCAATGTAAGTTCAGCGGGAACATTGGTCTGCAGTTCTGAGTCACAAACTTTGAGTTTGAGTCCCGCTGTTTCCCTCCTATTTGCGGATGGCACGAGCCGAATTAGCCAACAAATAGCATCTAGCTTGTGGTGCTCACCATTATCTGCACAACACTCGGAAAAGTTTAGAATGTCGAGAGATATGTCAAGAGCAAGATTGGATTAACGCTGTGTTATGTATCTTATACTTTCTGAAAAATATATCATAAGATTGGGTTAATAGTCATATGCAAATTAAATGAAAATACGCAAAATAAATCTTTTTAAAGTGCTCTTGAAGCTTGCTTATTTTGTAGTAAACTGATATGTAGTTTCAATGAGTCGATATGAATATTGTGTATATTTTGGGTCTACATTCTTAAAACAAACACGACGAATTATGTTCATTAGCAATTGCATGATAATTTGACAAATATTTGCAGACTAGTTCTAATCAGTCACTTCTTTAATTCACTTGTGAAATTGTAACATTGAGCAAGATTGTTGTAATGTTCTACTTGATTCCTCATAGAAATTTTTATAGAGTGCTTATAGAAAAAAACATTGACAATTAGGGCGGGTTTGGTAATCAGAGAGTGACAGTAAGTAGAAAGTGACGAGAAAATACCTTGTGAAGGATGTATTTTCTTTCTATTTTCTATTTGAAAATCTTGTTTGGCAACTTGAATGTGAAAATGTGAAAAGTTGAGGTGGCAGCTAACGTGATACAATTTTCTTTATCTATATTGTTTGATTTTATATGGATACGTTCTGTTTGGGCATGTTTGATTTTATATGGATACAATTTTATATGGATACTTCTGCTACTTCCAAGCAAAAAAGTATGTTTGGTTCTTTGAAAACTTACTTCCAATACTTTGTTAAACGCTTATGTGGCGTCTACGTGTCATCCTTACTTCTAAAATATTTTTTCAACCCTTAATACTTAGAAGTAGCTTGGAAGTAGTTGAAATGCATATTAATTAGGAAATAAATATTTTTTTATTAATAGTTCCTTTAGTAGTTACTTCTAACAACTTTTCATTGATAAAATTGCTCTTAATTTTAACAATTATTCTGTAGTAATTTGTGATGGTCGTCGGCCAGTTTTTCTTTGGGATCAAAAGAACAGTTTGTCTATTAATTATTTGTCTAAATACCACGTTGATGTTACAATCAAATGAGCGATGGAGGAGGGAAATTGAAGATTCATAGGAATTTATGGTCATCCGGAGTCTCATCGTAGGCGAGAGGTATGAAATCTTTTGAGAACTTCAAAAAGTCAATTTGTTTTACCGTGGATGTATCTTGGGGATTTTAATAAAATTCTTATGAGTAGCGAGGAGCTGAGGGGGTGCTCCTAGAGATGAAAGTTTGATGTGTGATTTAGGCTCGGTTTTGAATGATCGTCATTTCCTGACCTTGGATTTAATGGTAATACATGTACATGGTTTGGGAAGAGAAGTAGTGGTGTCATTGTATAGGAAGGACTTGACTGTTTTGTTAGAAATAGTGTTTGGTTGAACTATTTTACCGAAGCCCACATGGGTTTTCACAAACCATGCTCTCGCTCATATCATATTCCAATTGTTCTAGGTGCACAAGCTCGTCCAAAGAAGAGAGGAGAGAGGAAATTTCATTTTGAAGCTATGTGGTTGAAAGATTCTTCTTGCTCTCAAGTGACGAATGAGTCATAGGGCATGAAACTGGTTGTAGCGTGCTAGATTAAATTAAAGAGCGTGACATAACTGTAAAATTGTGGAATGAAAATCATGGTAATGTAGGTACCTATCGTATGAAGAAGAATGCAGAATTGGGACATTTGCAAGCGACGAATAAGAGCAGTGAGGTGTGGGAGAAAGAAGGAAGTATTTCGCGAGAAGCGAATGACCTATTGGAAAAAGAAGAGATGATGTGGAGGCAGCAATCACGTATCTCTTGGTTGTAGGAAGGAGATCAAAAAACAAAGTTCTTTCATAATAAAGCTTTGAATCGGAGACGGAGGAACCAAGTGCAGATTGAAGATGGTAATTGAGAATCTTTGATGTCGTTTGGCTCAGAAACCTGCTAAATCAGTCCCCGTTCTTCACACACAGTGCACCACCAAGAACACAAAGGGGAGAGCTCACTGATCTCCTTCACCAGTCACTCACAAAGAGGGGTCGCACAAAGGGGGAAAGAGCACAAAGCTCTCAGGAGCACAAAGCTCACAGAAGGAGGTTAATCACACAAAGGGGAGGAGCACTTAGCTCTGAATCTCAAGACACCGTCTCTCTTCTCTTCCTCTCCCAAGCTACTACCGGCCCTTCACCTTATATGGGGAAGGGGGCAGCCGACATGGAGGAGGAGGCTAGGGTTTAGAGAGGTAGGAGCCGACCTACGGATGGGACTCACAGCGGCGGCCATCGGATCACAGAGATCGGAGGAGATCTTGAAGTATCGGGTAGGAGAAGAAAATAGAGGGGCTAGGGCACATAAGTTGCTGAGAAGAGGGAACTGGGCCTAAGTGGTAATGGGCCATCTTATTTGGGCCAACAAATAACAACAATCTCCACCTTTGGCCCAAAGTAGTGCACAGAGGAAAAACATGGAACTGCAGGACTCATCATCGCCAAATTATTACTTGTATGATCACAAAGAAGATACAAGCAATGGTAGAGAATACACAAAGTAAACTCTAGATCACAAAGATCGGGGTAAGATCACCAAGCATACCAAGCCCACAAAGGACCGAACTCTATCATACGGTCATCGAGTTCAAAGGGAAAAATCACAAAGCTACTAACAAGCACAAAGCACGTTAATAGGCCACAAAGCAAAGGGAGAAAATTACCCAAGCACAAAGCAAAAAAGCACAAAGCAGATTAACAGACCACAAAGGCAACACACAAAGCAAAGGGAGAAAATTACCCAAGCACAAAGCAAAAAAGCACAAAGCAGATTAATAGGCCACAAAGGCAACACACAAAGCAAAAGGAGAAAATTACTCAAGCACAAAGCAAAAGCACAAAGCAGATTAATAGGCCATAAAGGCAACACACAAAGCAAAGGGAGAAAAATACCCAAGCACAAAGCAAAAAAATCTCCACCTTTGGCCCAAGGTAGTGCACAGAGAAACAACACGGAACTGCAGGACTCATCATCGCCAAATTATTACCTGTATAATCACAAAGAAGATACAAGCAATGGAAGAGAATACACTAAGTAAACTCAGATCACAAAGATCGGGGTAAAATCACCAAGCATACCAAGTCCACAAAGGACCGAACTCTACCAAACGGTCATCGAGTTCAAAGGGAAAATCACAAAGCTATTAACAAGCACAAAGCAAGTTAATAGGCCACAAAGGCAACAAACAAAGCAAAGTCAAAATTACCCAAAATCAAAATTCAAGATTCTTTGACACGATATAAATTTTTCAGCAGGCAAACACTTAGTACCCATGTCAGCAGGATTAAATTCTGAGGGAATTTTCTCTAACTTCACAATACCCTTTTCAACTATATCCCGAATGTAATGAAATCTAACATCAATATGTTTAGTTCTATCATGAAAAACAGGATTTTTGCAAAGTTGAATAGCAGATTGACTATCAGAAAATACAACCACATTTTTATCAAGAAAACCAATTTCAGATATAAGGCCCCTAAGCCAAATAGCTTCTTTAAAAGCTTCAGTGGCAGCAACATACTCAGATTCAGTAGTAGATAAAGCAACAATGGGTTGTAATTGGGATTTCCAACTTATGCAAGAGCCACACAAAGTAAACACATAGGAAGTGGTAGATTTTCTATTATCCCTATCATTTGCATAATTAGAATCTACATAGCCAGCAAGTTTGACACCTTCAGAACACTTAGAAAAGGTTAATCCTACATCCACAGAGGATTTCAAATATCTTAAAAGCCACTTCAAGGCATTCCAATGAGGCATACCAGGGTTTGACATATATCTACTCAAGCAACTAACCGCATATGCAATGTCAGGCCTAGTACTAACCATGAGATACATGACAGATCCTATAGCATTCGAATATGGCACCTTCTTCATATCATTTATTTCAGTTTCAGTATTGGGAGATTGATCCTTACTTAACACAAAATAAGAAGCAAGAGGCACATTCACAGATTTAGCTTTAGACATAGCAAATTTACTCAAAATTTTTTCAACATATGAACTTTGGTTTAAAACTAGAGTAGATTTGTTTTTGTCCCTAATAATATTCATGCCTAGGATTCTTTTAGCATCACCTAAGTCTTTCATGTCAAAATTTTCACAAAGACATTTTTGAACATGCTCAATAGACTTCAAACAAGGACTAACAATCAACATGTCATCCACATAAATTACAAGAAATACAGGCACAGAGTCTATATTCTTATAATACAGGCAATGATCAGCAGAACTCCTTTTAAACTTTAAAGATTGCATGCATTTATCAAATCTAATATTCCATTGCCTAGGTGATTGTTTTAAACCATACAAAGCCTTTTTTAACAAACACACATGATCAGGCAATTTAGGGTCCACAAAGCCCTCAGGTTGGTGCATATAAATATTTTTATCAAGATCACCATGCAAGAAAGCAGTAGTTACATCCATTTGTTTTAATTCCCAATTAAAATGAGCAACTAAAGCAAGCATAATTCTAACAGTAGTGAATTTGACAACAGGAGCAAAAATTTCAGCATAATCAATTCCCTCCTTTTGAGTAAATCCCTTAGCTACTAACCTAGCCTTAAACCTAACACTTTCAGATTCTTGTTTCACCTTAAACAGCCACTTACAGTCCACTACAGAACAACTAGCAGGTTTAGGAACAAGTTTCCATGTTTGGTTAATTTTTAGGGATTCCATCTCACTCTTCATAGCACTAATCCATTCTTCAGAATATTTTGACCTTAATGCTTCTTTATAAGTCTTAGGTTCATTGCACTCAAGGGATTCAAACACATTAAAGGCAAACTCAGACATATTACAATCAATCAAATTGCAATCTCTATATCTTTCAGGTTTCCTAATGGTTCTTTTATTTCTATCCCTAGTGAGTTGATAATCATTCAAATCATGCATGTTATCTATTTCCTGCATATCATGCTCCACCTCATTTGGAATAATCTCATCTTGATTTTCAATAATTATATCATTCAATTTTTCTTCAGGAAATGATTTGGGTTGATTAATAATAGGCTTTTGCTCCACCTCATTTGGAGCATCATTTTCAGGAATAGGAACATGTAAAGGTAAACAAGGAAATTCATTTTCATTAAAGACAACGTCTCTGCTTATCACTACCTTAAACCCCGGTTCACTCTTATTCCAAAGCCTATAACCTTTTACCCCTTCAGGATATCCTAAGAAAACACATTTCTTAGATCTAGGTTCTAACTTATCAATCTTTTGATGCACATAGCCAGCACTCCCGAAAATTCTCAAATTATTTAAATCAAGAGGTTTGCCCGTGAACACAAATTCAGGGCATTTCCCTCCTAAGGGAACAGAAGGAGACCTATTAATCAAATAGGCCGCAGTACAAACAGCTTCTCCCCAGAACTTCTTGGAGAGCCCAGATGTGGCCAACATAGCCCTCACCCTCTCTAAGAGAGTTCTATTCATCCTTTCAGCAACCCCATTTCTCATTCTGCTGGGGTGTATAGGGAACAGATTTATGCCTTTTAATACCCCAAGTAGTACACAAATCATTCAATTGTTTGTTACAAAACTCAAGACCATTGTCTGTCCTAAGAGTTTTAATTTTCTTTCCCGTTTGGTTTTCAATCATAATTTTCCAGTTTTTAAATTTATCAAAAACTTCAGATTTTTGTTTCATGAGTAAAACCCAAACTTTCCTAGAATAATCATCAATTATGGAAAGAAAATATTGGTTCCCTCCATGCGTAGGCACACTAGAGGGACCCCACACATCAGCATGCAAATATTCAAGTACACTAGTGCACTTAGACTGATTAGGAAAAGAAGAAGTAGGAAAAGTAACCCTATGTTGTTTTCCTAGCACACAAGATTCACAGAAAGGGATGGGGGATATTTTATCACTACCAAAGTGACCTCCTTTATGCAAAATTTCTAATCCTTTATTACTCATGTGACCTAATCTATTATGCCATAAAACAGATTTATCACCTATCACAGAGTTAACAGAATCAAGCACAGGTTCAGCATGACAAATATACAAATTGTTTTGTTTTTCAGCAGTAAAAACAACAAGAGACCCTTTTTGAATTTTCATAACCCCTTTACCCCATTTTCCCTCCAAACCATCATTTTCTAGAGATGCACAAGAAATCAAGTTATAACGTAAATCAGGAACATGCCTAACATCCTTCAAAGTAAACACAGAACCAGAGGAAAACCTAAGGCATACATCACCAGTTCCTAAAACATTGCATTTCTTTTCATTTGCCATTGACACAAAGCCATTCTCTATTTTCTTGTAGTTTGAAAACAAGGTTTTAAAAGGAGTCATATGAAAAGTACAACCAGAGTCTACCAACCAATCTGATTTACCCAAAGGATCAGATAACACAGAGTTCAAATATGCATAATCACACAGATTATTAATCATGAAAATCTCACCCATTTTGCCCTCACAGACAGCCATATTAGCATGTTCATTTTGCTGATTTTTCTTAGGCTTAGGACAATCTTTAATAAAGTGACCAGTTTCATGACAATTATAGCATTTTTTAGCTTTAAACCTGGACTTAGATCTACCCCTTCCATTTTTCAAATTTTTTCTTACTTTATTCCCCATTACTAGCATTCTTTTGGTAATTAGACCTATTCTGAGGCCTACCCCTCACATGCATAACCTCACCAGAATTTTTATTTCCCCCAGAATGTTTTAAATCTAATTCCTTACTCTTAAGACCATTGACCACAACATCAAGGGTAACCTCATCTCTACCATATTTAATAGCAGATTTCACATCACTGTATGAGTCAGGAATAGCATTTAGAAGGGCAATAGGAGTATAATCATCTATATGTTTATCACCAGTTAACTTAATATCTGAAATAAGTTTTGTGAAAACATCTAGGTTCTCCTCAATGTCCTTAGACATATCCAATCTAAATTTGAAATTTTTTTCAAGCAAAAACATTTTACTGGGCAAAGAGGTTTCAGTATAGAGTTCTTCAAGTTTATCCCAAAGAGTTTTAGCACAGTCCAAAATTCCAACTTTTCTAATCACAGAGTCAGATAAGTTCAAATAAATTGTGGAACAAGCATTTTCGTTCATTTCCGCCCGTTTATTTTCAGTGTCAGAGGTTAAATAAGTCTGACCAACAGCCCTAACGGACTTCTGTTGAATTAAGATGCATTTTATTTTTTGTTTCCAAATGCTAAAATCAGATTTTCCGTTGAACGGAGCCATACCATATTGAATCATACTATATTGATTAGCAGCGGACATTTTTCACACAGAAAAACAAACAGCAAAAAAATAGCACGATTTTGGTAATTATCCGGCTCGAAACGTGTGAAGCAACTAGCACGAACAAATGAGAAGAATGATGAACACAAAGTTCTTGTTTCAATCTCTTTGATCTTTCACACGAGCTCTCCCAAAAAAACAGTATTTTAATTTCTGAAAAAAATTTAACAGACCCAAAGATTTACTGTAATTTTTCAACAAAGCCAGAGATTAATCAGATTGAATGCACAGGAACTGTAATGAGCAGAAACACAAACAGGAAAATTTTTTCCAGCTGTTGAGATGGGTTTTCAGCTGATATACCTGAGCGAAACCCTAGTTGAGGGTTTCGACCTTACCCTTGCGGCGGTCCGGCGGCGGCGACTGGTGGCGGCGACCAACGGCGGCGACCGGCGGTTTTGAGCGACAACGAGTCACCGGAAGCTCTGATACCACTGTTGAGAATATTTGATGTCGTTTGGCTCAGAAACCTGCTAAATCAGTCCCCGTTCTTCGCACACAGTGCACCACCAAGAACACAAAGAGGAGAGCTCACTGATCTCCTTCACCAGTCACTCACAAAGAGGGGTCGCACAAAGGGGGAAAGAGCACAAAGCTCTCAGGAGCACAAAGCTCACAGAAGGAGGTTAATCACACAAAGGGGAGGAGCACTTAGCTCTGAATCTCAAGACACCGTCTCTCTTCTCTTCCTCTCCCAAGCTACTACCGGCCCTTCACCTTATATGGGGAAGGGGGCAGCCGACATGGAGGAGGAGGCTAGGGTTTAGAGATGTAAGAGCCGACCTACGGATGGGACTCATAGAGGCGGCCATCGGATCACAGAGATCGGAGGAGATCTTGAAGTATCGGGTAGGAGAAGAAAATAGAGGGGCTAGGGCACATAAGTTGCTGAGAAGAGGGAACTGGGCCTAAGTGGTAATGGGCCATCTTATTTGGGCCAACAAATAACAACAGTAATGGTAATGTGTTCAGCAAGGTAGAGGATGTTGAGTGTTGCTGCTAGTTATTTCTCATCTATGTTCTCACTGCAAGCAAATATTTCATTAGATAACGTGTTAAATGCAGTACTTCCAAATGTCATGGTCGAGATGAATGATGCACTTACCAAGAGATTTGATGCTGAAGATGTAAAGATTGTTCTCCTGGTCCAGATGGTACGTCTCTCCTATTTTTTCAACACTTTTGGCATGACATCGGTAGTGATATAATAGGTTTTGTTCTCTCTATTCTTAGAAATGCTAGTCTGCCTAGTGCTTTAAATTATACTCATATAGCATTAACTTCGAAAGTGAAAATTCCAGTGAACATGGCTGAGTATAAGTCTCTCTCTCTCTTTGTAATGTATTGTATGAAATTATTACAAAAATATTGGCAAATGGGCTAAAGCAGTTCTTGCCCTCGATTATTTTTAAGACTCAAAGTTCATTCGTTTCTGGGGAAGCAAATTACTGATAATCTCCTTGTGTCCTTTGAGTTAGTCCACTTCATGAATCAACAAAGAAGAGGCACAAATGTCTAAAATCGGACATGAGCAAAGCATATGATAGGATAGAGTGGAGCAACTTAGAAGGAATTATGCGAAAACTGGGCTTTTGCGAACCATGGGTTAGTCTTATTATGATGCGTGTGAGATCAAATACCTTCTCAGTCTTGATTAATGGTGTTATTATTCCTCCTCGAGGTTTTCATCAAGGGAATCCACTTTCTTCATATTTGTTCTTGTTGTGCATGGAGGGGTTCACAGCTTTGTTACATCAAGCTATCGAAGAATGTTCTATTCGTTGTATCTGAATTAGCCAAGGTGAACTAGTGGTCTCTCATTTGTTCTTCGCGGATGAAAGCCTTTCATTCATTAAAGTGATAGTGCAGAAATGCAAGGTGATCTTAAATTTGTTGAAGGCTTATGAGTGGGTATCGGGTCAGAATATAAATGTTGACAATTTGGCCCTTCGTTTCAATAAAAATGTATCCAAAAA
>NC_033799.1:48865548-48888840 GCF_001876935.1 Asparagus officinalis
ATGTTACGTACTATGATTAGTCGATCAAAGAAGCGAATGTTCTATGCTGTTCTAGAGCGAGTACGGCTGAAATTGAAGGGATGGAAAGAAAAGCACTTGTCCAAGGTAGGTAAGAAAATTATAATCAAGCATGTGGCACCAGCTATTCATACGTATGCTTTGAGTGTGTTTTTGCTCACCAACTTTTGTACTAAGAATATTGAGAAGTTAATCCGTGGTTTCTGGTGGAGTCAGAAGAGCAACGAACGACAATTTGATTGGTTAGCTGGGGATGGCCTTTGCCCATTGAAGGATGATGGTGATTTGGGCTTTAGAGATCTTAAAGCTTTCAATAGGGCCCTTCACTATAAAGTTTCCTATTCTAGATATTTTCGTCAATCTTCTTTTTCTCAAGCTCAGTTGGGCAACCAACCTTCATATATATGGCGTGGTCTAATGGCAGGCAAAGAGGTTCTTGATTGGGGTTGGCTTCAGAGGGTTGGTGCTGGAGAATCAAAGGGATATATCCTAGTAATAAGATATACTATGAGTTATATACAAGGATATGAAACTAAGGGTGATATAAACATAAACAAGATAAACAAGATAGTGGACAATATAAACTAAGAGCAAATGACAAAGGCGATATAAACAATAAGCATGAATGTAAAAGAACGCCAATGATAAAATCAAACAATCAATATGATCACGGAGTTCGGTCGCCACGACCTACGTCTCCGCTCCTCACCTCGAGGAGATCTCCACTATCGTCACACCCGGTTTGGAAGCCGGAACTTCTCTACACACTCGGTTTTCTAGCTAACCAAAAACTCTACACACTCGGTTTTCTAGCTAACCGAAAACTTTACAACACTCACAATGTATACACACTAACTACCACCTTAAGTGTTGGTCTCTAGCCTGTGTCTCCCTCAAGTCCTCGGATTTACTACATCTCTCTAGGCTTTTACTACCAACGCCACTCCTCTTGGGACAACCCCATCTCTCACCACACACTCCTCTCGGTGTACTAGTGTAATACAATGTGATCTTACAATTTAGGCTCATAATACAAATAAATTGTTCTCTACAATAGATGACAACTCAATTTAGCATAACTCAATGTTGCAATCTCTCACAACCCTAATTATACTATATATGTAAATACTAAAAGCTCAAGTGGGTGTGTGTAACAATGAGAAAAATCAAATCTAAACTCAATATAAAAACTAGCTTTGATAAATGATAATTAAAAAAATGAATATAAAGCTAGATATAGAGTTTAGAAAACTTTTCTAATAGATGACAAGAGAGAGGGAGATGAATTGAAGCTTTAAACACCAAAAGATTATCTCCTCAAGCTCTTGTGAAAATATCTTCACAAACCAAACTCTTAAACTCACTTAGAAACGCTTAAACAAACTTATAAAACTCTTTAAAACTTTTCTCTTTTTTGGTGGGAGAGTTGAATGTAATGGGATATTTATAATAACCCAAAACATCATCCAAAAACACTCTAAAACAAAAACTAGACGTTTCTTGCCGTTACTAGCCGTTATAGGGTGAAAAGACCAAAATACCCAAAATCCAGCATTCTGGAAATTTGTGTATCTGGCTTTGTAAAATCAATTAAAAATAATAAATCAACTTTAAAAATTATGAAAATTTAATAAAAGTATCTAAACATATATAAAGACATGTCAGAGAAAGAATTTATTAAATATCACTTTTTATTTGTGAGAAATAAATATTTAAACACAGATATACAGTTTTCGAAATCTGCTGACATACACGATTTTGTAAAATCAATTGGGCACAGTAAAACAACTCAAAAAATCATAAAATTTTGAGGAAGTTTCCAAACATGTATATAAATATGTCAGAGAAAGAATTTCTTAAATATCACTTCCCATTTATGAGAAATAAATTTTTTAACAAAGATATACAGTTTCTGAAAAACTGCTGAAAACTCATTTTTGTAAATTCAATTGAAAATAAAAGATATACAGTTTCTGAAAAACTGCTGAAAACTCATTTTTGTAAATTCAATTGAAAATAACAAAACAAGTCTAAAATTAGTAAAACCTGCTGAAAACTCATTTTTGTAAATTCAATTGAAAATAACAAAACAAGTCTAAAATTAGTAAAACTTGGAAAAATGTTTGTATATATGAATATAAACATGTATACAATTTTTTTTTAAATTGTATTTTCCAATTGTGAAAACTCATCTGTTTTGTAAAAACATACACGAACGGGAACTTTAAACATGCACGAACAAAACTTGTTAAAACTTGATTTTAACAAATTCATTCCAAACAAGTTTCAAAACACTTTCCAATAGGTTTATAGACTTGATAAAAGATATATCATCGTGTTAATAAGTCTATAATTCAAAACAACGATAAATCAAAATAAACGTGTGTGTGTATGAAATTGAGCTTGAAGTATTGAACACACATAAAATAACACCTAAACTAATTTATCAAAGCTTGTGATCTTCAATAAAGCTCTTCTTGGTAAACATTACGGAATTGAAGCTTGAACTTGGATCTTGACTTGAATGCATAGGCTTCATTCCACTATTCCGCCAACCTCCATTGAATATGATCGTTGAGGCTCTATTCCATCCAACCTCCAACTTGTTATTTGTCTATAATAAATGAAAAAACTACAGACATTAGACAAACAACGTTAGAAGTAAATTGTTTGTTAAACATCATCAAAACAAGAAGGCCAACACCCTTCATACAATAATTTTCACATTTCTTGCCCGGCCGTAGTAGGTGTGTGGCAAGTGTTTGATTTAATCCTTACAGGAGGCAGTGGAACCCTCACTCAATAATTCTTTCTTCTCTCAGTGTGAAACTTCCGCAATGTTACACATTTAATCTTGGGCAACATAATCAACAAGATAGGATTACTCGGACCATAGAGAGAAATGCTGTTTCTCCATGAGGAGCGCTTACCAGCTTGCTTGTAAGTTAACTATATAATATAGAGGACATTGTGCCAGGAGGAGTATTGGTGTCCTCTTTGAACATGTAAGATTCTGGAGGAAAAAAAGGTCTTTTGGTTGGCGAGTTAGTCGAGATATCCTTTCTACTCGTCGTGCTTTGAGGCAACAATGTATTCAGATGAATTCAAACTATCCTTTATGCAGTGTTGGAGATGAGACAAGGGAACACTTGTTTTTATTATGTCCGGTGTCTGTCGAAGTACGGAGGATTTTCTCAATCAGACTTCATCAGCACTGTCGAGTGAGTAACATGATTCTGAAGTGCTGGGATCACATTATTGAACATGAAGGTAGTAGTGAAAAGGAGAAGGTGATGGTCATTTGTTGGTTCCTATGGCTCAACGGTAATGCATCTATGTTTGAAGATAGAACAGATGACCCTGATGTTATTGCAGCAAAAGCTCTTGCATATCTTAAGGAGTTTAGGCGAGTTAATGCAGGTTCGGGCGCAAATTCTAACTAGATCTTCTCTTGGCAGCCTCCAAGTCTAGGTTGAGAGTCTGAAGTCCGGTCATTCACATTATCATTAGGGGTGAGATCCTCCACATACTCATCATCCTCATAATAGGGCTTGCAGGGATTGATTCACTAGGCCCACCTTTCATGAAAGCATCTCTGGTAAAAGACCCTGTAGCTTGGTCATCCACCATAACGGTCTGCAAGTCTTCATCATGCGGACGAAGTTTATTGACATAATCTTTAAGCTTAGAACTATTGAGTCTCTTTTCCTAAATAAGAGATTAATTGAAGAATGTTAAAAAGTGACGATTACTAAAATTACATATACTCAATCAAGTAAGCTATACTACATATATTGTTAATCATGTATGATACGTAAATATATCCTAACATGTCCTTTTTCCAGAAAGCTTAAAACATGAGAATTAGTAGAATTTTATTTATAAAAACAAAGTGAGCGAGAGTTACCTTAGACCGCCTATCAAATGCAACTTTATCAAATGTATTTTTTTATCCTGGAATTCACCTAGCACTACTCATATTAGCACAAATCTTCACGTCGAAGAAAATCTTCTTCAAAGCTCTTCGCACGATTTATCACATTATCCTTAGTGAAACCTGAGTTGCGTACTTTGTTCATCTCAGCTTTAGCTTTAGCGTTTGCTTTTCTAAGGTAGTGTTCGTGAAAATTTTATCGTCTTTATATCCTTGTTTGGCTAGTTTGGCAAGGCATGATATGAGTACATCATCATTGGTGGGATTTTCACAACCTGTTAGGAATACCAATCGTATTCATATTTGACTGTTCAACACATGATGCCTTCCTTTTGTTTGCAACCTTCCTAGGCCTTTTCCTTAGGGTTGCTTCATTCATCTCATTCCAGTTTACTCTTTTTTGAGCATTAGCAGTAGAAGAGTAAACCTTCTCTGCAGGTGGTGGTATAGGTGTAGTTATAATTGGAATGCCTTAATTAGCAAGGATGGATGAGAGCAATTCTAATGTTCAACATAGATATGGATGACAATATAGGCTGTGACACATTAAAGAATTTGCTATCATACGCACTTAACCCTGTAAATGGTGGAGCAAAGGAGTTAAAAGGTATATGTTGAAATGGAAAATTAGAATCATATTAGGGTTTCTCCTCACGGCTCCAAATATATAAGAGTACAAATGGATAATAGATTATTGGGTCTTGACCCGATAACCAGATACTTAATTCTAACACCACCTCTCAAGCTGGAGCATATATATCAATCATGCCCAGCTTGTTACACATAATGGAAAACACCTTACGTGAAGTAGTTTTAGTGAGAATGTCAGCTAACTGCTCTGAAGACGGAGTGAACTGAAGAGAGATCATTTTCTTTTCCCAAGCATCTCTAACAAAATTACAATCAACTTCAAAGTGCTTAGTTCTCTCATGAAACACTAGATTCTTTGCAATATGGATAGCAGATTGATTATCACAATGCATAGGTATAGATCCATGCTGAGTAAAACCAAGCTCGGTCAGCAGCTTTTGTAATCATATCATCTCACAAACAATGTGAGCCATAGCTCTGTATTCTGCCTCTGCACTAGATCGAGATACTACATTTTGTTTCTTGCTCCTCCAGGTAACCAGATTTCCTCCAATAAAGGTCCAAAATCCAGAAGTAGACTTTCTATCTCCAATATCTCCCGCATACCCAGTATCAGAATAGGCAGAGATGTGTAAATGTCCATATTTCTTATACAGTAATCCTTTTCCCGGACAACTTTTAACATAAACTAAAATTCTCAGAGTAGCAGTCTAGTGAACCTCTCTAGGTTTATTGATGCGGCATAAACATGTATCAAAATTGCAAGTGCACAATTTATCAAGTTATAGTATAAAAAATATCGATCCTACGAGGAAGGTGATTTTAAGAGATTATTAGAAATGGTTCTTATGGTTTGTGCGTGACAATTAGGAATAAAGAATAAGTGTGAATGTGATGAGTGATTGTTGTGAATATATGCAAAAGATAATCAATTGAATTTTAGAGGAGAGAAGGAAGAATTAAAGAATAAATGAAATCACAAGGCAAGAAAGATGAATGAATAAAATCAAGAAATAAAACCAAGAATGAAAAGAAAATTTAAAAAAATCAAGATGGAGGATTCAAAGGAGGTAAGAAATCTAGAATATAATCCACTAACCAATTTCAATTACAAAATATAAACTATTCTCTTTTTATCATATTTCAACTTAGATTTATTAAGCATAGATTATCAAACCATTTAAGGAGAGTGTAACCTATCAAATTATCATCTAAGTTAAAATTACTATTCATGATAAGAACAACAACATGATAATAATCCTAGAATTCATAAGCATAACCTATCAAACCATTTAAGATAAGCATAGATTATCAAATTCTTCTTCTACCGATTAGTTCTCTAGTTGATTATCCTAAACATGAATATTTTAAGTACAAGAGAATAATTCATACAATATAAAGGAAATTAGACTAGTTTCATATAATTCTAAACTTCCTACGAGAATTAAATTCACATCTTTAAGAAATAAAAACAAGAAAAAGAACTAATTACAAAAATAAAAAGAAAAGAAAAATCTAAACTATGAACAAGAAATAAATCTAACTACAAAGAAAATAAAAATCTAAACTACAAAATAAATTGCAGAAATTAAATGCAAGAAAAATAAATCTACTCTACAAATTAAAGTGCAAAAAGAAATAAAAAAGACAAGAAAATAAATCTACACTACAAGCATGAATTTAAATCTAACTAATAAGCAATAATAAAGAAATTACTAAAAAGAAATAAAAGAGAAAAGAAATGCAAACCTTCAAATTGCTCTTCATCTCCATCCTCATCATTCAACAAGAGGAGAAAGAACAAATTTAAAGAGGAAAAAATTATTTTTATTAATTGCAACTAAAGTTACAATTTTTGGAAGGCCTTCTCAATTAAGAGTAGCCCTCCTCTCCAAAAGGAGTTTACAAAATTTTCACACCTCTAACCCCTCACTCTCTACCCCTATTTATAGTAATCTTCAATGAATATGAGCCATTGGATTTGTCTTGAGCCCCAAGCAACAATCTCCACCTTGAATTTGGTTTTTGTTCTTCTCTAGCCCAATCTTCATTTGATTTTCAAGGCCCAATCTTCAATTGATTTTCCAAGTTAAATCTGCGCCCACACATTGCATTAATTTGAGACAAATCCAAAACAAGTCCAGCCTTTGATCAATTGGTTTCATTTAATTTCGGCCCACACATTGATTTTCAAAAAGAAGAGCTACAGCAAAGTGAAGTCCGTCATGAAGCAATCCAATGGCTATGATTCATTTTGATTTTCTTTTTGAAAATCAAAAAATCCATTTCTTTGGCCCATTCAAAGGCCAGCTGCAACCGGTCTTCTTCTATTTTTTTTTCATTTAATCTTCAGCCTTTGGTTCAAAGAGCTGCGGCCCATTGAGAAAAAAAAAAATCAAAGATGCATGAAATCATCAACCGCGCCCATCTTGTACACAAGTCCACAAATTCAATTGATTTTTGAAAAGAGAAAGAAAATCCGGCCCACTTCAAGCATTTAGTCTTCAATTGATTTTTGAAAAGAAAATCCGGCCCACTTCAAGTTGCAGCAATCAAATTCGTGTTGTTAATCTTTGCATAAAAGTCCACTTCATTTCAACTATTTGCATCCAAGTCGCGTTTCGATTCCAAGCCTCTACAACCAAGTCCAGCAGTCCGCGGTTCTATTGGCTTTTTGCTTCAATGTGTTCTCAAATGCTACAAAATAGAGAAGAGAGATTTTGAGGGGTTTTTATATTTAATAATATTTATTTATATTTTCATTCAATTATGTGCATTTAAAGATAAAAACAATTATTAGTGGTATATTTATTCATATAAAATAGATAATGAGGGTATAAAATTGTAATAAAATGTGATTATCAAATACCCCCACACCTAAACTTTTGCTAGTCCTCTAGCAAAGAAAATAAAAAGAAAATCCTAACTCACTTTCGCAGGAATCGCGGTTGTATTTAGCGCATACAACAAGCCTTTAAACCCCTAGGTTACCCTAGTGGACGAGTTGTAGTCTCGTGAGGGTTTGCAGTGAATATACCCACAAAATTCGGTCAACTTGCCAAGTTAAATAAGTCAGTAAATAACAGATTTTCCTTGATATATTTAAACATTCTAATTGAAGCTAGTTAATAATCAAGAAAACGTTTTTATATATAACTCCAATGTAAATCCCCTAGAAAATCTTTTTCATTATAGCAATACAAAACCAAGTCAAATCTTAGAAATTTAATTAAAAAGTTTTGAAAAGAACATGCCAACTCTTTGTTTTAAATAACTTTCAAGTCTCTTGATCAAAAATTGTTTTTCAAGACCATATATACAAAACAACAATATATAAAAACAATTGTTAGTGTTATATATATGTATATTTTTTCCACTCTCTAATTCTTGGTGATTGTTTTCTATTTTAACGGGCTTTCTAAGTGACCATTTAACGAGTTTTGGGCCAATGAATCCCAACCCAATTGGGCTTAGGTCATTAAGTATAGAGATACTCCTTGGGCTTAATTGCTCAGTCAACTTAGGCTTTATAAGATAGAATCACCTTGAATTTAAGAGTTTTTTTTTGTGTGGTGCCCATTTTTCGCACTCTTCTTTTATAAGGTTAGTTTTTTTTTAATATATATATGTGTAAGTATATATAGTCTTTTAAAAAAAATGTGTAAATCAAGATGACTTGAAAAAAATATTTTCAACTCTAAGTTAAGCATGCAAAAATTTCATTATTTTTAATTAAAAATCTAAGGTAAGACTTAAGTAAAGTATACTAGTTGAAAAATCATTTCTTAAGAATTTTATTTGGAGTTATCATAAAAGGTGAACTTGAATATGTCACTAACTAAGAATTAGAAAATTTAAAATCTATCAATTTGATCAATTATTACTTAACTCTATTTATTTGGCAAGTGACCAATATTTTTATAATTTTTTTTAACAAAAAGAAAGAAAAATATAACTAAAAAGGTAAAATAAAGAGAAAAATATGTATTTCTTACCCCCACACCTAAATTTTGCATTGTCCTCAATGCAAATTCGCTGAAGCACAAAGTAAAGCAGATAAAATTGAAGAACTTACAGTTGTTCGGTTGACAATGATGATAAGGATCTGCAATTACTGTTAGTATGAGGATGAAGAAATCAAATAAGAGGAAAATTATAAATAATTATTTTTATTTATTAGGATGAAGAAATCAAATAAGAGGAAAATTATAAATAATTATTTTTATTTATTTATTATTATTATTATTTTATTTTTTATTTTTTTTAAAAACAAAAATAATTTTTTTAAGAAACAAAAGGAAAATTAGTTTTTTTTATAGATAATGAGGTTCATGAAGAACCAACACCTCTTCCTCTCCGAGCGTAGAAAATTCTAAAAATGGTTTCAGACGTTGACCATTTATTTTAAACATATTACCATTTTTAGGATTTTCTATCTCGACAGCTCCATGTGAAAAAACTTATTTAATAAAAAATGGACCAGTCCATCTTGATCTTAATTTTCCCGGAAAAAGATGTAATTTCGAATTGTACAATAAAACTTTCTGTCCTGGAGAGAAATTTTTTCGCAAAATTAATTTGTCATGAAAAAAATTTGTTTTCTCTTTGTAAAATTTTGAGTTTATGTATGCATCATTCCGAATTTCTTCCAACTCATTTATTTGAAGCAATCTGTTCTTACCTACTGAGTCTGAGTCAAAATTTAACTGTTTTATTACCCACATTGCTCGATGTTCCAACTCCACTGGTAGGTGGCAAGCTTTCCCGAATACCAGTTTGTATGGTGACATCCCCAAATTGGCCTTAAAAGCTGTTCTATACGCCCACAGAGCATCATATAATTTTACAGACCAATCTTTTCTGTTATGATTAACTGTTTTTTCTAAGATTTGTTTGATCTGCCTGTTTGTGACTTCTACTTGTCCACTGGTTTGGGGGTGATAAGGAGTTGACAATTTATGTGTGATTGAATATTTCCTCATCAAAGCCTCGAAAGAACGGTTACAGAAATGTGTACCGTTATCACTGATGATCGCTCGAGGTACTCCAAACCGGGCAAAAATGTTCTCTTTCAAAAACTTGACAACGACCTTGTTGTCATTAGTTTTGCAAGCTACCGCCTCAACCCATTTTGACATGTATTCAACGGCTACTAGAATGTAGACATTTCCAAAGGAATTTGGAAATGGTCCCATGAAATCGATACCCCACAGATCAAAAAGTTCAACGGATAAGATGGGTTGTAAAGGCATCATATTTCTCCTAGTGACCTTCCCTAAAAGCTGACAGCGGTTATAGGTTTTGCAAAACTCGAATGAATCCTTGAAGAGAGTGGGCCAATATAGCCCAGTCTGGAGAACTTTTTTAGCTGTTTTTCTTGGGCCAAAGTGGCCCCCACAGGCTTGCTCATGACAGAAGGATAGAACACTCCTAGTTTCTTCAGTGGGAACACACCTCCTAAAGATCTGATCAGGATAGTATTTGAACAGATATGGATCATCCCAGTAAAAGTATTTTACTTGGGAGAGAAAACGGGATCTATCCTGTTTGGACCAATGAGAAGGGATATGGTTCATGACTATGTAGTTCACAATGTCGGCGAACCAGGGAACAGATTGGATTTCTAGGAGTTGTTCATCTGGAAAATGTTCATTGATTGGGACGGTTGATGTTGGTGCATTTGGGAGTCGAGAGAGGTGATCTGCTACGGGGTTCTCTGTTCCCCTTCTGTCAAGAATTTGAATGTCAAACTCTTGAAGAAGGAGAATCCATCTAATGAGCCGTGCTTTAGCATCCTTTTTGGTCAAAAGATACTTTAGTGCGGCATGATCAGTGAAAACTTTGGTTAAGGAACCGATGAGGTAGGACCTGAATTTTTCTAAGGTAAAGACTACAGCTAAAAACTCTTTCTCTGTGACAGAGTAATTTTGCTGGGCATCATTCAGAGTCCTACTGGAGTAGTAGATCACATGCGGTTTCCATCAAACCGTTGTCCTAAAACAGCACCAATCGTAGAATCGGATGCATCACACATCAGTTCGAATGGTAAGGTCCAGTCCGGTGCATGAATGATAGGAGCTGTGGTTAGCTCCTTTTTCAGATATTCAAAAGCTTTGAGGCAGTCGGGAGAGAAGACAAATGATGTATCCTTGGCTAAGAGATTGGTCAAGGGTCTAGCAATTTTGCTGAAATCCTTGATGAAACGTCGGTAAAAACCAGCATGACCAAGAAACGATCTGACATCTTTGACAGTTTTGGGAGGAGGGAGATTGGAAATGAGATCTACCTTAGCTTTGTCCACTTCGATTCCCCTATTGGAAACTACATGTCCTAAGACAATGCCTTGTTTGACCATGAAATGACATTTCTCCCAATTGAGAGTCAGATTTTTCTCCCTACACCGTTCTAGGACCAGTTTAAGATGATGCAAACATTGGGAAAATATGTCACCAAAAATGGAAAAGTCATCCATGAAAATTTCGAGAAATCGCTTTACCATGTCAGAAAAAATACTGATCATGCAACGTTGGAATGTGGCCGGTGCATTACACATGCCAAAAGGCATGCGTCGGTATGCGAATGTTCCATACGGGCACGTGAAGGTGGTTTTCTCCTGATCTTCGGGAGCGATAGGGATTTGATTGTAACCTGAATATCCATCCAGGAAACAGTAGAATTTGTGTCCTGCTAAACGCTCTAACATTTGGTCAATGAAAGGAAGAGGGAAGTGATCTTTCCTAGTGGCTAAGTTGAGTTTTCGGTAGTCAATGCAAACTCGCCATCCGGTTTGGATTCGAGTGGGAATCAGCTCATTAGCCTCATTTTGGATCACGGTGATACCAGATTTCTTTGGAACAACTTGGACTGGACTCACCCATGAACTATCAGAAATGGGATAAATGATCCCATGATCGAGACATTTGAGAATGTCTTTCCTAACGGCTTCTTTCATCACTGGGTTTAACCTACGTTGAGCATCTCTAGTAGGTTTGGCATCATCTATCAAATGGATTCGGTGTTGAACAATGGTTGGACTAATCCCTTTAATATCAGCCATGGTCCATCCAATGGCTTCCCTATTCTCTCTTAAAACAGCTAAGAGAGCTTCCTTTTGACCGGTAGTCAACTCAGAAGAAATGATAACTGGTAAAGACTCATTCTCCCCTAAGTAGGCATACTCTAGATTTTCGGGTAGAGGTTTGAGCTCTAACTTAGGGGGTTCCTCCACAGATGAGCGAAGTCTCTAAAGGTTCTCGTTGCCAGCCAACAACAAAAACATGATTGATCCGCGGTTCTATCTCTAGTTCGTCATCAGAAAGCTCCTCAATCATTAAATCAGATGCATTTGAATCAGACTCACACTCTCCCTCTTGTTGTTCACTTGATATTCCTTGAATGAAATTCACTTCCATGGGTTCATCAGATGGATCACTAGGTTGTCTCTCTAAGTTGAAAATATTAAGATCAACAGTCATATTCCCAAAAGATAGTTTTATCTGACCGGTTCTACAGTTTATCAAAGCATTTGACGTGGCTAAGAACGGTCTTCCTAAAATGACGGGGATTTGACTTTTGAGATTGGAAACGGGCTGCGTTTCCAAGACAATAAAATCAATAGGGAAAATGAACTCTCCAACTTTGATCAGAACATCCTCTACCTCTCCTTTGGGAATTTTTACAGATCTATCAGCTAACTGTAGAGTGCATCTTGTAGGTTTAAGTTCTCCTACACCTAGCTGTTGATAGACCGAATAAGGAAGGAGGTTGACGCTGGCTCCCAAGTCTAGAAGTGCCTTATCAATGTGAGTGTTACCTATGACGCATGGAATTGTGGGACAACCATGGTCCTTGTATTTCAACGGCATGGGTTTCGAAAAAATTTCACTGAGGTTGGCAGCTAAAAAGACTTTCTTGGGGACATTTGTGGTTCTTTTCTTAGTGCATAAGTCCTTCAAGAACTTTGCATAAGAAGGGATTTGTTCGATTGCATCTAGGAGAGGGATGTTGATCTTGACCTGTTTGAATGTTTCTAGGATTTTCTCAACCTGCGGGGAGTTTTTCCTAGGTTTGAGTCTATCTGGAAAGGGGGCAACGGGCCTATACCTATCTAGATCAGGCTCAATCTCAAGTTCAGCATTTTGGTCATCGGAAGGAATTGTTTCATCAGAAGGAGTGTTTTGAATGGGAGAAGGGGTTTGATCCGGTGGCATTCTAACCTGATTGTCTATTTGTTTTCCTGATCTCAGAGTGTGAATTGCATTCAATTGAGCTGGATTGTTGGAACTGGATCCAGTGTCTTTAGGGTTTGCAACAGGTTGACTAGGGAATTTTCCTTTTTCTCTCTCACTCACGGCAGCGGCTAGTTGCCCAAGTTGGGTTTCTAACCGGGCTATGGCTTGTGTGTTCGAGTTGAGCACTTGGCCGGTGGTTTGCATGAATGAATTTAGAGTGGTGGATGATTGGGTCAACATGTTGGTAGTTTGTGTAGAAGCTTTGATCATAGCTTCTAAACCCTTTTCTAAGACACTCAAACGTTTGTCATGATCAGAATTTGAAGGATTTGTAGGCTGGTGAGGATGAGGATGTTGGTTTGGAAAAGGTGGGTTAGCTTGTTGGAAATTGTTTGGTGCATTGAACGGGACAGCGTTTCCCCTCGGGAATTGCGGGTTTGACGCAGGAATGAAGTTTTGATTTTCGGGAGAGTTTCCTTGGTTCCAAGCAAAGTTAGGATGATTTCTCCAACCTGGATTGTAGGTTGGAGAAAATGGATCATTTCTAGGGCGCTGAAATACAACGTTCATCTGTTCTAAAGCATGGTTGTTTCCTAGAAGAGGACATTCCTCTGAAACGTGGGTAGGAGACTGACAGTTATGACATCCCGGGGCAGAAATATGATTGATTTGAGCCGGAGCTCGTTCCTTAACTTCTAAGGCTTCTAACCTCCGCATAATCGTCGCCATCTTTGCTTCAGAAGCAATGTTTGACTCCAGGGAAAAACCACTAGACTTAGATTGGGAAACAGATGAAACCCTGTCATCACAGTTTTCCCACTGCATTGTTTTCTCGGATAGACTCTCTAAGAATTCCCAAGCTTTATCGGCGTTTTTTCTCATAAAATCTCCCTGACACATCGATTCTAAAGATATTTTTGAAGAATAGTCCAATCCTTCATATATGATTTGGCACAATCGCTATTTTTCTAGACCATGATGAGGACATTGGATTAAAAGATCTTTAAATCGGTCAAAGTATTTCCAGAATGGCTCTCCCGGGATAATTTTGAAATTCTGAATGCTGTTCCTAAGCTTTACCGTTTTGTGAATATGAAAAAATTTCTTGAGAAAAACGGTGATAAATTCCTTCCAAGTTGAGATGGAATTTGTCGGTAAGCTGTACAGCCATTTTTTAGCTTTGTCCTTAAGAGCAAATGGAATAAATCTAAGCTTAATCGCATCTTCGATTAATTCTCTCAGTTTAATCATAATACATACTTCCTCAAATTCCGAGATAAATATGTATGCATCTTCTGTTTCATTACCTAGGAATTTGGGAAGCATGTTAATGAAATGCGGTCTAAGCTCGAAATTTGCTCCATTTACTTCGGGGAGTCTTATGCAAGATGGAATTGCATTTCTGGTGGGGTAACACATATCCTGAAGAACTGGTTGATTTGCCATTTCTTGGATTGGTTCAACATGGATTAAGCGATGAAAATTATCCCGAACCCAAAATTACATACACCAAAACAAATTTTTTTTAAAAAAAAAGAAAGAAAGAAAATTAGTTTTTTTTAAAGGAAAGAAAGAAAGAATTTTTTTTTATATGAGAAGATAACGAAAAAGAAAAATCCTAACTAAAACAAATCAAGACAATCACTTTTCAATCAACTCTAACTCTAGGGTTTAGCCTAACTCAACTAGACCAGCTCCTAACCAAAAATTCCTACAGTGAAAAGATCAAAGTTTTACCCAGGTAGTTAGCCAGGTAATGATAGTACTAGAGGGTGATCAAAGATCAATTAAGTACCTCTTTCCTTGCGGAGCGCTTTACGCAACCCCCAAACCTTTCCTTAGACACCAACTATTCTGAGAAAACTTAAACCGTTCACTTAAGGATTTCTTGTTCCTCATTGAGCTCGAATCTTTAGGGGCCAACGTCTAATGAGTTTTAGAAGGCTTGGGTTTGTGAAGTGAGGAATTAGTGATTTGTGAGCTAAGGAAAAGGTGATGAAATCCCTTACCTTATCTTGATTGGGGTTTTTGCCCTTAAGAATGTTTTAAGTGTGTGCCAAATCAAGTGCTACAATCACTTTGGTGAATTCCTACACTATATGAAATGCAACCCTAGAAATTAAAAGCGACTATAAAAAAAATCTTTATATTTTTTTAATTATGGTCAACAATAATCAAATGTGAGAAGATGATTCATGTTTGAATTTATTATCTTGTTAGTTAATGTCCAAGTGAAAGATGAATTTTATTATGGTCAACAAAAATAAAAATCTTTTTTTTTAAATCCTAATTGTCTCTAATTGTGAAGCTAGCTAAAGAGGGTGGAATTGAAAACTAGAAAGAAGACTTACCCGAAAGCAATGCTCCAAATTCTTGATCTTCAATCCAAGATTTTCAAGCTCCAAGCGGTTCATTCACAAGAAAAATACACAAGTTAAAGAATCAAATTAATAAAATCCTATTTTAGCACCTTCCCCGGCAATGGCGCCAAAAACTTGATGCGGCATAAACATGTACCAAAATTGCAAGTGCACAATTTATCAAGTTATAGTATAAAAAATATCGATCCCACGAGGAAGGTGATTTTAAGAGATTATTAGAAATGGTTCTTATGGTTTGTGCGTGACAATTAGGAATAAAGAATAAGTATGAATGTGATGAGTGATTGTTATGAATATATGCAAAAGATAATAAATTGATTTTTAGAGGAGAGAAGGAAGAATAAAAGAATAAATGAAATCACAAGGCAAGAAATATGAATTAATAAAATCAAGAAATAAAACCAAAAATGAAAAGAAAATTTAAGAAAGTTAAGATGAAGGATTCAAAAGAGGTAAGAAATCTAGAATATAATCCACTAACCAATTTCAATTACAAAATATAAACTATTCTCTTTTTATCATATTTCAACTTAGATTTATTAAGCATAGATTATCAAACCATTTAAGGAAAGTGTAACCTATCAAATTATCATCTAAGTTAAAATTACTATTCATGATAAGAACAACAACATGATAATAATCCTAGAATTCATAAGCATAACCTATCAAACCATTTAAGATAAGCATAGATTATCAAATTCTTCTTCTACCGATTAGTTCTCTAGTTGATTATCCTAAACATGAACATTTTAAGTGCAAGAGAATAATTCATACAATATAAAGGAAATTAGACTAGTTTCATATAATTCTAAACTTCCTACAAGAATTAAATTCACATCTTTAAGAAATAAAAACAAGAAAAAGAACTAATTACAAAAATAAAAAGAAAAGAAAAATCTAAACTATGAACAAGAAATAAATCTAACTACAAAGAAAATAAAAATCTAAACTACAAAATAAATTGCAGAAATTAAATGCAAGAAAAATAAATCTACTCTACAAATTAAAGTGCAAAAAGAAATAAAAAAGACAAGAAAATAAATCTACACTACAAGCATGAATTTAAATCTAACTAATAAGCAATAATAAAGAAATTACTAAAAAGAAATAAAAGAGAAAAGAAATGCAAACCTTCAAATTGCTCTTCATCTCCATCCTCATCATTCAACAAAGAGGAGAAAGAACAAATTTAAAGAGGAAAAAATTATTTTTATTAATTGCAACTAAAGTTACAATTTTTGGAAGGCCTTCTCAATTAAGAGTAGCCCTCCTCTCCAAAAGGAGTTTACAAAATTTTCACACCTCTAACCCCTCACTCTCTACCCCTATTTATAGTAATCTTCAATGAATATGAGCCATTGGATTTGTCTTGAGCCCCAAGCAACAATCTCCACCTTTGATTTATTTGATTTTCAAAAGAAAATCAAAATCCAATTCTTGAGCCCATTTAAAATCCAGCTGCAACCGAATTATTTGAGCAAGTCCGGTCCATCATCCTTTGATTTTCCCATTTGATTTTTTAAAAACCGAACATGAAGAGTTGCAGCAACCTTTGAACTGGCCCAATATATGTGCATTTGATTTTTAAAAGTTGCAGCAATGATTCAACTCCAACTCTTCAACAATTCGGTCCATGAAGCTTTGGCCCATGAAGTTGTTTGATTTTGAAACTTAAATCCCAACTCTTAAGTCGGCCCACTTGAATTTTCCACTTGATTTTTGAAGGCCCATGTGGAAATCCAACTCGTTGTTGGAGGATGGATGGAATAGAGCTTCAACGATGATATCCAATGGAGGTTGGCGGAATTGTGGAGTGAAGCCTTACAATTCAAGTTAAAGATCAAGTTCAAGCTTCATCCGCATGTGTACCAAGTTGAGCATATTGAAGATCTCATAGCTTGGGTAATTTAGTTTAGGATTTATATTTTGTGTGTTAAGTACTCTAAGCTCAATTATCTATACACACACATTTATTGGTTTCTTCGTATATATATATAGTTATATATATACATACATAGTTTTGAGTTTTCATGTTCATAAATATGAAATCATATATTTCATATTTACTATTGTGTTTTTAAAATTAGATATGAAACAAATATATTTTCATATACATACTCCTATGTTTCATTCTCTAATGTATTTGTGAAAATATCATATTCTTAGTTTTTGGAGTTAACAATAATCATATACATATTTTATTAAGTCTATATAATCATTGTGCAAAGTTTCAAAACATGGTTTAACCAAAATATCAAAATTCACATGTTTACATTTTTGTGTTTTGAACTATTTTGCAAAATGATGATATTTCACAAATGGGAAATGCAATTTGGAAAATTCTTTTTGTAACATGCTCATTTTCATGTTTATATACATTTCTCAAAGTTTCATTATTTTTGGATTTGTTATTTTAAACAATTTTCCTAAAGTCTCAAAATCAGCTTCTAAAACCTGTTTTTCTGCATGTCAGTTTTCGGTCAACCGATCCGGTCGACCTCTCATATTTTCAGGTCGACCGGTGTGGTCGACCGAGAGCTCAAAATTTCCATCGGTCGACCGCACCGGTCGACCGCACCGGTCGACCGAATAAGTCTCTGTCTGTTTCTGAGTTTGGGATCTGAATCGCGGTCGATCGCAAATATTTTTGGTCGACCGCCACGGTGTCAGATCAATCTCAATGGCTATTTTCTTAGAGCCGTTGCGGAAGGGTTTTTTGGTCTTTTTCTTGGCTTTCTCTTTCCTTTGGGGTTTCATATATATACCCCCCTTACCTCAGATTTTATAAGTAAGCAAGAGAATGGTTTAAAAGATTTTAACAAGAGTTTAAGCTTGTTTTAAGCTTGTTTAAGGGTTTGGTTTAAAGCTGTTTTGGTTTTCACAAGTGGAGGAGATTATCTTCTTGTTTGGGCTTCAATCTCCATCTCTCCATCTTGTTACCAATTGAGAAGTTTTCTAAACTCAAACTCAAGCTTTACATTTATATACTTGTTTATCATTGTTCTTAAGCTAGATCTTATATTTGAGTTTAGTTGATTTGATTTTATTTACTCATTGCTACACACACCCACTTTGAGCTTATTGTATTTGCATACATAGTATATTAGGGTTGTGAGAGATTGTAACATTGAGTTGTGCTAAATTGAGTTTTCATCTATTGTAGAGAACAAATTTATATTTGTTACATTGTGAGATTGTAAGGTTTTTGGTGAGCTAGAAAACCGAGTGTGTTGTGAAGTTTTCAGTGAACTAGAAAACCGATTGTGAGGAGTGATGTTGATCGGTGAGCGTTGAAAACCGACACTGTGAGGTGTAAACGTTAATCGGGTGAGCGTAGAAAACCCGGTTGTGATAGTGGATTTCTCCCCGGGAGTGGGGAACAGAGACGTAGGACGGAAGGTCCGAACTCCGTGATCATATTGCTTGTTTGAGTTTGTCTTTGGCGTATTTGCTTTTGCATTTATCTTTTATCGCCATTTGTGCATTGCTCATTTATTTTATCCACTATCTTGTTTAGATTATTTACCCTTGTGTTGTTTATATATCCCTCATTTATTTTATCCACTATCTTGTTTAGATTATTTACCCTTGTGTTGTTTATATATCCTTGCATATATCTCTATCATATAGGATATATCTCATTGTTCATATTGCTTATCCTAGCTTATATAGTTGTTGTATTTCATACTTGCTAGGATAACTTATTAGTTTATTTTAATTAGCTTTTAATCGGATTAGATTAGCATAAGACCCTAATCACCCTCCCTCTAGGGTCTAACACATGGGAGTGTTTGCTGGCATACACCCCAAAAAGCCCATCTCTTCTAATAAGTCCAATACATATTTTCTTTGAGATTGAAGCAAACGGTCCTTTTGATATGCAATCTCAATCATAAGAAAGTATTTGAGTTTTTCCATATCTTTGGTCACAAAGTAACATGAAAGATACTCCTTAGTCTCTGCTAAGACAACAAGATCACTCCCAGTTAGCAATATGTCATCAACATATACTGCCAGAATCACTAGACCAAATGTAGTGCGTTGGATAACGATGGAGTGAACAGACTGACATCGTTTGAAACCGACACCAGTTATAGTAGTACTAAATTTCTCAAACCCTGACCGTGGGCTCTGTTTGAGACCATAAACCGCCTTTTTAAGCTTGCAGACAGTATTCTCCCCCTGAGCAACATACCCCTGAGGTTGCTCCATATAGACTTCCTCCTGCAAGTCACCATACAGGAATACATTTTTAACATCCAGCTAAAACATTGTCCAGTCTAGATTAACAACCATAGAGAAAAGTAGGCGAATGAAATTAAGACGGGCTACGGGAGAGAACGTCTCAAGATAGCCGACCCCATAGGTTTGAGTATAACCCTTAGCAACAAGACGATCTTTATATCGATCAATCGAACCATTTGTGTGATACTTCAAGGTATAAACCCACCAACAGCCAACCATAGTATCACCCGTCGAAAAAGATACAAGATCCCAAGTCCTTCTAGAAACAAGTGCATCCATCTACTCATCCATGGTCTGTTTCCAAGCAGGAACTAACACAACATCCTCATAGGACATGGCTAGAGATATAGAGGACAAGGACAAAGCAAACTAACGAGAAGATGGAGTAAGACGGTCATAAGAAACAAAATCAGATATATGATGATTAGTACAAGACCGTTTACCTCAAAATCAGATATATGATGATTAGTACAAGACCGTTTACCTTTCTGATGAGCAATTAGAATGTCCAGATCAGAGCAAATAGAAATATTAGAAGGAGACAGACCTGCAATGGGAGATGACTGTCCGGCTAGAGTAGAGAGAGGGACATGAACTTTTGGACGACGACAATATGCCAGTAGTGGCGGTGGTGCAGATGGCACAGTGGAGGCATTTTGTAGTCCTGGAGAAGATCCATTAGCAGAAGGAACGAAAGCAGGTAATAGAATAGTAGTAGGAGCAATAGACGGAATAGACACAGATGGATTGACAGGTGGAGATGAACCAGTCAAGGAGAAGTATGGAACAGACTCAAAAAAGTTACATCTGCAAACACAAAATATCTCCTGGTGGATGAGTTATAACACCGATAACCTTTTTGAGTACACGAGTAGCCTACAAAGACACACTTAATAGACCATGAAGACATTTTATCCAGTCCTGGAGATAAATCCTGAACAAAACAAGTATAGCCAAAACACGAGGAACCATAGGAAAAGGCTTTTTGTCAGGATAAAGGCAGGTGAACGGTATTGTACCATTAAGAACAGGGGAGGGCATCCTATTGATCAGGAAACATGCATTGAGAACAACATCAGACCACAAATACTTTGGAACATGCATACGTATCATCAGGGTTCTAGCAACATCTAAAATGTGTTTATGCTTCCTCTCAGCAACTCTATTTTGTTGTGAAGTGTGAGAACATGAAGTTTGATGGATAATACCAATATTTGCACAAAAATGAGAGATGTCATTTTTCATGTATTCCAACACATTATCGGTACGAAGGATACGAATAGAGGTGGAAAATTAGTTTTTGATTTCTTTGTAAAATATTTCAAAAACAGTCGAAACCTCAGATCTCTCTTTTAATAGATAAAGCGTTTTTGATTTCTTTGTAAAATATTTCAAAAACAGTCGAAACCTCAGATCTCTCTTTTAATAGATAAAGCCAAGTCATGCGAGAGAAGTCATTCGAAACCTCAGATCTCTCTTTTAATAGATAAAGCCAAGTCATGCGAGAGAAGTCATCAATAAAGACAAGGAAACATCTGTAACCTTTCACTGAAGGTATACGACAAGGACCCCAAACATCAGAATGGACTAACTCAAACACAGAACTACTGCGTTTATCAATACGACTCAAATAGGTAGAACGATGGTACTTACCCAGTTCACAAGACTCATAACCTAAAGAAGAAACAAAAGATTAGATAGAAATGACAGATCTAAGCTTCGATAATGAGGGATGACCAAGGCGTTGATGCCATAGTAATGGATGATCAGATTTTTCTGCAACAAGACCAGTAGCGGGCATATTATAGTCCAAATAGTACATGCCTCCTCTCCCATACCCCGAACCAATCGCCATCCCAGTTGCTAGGTCCTGAAAACACAATAAGAAGGAAAGAATGTTACTTTGCAATTGTTGTGTTTGGTGAACTGACTGATGGACAGTAAACTGATAGGAAATTTTGAAAGATATAAGACATCAGTAAGGGTCAGTGATGAACTACCATGGACTACTCCATCACTAAGAACTGGAGAGTATGTACCATCAACAATGCAGACCGATGGAAACCTGTCAGAAAGTTTTAAAGAAACAAAGTGATCCTTTATACTTGTCATATGAGAAGATGCACCAGAATCTAATACCCATGGCTTGTGAGGAGAGACAATATAGACATCCATACCTAAAGAGGATGCATGAGTAGTAGAATGACTATTCTGAGAGGACTCGAGTTGACACAACCGATTATACTCAGCTTGCGAAATCTGAACAGTGGAGGGAGCAGAAGTAGTTATCAGAGAATCAACAGAGGTAGGTGTAATATCTGCAATCTGGGCCTATGCAAGGCGACCAAACTTCTTTCAACACTTCTCAAAGATATGATTAGTTCTTCCACAATGTCTGCACTGATGTAGAGTCTTATCTGAGTCAACCTGTCTTCCAAAGGTGCTACGTCCTCCCCCATGTCGTGACCACGTCCTCGACCACAACCACGACCTCTGCCACGTCAGGAGAGCATAATAGACTGATCAAGTGATGGAGCGATCTGTGTGGGAGATGCAATAGTTACTCCAGTAGTTAATTACATAACTCTGGAGAATGTAGCAGTCAAGGAAGGGATAGTATCTCCCCTGAGTATTTGGCCCTGTATCTGAGTCTGCAAAGTGGAACTCAGACCTGACAAGAACTTAGAGACTGCAAGGTCCTTACGATATCCCAACAGAGTTGGTGCATCCGTAACGACGAGCTGATACATCTCTAATTCATCGAGTAGAATTTTTCGCTCACCAAAGTATTCAGGTACAGAGCGATCACCCTGTTGAAGAGAGAAAAGACGTTCATACAACTCGAACACACGGGATGCATTTTCTCATTCCTGTACATAATTTTTAAATTATCCCACATCTCTTTAACAGTGTTCGAGAACATAACACTACTGCTAATCTGGGCTTCCATGCTATTAAGAAGCCAAGTCATCACACAGCAGTCAGCAGAGATCCATATGGGATACATAGGATCTATAGATGCGGGAGGTGAGGCCAGAAGATGAGCTAATTTATTCTGAGCACCAATGAAGATGCAGAAAGCTTGTGCCCAAAGTAGATAGTTGGTGCCATTTAACTTCACCGTGGTCCCCAATACAACTTTGGGGGCAAAGATCTCAACAGTAATAGGGGTAGTAGTAGTAGCAGCGGAAGAGATGTCTGATCGAATCATTATTACAGAACATGATAGTACAATAGCAGTAGGATCACAATCTTCTTGTATAAAATCGAAAGGTCTAAAACAGAAGCCCGAAGGTTAGAAGAGAACCCGAATGTTACAACCCGGATTAGAACCTGAAGGTTAGAATAGAAAACCCGAAGGCCAGTTTTCAGGAACCCAAATATATATATATATATATTTGTATTTTTTTGTTTTTTTGAAATCTGTAGAGCCTTACACCCTCATCAAGAGTACATCACTCCTCTCTTTTCACAAATCAGGCCCAACAAAAAAGGCCCAAACCTAAACAACAACAAAAAAAATACAGCGGCTTAAAAAGGAAAAAAGGGGATCAGAGGCAAGGATGACAACGACGACAATGATGACAACGACAGCGACGATAGACAACAACGACGATGACAGAGGGCGGCGTTGGCGACTAGATCTGGGTCGGCAAGCTTCGAGAAGAAGGGAACATGCATCAGCGAGCTTGGAGAAGACATGAATAGGTGTCAACGAGCTTGGATGGCAATGGATCTGGCGTTGCGGGCGTCGACGAGCTTGGACGGTGAGCACAGAGACGGCGACAAGCACTGAGAATGAGAGATCTGGCAGCTACGAGCTCGAGGAGCGATGGATCTGGCATCACTGGCGTCGGCGAGCACTGATGGGGAGGATAGAGGAGGGGGAGGG
>NC_033799.1:48888850-48921013 GCF_001876935.1 Asparagus officinalis
GGGACTTCGTCGGCATAGAGGCAACAGCGGGACTTCGTCGGCATAGGTACATAACGATTTTTTGTGTGTGTTAGGGTTTGGAGGGTGACGACTCTGATACCATGTTGAAATGGTAAATCAGAATCATATTAGGGTTTCTCCTCATGGCTCCAAATATATAGGAGTACAAATGAATAATAGGTTATTGAGTCTTAACCCGATAACCCAATACTTAATTCTAACAGTATAAACCCCACATGGTTGATTGAGATTGCCTTCCTTCAACGTAGGAAACTTTTGCATTCTTCTCAACGCTCTTGTGGCTCCCATTTGCCCTACTAGTTTTAGTTATACCTACACAACAAAAGACAGGCAAGTAAACATATTAGTAATTGATTAAAAGTCAGCAAAGAGAGTCACCTTATAATTAAGTATTACACAATAATTTATAACCCACGAAAATTTACATAATACCCACGAAAATTTACATAATGTCACTACATCCACAAGAACAAAAATCATGCTACATAGAGTAATCCCACTAGCATAACATCCATCAAACATAGTTTATCAAGTACAATAATTATCAACAAAGAGAGTCATAATTAAATATTACACTAAACTACAACTCATAGATTCATCATGACATAGATTTAAATTCATATAACATTACCAAAGCATATCAAGCTCCAGCCTCCGATGTGCCACCACCATTATGTCGTTCACAATAATCCACCAACATATCCATAGTAAATTGATTCCTACAAATCTTACATTCATTTCTTGACTATGTCCACTCTCTTTGAGGTCATGGTTTGTGATAAGTCCACAACATCATCATTATCCTCATTAATCACATCACCTTCATCATCTTTAATGTCAACATCTACATTCAAAAGTCATCATCTAGATCTATTACTACTATGGAGTTGTGTAAGATAATGCAAGTGAAGAAATGGCGAAAGAAGCCCAGGAGAAAGGCCAGACAGACTGGTGGTCGACCACGAGTCAGTGGTGGTCAATCGTTTCGGTCGACCGCGCCAACCCTGTAGGTGATTTTGCTCTCGGATTGTTGGTTCAGTCGACCGTGGTAGTCGAACGCGATACATGCGCGGTCAACCGCCACGGTCGACCGCAGATCAGTTTTGGGCTAGGCTTTGGTTTTTCAACCCGTTTTGTTTTGAGTTGGTATATAACCCTAAACCTGATTAATTAGGGTTAAGTAAGGACGTTTTTGAACCCGTTTTGTTTTGAGTTGGTATATAACCCTAAACCTGATTAATTAGGGTTAAGTAAGGACGTTTTTGAACAGTCTTTGGGAGAGGATTGCTGCATCCAATTATGGGAGATTTGTGAGAGATCTAAAGCTTTGTTTTAGGGTTTGATCGGTGAGATTTGTAACCCTATTTATATTCTCTTGATTTCTAATAGTAAGAACTCCCCCCCTCCTTGCCCCGTGGATGTAGGCAACTTGCCGAACCACGTTAAACTCGTTGTCTTGCTGTGGTATTATGTTTATTTTATTAGTTATGATTTATCTCTTGTTCTTGTTCGTATCACTTTGAGGCTTTCGTCACACACAACAATTGGTATCAGAGCTTCAGGCTTGTTCGAATGATTCAGTGAAGAATTCCTATATGAAGAGTTAGATCGACAATATGGGAGAAGAAAGCACATCAGGTTCGTCTCTTACAAAGGCGATACAGATTCTGAGCATCAATAGCATGAAGATTGATGTTCTGAAGTTCGACGACAAGATTAATTTTGGATTGCGGAGGTGTCAGGTGATAGACGCCTTGGATGTACAGAATTTGGAGGAGACTCTTGAGTTACAAGAGAAACCCGAAGACATGGAGGATAATGTTTGGAAGAAGATGAATAGTAGGGCTTATGGAGTTATTCAGTGATGCTTGACGCCAGATCTTATTTATGATGTTATGAATGAGACATCAGCGAAGAGAATGTGGGAAACACTCAATGAGAAGTATCTTACTAAGAGCATTGAGAATAGGCTTCACTTGAAGAAGAGCTTTTACCAGTTCAAAATAAAGAGGAGAGTTTCTATCAGGGAGCATGTCAACAATTTTACGAAGCTACTTTCAGATATGGCCAATGTGGATATCATGGTTGAGGATGAAGACAAGGCGATGTTACTTTTGCGTTAGTTGTCGGAAGATGATTATGGTACGTTCATTCTAACTATAATCAATGGAAGAACTACTGTTAGCTATAACGAGGTGACCTTAGCTTTGGTGAATTATGAGTTGAGGAAGAGTGATGGTGAACCCTCCGAAAAGGCATCGGGAGATGCATTAGCTGTTCGAGGCCGAGATCCAAACCACCGCCAGTTCAACCGCTTAAAGTCAAAGAATAGGAGCCTATAAGAGTGTTGGTAGAAATCAATGTCGGTATTGTAAAGAAGAAGGACATTGGAAGATGACTACCCAAAGTGGAGGGAAAAAGCTAGGAAGAATAAGGGGAAAGCTGTACAAGCTTCAGAAATGAATGTTGCAAAAGCTATTGATGGGCATTCAGATTTAGATTCTTCGGGCTATTCTTATCCTGCACTACCGTTGGTTTGCTATGCTGATTCCACGGAGTGGATGATGGATTCGGGAGCTACATATCATATTTGCTCTAGGAGGGATTGGTTCTTCAGCTTTAAGGAGTTGGAAAGAGGGGATGTCGTGCTTATGGGTAATGACCACATATGTCCTATTGGTGGTATTGGTTCAGTCCGGATTAGGATACATGATGGAGTGATTAGGGAGTTAAAGGAAGTGAGATTCGTGCCGCAGATGACGAAGAATATCATTTCTCTTAGGACTTTGGAGGTAGCTGGATATAGAGTGATCTTAGAGGATGCTACAGTTAAGGCCATGAAGGGTTCTATAGTGGTGATACGAGGTGTCAGGGAAAACAATCTATACTATTTGAAGGGTAAGATAATTACAAGGGGTCTGGCAGCTTCTATCACTACAGAGGAGGACACTATCACTTTATGGCATATGAGACTTGGACACACAGGTGATAAGTCCCAACAGTCATTACAAAACATAAGCTATTGAAAGGTGCCAAGACCTGCAAGATAGAGCTGTGTGAGCATTGTGTACTTGAGAAGAAGACTAGAGTGAAGTTTGACACCGCTATTCACAACACCCGAGGTACATTAGATTACATTCACATAGATGTTTGGGGTCATTCCAAGAACACATCTCTTAATGGGGTCAATTATTTTATCACTTTCATTGATGATTATTCCAGGAGGAATTGGGTATACCCTATGAAGCATAAACATCAGGTCCTTGATATTTTTGTGGAGTGGAAAAGGAAGTGGAGCTACAGACAGATAGAAAGGTAAAGACTCTACATTCAGATAACGGTGGAGAGTACAAGAGTGATCCATTTATGTAGTTTTGTCAGGATTACAACATTAGAAGACACTTCACAGTTCGAGAGACACCACAACAGAATAAGGTGGCTGAAAGATTAAACCGTACCTTGCTGGAGAATGTGTGATGTATGATGACACAGAATGGATTGCCTAGATTCTTTTGGGCCGAGGCGTTGGTTTATGTGAGCCATCTCGTGAATATGTTACCGTGTACTGCGATAGACAGGAAGACTTTTTTGGAGCGTTGGTTTAGTTCGGTGGCTAGTGACTATGAGTCACTTCGGATATTTGAGTGTCCAGCTTATTACTATGTCAGCGATGATAAATTAAATTCGAGGGCGAGGAAAGCTGTCTTTGTGGGATTTAGAGATGGAGTTAAAGGCTTTAAGTTATGGGATCCACAAGACAAGAAGATAGTTATTAGCAGAGATATCACATTCGATGAGGTGTACATAATGAGGCCTTGAGTCCCTCAACAGGTGGAGGGAGACCAGACAGTTGAGATATCACAGCAGGTGAAGGATGATGTGACTCCACCCACTCCAGATAACATTGTATCCATTGAGGCTCCTAAAAGCAGTCTTTGTGGGATTTAGAGATGGAGTTAAAGGCTTTAAGTTATGGGATCCACAAGACAAGAAGATAGTTATTAGCAGAGATATCACATTCGATGAGGTGTACATAATGAGGCCTTGAGTCCCTCAACAGGTGGAGGGAGACCAGACAGTTGAGATATCACAGCAGGTGAAGGATGATGTGACTCCACCCACTCCAGATAACATTGTATCCATTGAGGCTCCTATAGAGGTGACACTGGGAGGAGATGAGATGACAGCCGGACAGATAAAGGATACAATAGATGGTGAGACTCAAGAGCAGGGTCACGTTTCAGGGGTCCATTGCAATAGATTGACCGAGGAGGGTGATTCTCGGCCAGCTAGGATTGCTGCATCCAATTGTCGGAGATTTGTGAGAGATCTAGAGCTTTATTTTAGGGTTTGATCGGTAAGATTTATAACCCTATTTGTATTCTCTTGATTTCTAATAGTAAGAACTCCCCCCCCCTCCTTGCCCCGTGGACGTAGGCAACTTGCCGAACTACGTTAAACTCGTTGTCTTGCTGTGGTATTGTGTTTGGCTTATTAGTTGTGATTTATCTCTTGTTCTTATTCGTGTCGCTTCGAGGCTTCCGCCGCGCACAATAGCAAGTTATAACAATGTCCACTTGTGGAGTAAAACCATAATGCAGCTTTGTATAAAAGATCTTGGACCGATTCTTCAATGTCCTAAATGAAGCTTCTATTTTGGACCTAAGAGAGGAATATCATAAATTAAATAATTCCCTTCTATTTTTCGTAGTGTTCCTAATATATTCTTTGAGATGATATCATACACCATGATGTAGAGAGATGAATCCTAGCATTGTAGTATATCCTGCATCACAAAAATAATATTTACCTACATTTGCTTAACATAATTAATTAGTAGTCATTCAATTATTAACTATCAAATTACTAATTAAGTTTAAATTACATTGCTCATGAACCCTCAAATCATGAGGTTATGATATGGATAACACATCTTGAAGGATCCTATAGTCATTTGCATATTCTTCTCATCCTACTGACACATAGGCGAACAATTTATTAGGGGTGCAGACTATAAGAAAATTTTATGACCTCTAGTACTACAAGTATAGATGGCAACCTTGCAGACTATAAGACCATCTCCAATGGCAAGGCAAATATTGCCTTTCTCTCTCCTTCCACCTCACTTTATTCTCTCTCCACATCACTTGCCTTTTCCAATTGCCTTTCAACTCCACAACAACTAGTTTTTCAAAAATTAACTCACTTTATCTTTCCTCCACATCACTCAACCATATACCCCACCATATTTATTCATCCTATTATTCTTATTTTTTATATATTTTAATCGTTATTATATTTACTAATATATTTATAATTATAAAATTTAATTTTTATTATGTAATAAATAATATGTATTTTTTAATAATTTATAATTTTCAAAAAACTTAATTTTTAATGCAATAATTAATATATTAATTTTATAAAAGAAAACAACACACACTATTATTAATGTAGTGGTAAACCAAACATACATAATTTATTGAAAACGTACAAGAAAAAACACACCAAACATACATAGTTTATTGAAACATGCAAGAAAAAACACACCAAACATTGAAAGTTTTTGACATTTCTATTCGAAGGTTGCTCCAAATTTTTGCCAAATGTGCTCGACGAGATCCTTTTTCAACTGAATGTGTTTGGCCCTATCACGTAGATCGGCTCTAGTATGAATATCCGATTCGGCTCGGGCTTGAACGTGCACTTCAAATTGTGGCAACACTTGTGTTTGGACATTGAAAGAGGAGCTAGAGCTAGCGCTAGCATTGTTCGATGGTTCGAAGTAAATATTTTCCCAGTTCCGCGAATATGTATCTCGTTCATCCTCGACTATCATGTTATGTAAAATAATGCAAGCCCTCATTATTTTACCTAAGACCTCAATGTCCCACATTCTAGCGGGCTGGCGAATAATAGCAAATCGTGCTTGGAGAACCCCAAATGCGCGTTCCACATCCTTCCTACATGATTCTTGTTGTTTGGCAAACAACTGCGCTTTGTTGCCTTGGGGCAATTGAATTGATTGGACAAAGACAGGCCATTTCGGATATATTCCATCTGCAAGATAGTAAGCACGATTGTATTGTCGCCCATTGACAATGAAATTCACCTCCGGGGCTTCACCGGACTCAATATCGTCAAATACCGGTGACCTATCTAGTACATTAATGTCGTTCAATGTACCTGGCAAACCAAAAAAAGCATGCCATATCCATAAATCAAAAGATGCCACTGCCTCAAGGATAACTATTGCCGTCCCCTTGTGTCCACTAGTAAATTGCCCTTGCCAAGCCTTAGGACAATTCTTCCATTGCCAGTGCATGCAGTCGATACTTCCAATCATTCCGGGGAAACCACGCTCCTGACCAACTTGGAGTAACCTCTGCACGTCTTCCACATTTGGACGTCTTAAGTATTCATCTTGAAACAAAGCAATTACCCCATCGCAAAAATTGCGAGTGCACTCAATTGTGGTGGATTCTCCAATCTTCACATACTCATCACATGCATCTGCGGCGACTCCGTATGCAAGCATGCGGATGGCAGCTGTACACTTTTGGATAGGTGACAAGCCCAATTTTTTTGAATTATCACGCCTTAGAGTGAAGTAGTTGTCATAATTTGATAATGCGTCTACAATTCGTAGAAACAATGACCTTTTCATTCGATATCTTCGGCGAAACTGCATGTCGGAGTAAGTGCATGACTCGTCGAAGTAGTCGGCCATGAGCCTTTGATGGGCTGCTCCATGATCCCTATGCAGATATTTTTTTTTTGTGTGGTCGTTCGTTTCTATGTTGTAACTCTTCAAGAAGTTGTTGTTGCCTATCGAGTATGGAATTTTCCAACTCCCATTGTCGTTGGACCTCTTCAAGGTTAACCATATTTGGGGGTAGATCCATTGGATGATAATTAGAGGAAAGTATGAAGTAAAATGCTTTGGTTGATATTCATATGATGTGCACTACCAGATTTATAGTGAATGAGCTCCGGATTCCATTCAATTTAGTTAACTAAATTGAATATGAAGATAAGATATTGAGTAGTCATAGTCTTGTCTGAGCTAGTGGGTTGATTATTGATTTTGGAGTGTAATGCAGTGAGTAGTCATAGTCTTGTCTGAGCTAGTGAGTTGATTATTGATTTTGGAGTTTAATGCAGTGAGTAGTCATATCCATGTCCTTATATTCGTCAGAATGTGTAGTCACACAATATTCAAACAACACTATTATTCAAACAAAACATCGTAATTCAAACAACACTCTTATTCAAACAACATGCTTACTAAAGAACATACATCACGACAATAAAACACACATTATTATGAAGAACACGCAATTCGATAATAATACACGGAATATGCAAACTAGTTCCCAAACAATTCCTTCTTCAACATACTATACGCCGCTTCATCTTCATCATCTCGGGCCTCTTTGTTCTTCAAGCTCAACCACATCTCTAACTTCTTATTACGATTGTACTCCTGGATAGCTGAGACTTGAGTCGCCCTGTATTGTTCATTAGCGTCACGACGAGATGCTAAATCGGACAACTCTTCCTGAATGGTAACCTTTGATTTTCTTGAAGTTGATGATTTACTAGATGAAGCTCTAGCTTTCTTCTTTGTTGCATCCCTACCTTCCGGACGTACAAGGGAATGAATAGCAGAATCAACGTCATCGCTACCACTCTTTCTCTTAGATCCACTACTTCCAGATTCAGTTGCTCCTGTGATATATTTGGGTTGGTGACGAACCAACTTCCACTCATCCAACAATTAAAACTTTGTACCTTGGTTTTCACTGTACAACTCTAGACCTTTGGATATGTAGTCATTGTCTGACCAACCACTACGTCTCTCCCTAGTAGCAGCACTATAACAACCAACAAAGTTACTAATCTTCTTGTTGAGGTCACGAAAATGACTTTGACATTTTACAATGTTCCTCTGTATCCCACGATCGGAGTTCTCATTCACGTAATCAGAGATTTTGCCCCAAAAAGTATCACCCTTTTGATTTGAACCCAATTCACTGTCAGTACTGTAGTGGAAATAACCAGTTAATAACAACTTGTTCTCTTCAAAAGTCCAACTGGCGTAATTTCCTTTCTTCGCTGATTGTTGGGTTGGAGCTTCAAAACTGTGGGGAGTATCCCCACCAAGTTCTCCCAGAGAGATTTGTGTAGAAAATTGTGGGATATCAGTGGATCCACTACTAAAGCGAGGTGTGTTTGGCTCACTAGTCGGTTCAATGTTTGGAAAATTGACATGAGATGGAAGAGAGCTGTTTCCAGGAACTGGTTGATAGCCATATGGCATATAAGGATGATTATACGGGTATTGCATTCCATAAATTGGTGGCATCATATTAGGATTTTGATAGCCATATGGCATGTAAGGATGATTTTCAGGCCGTTGTGTATTTGGATTTTGAGGTTGCATATTCGGATTTTGAGATTGGTTTGGATAGTTGTAATTTGGGAGAAAGTTTAAGTTAACTGAAGGATCCATGAAGGATGTTGAAGATGGAAGAAGAAGAAAAAAATGAGAGGGTGAGAATGTGGAAGTTGGTAATATAAGGAATGAAGTGAGTAAAAACTTGATTTTTTTTTGTGTCCAAATAACATAAACTCAAGCTCTATTTATAGACCTTGAAAAATAAAAAATAAGGATGAAAAAAAATAATTAATTTAGAGCAATTATTGATATAAAAAAGTCATTTAAATAATGGAAGAAAGAAAAACAAAAGAAAAACAAAAAAAAACAAAAGACATTCTCTTTTGTGAACATGGACACGCGCCTGTGTCCCTCTCACTGTCCTAGCTTCGCTGACGTGGCGCAAGGAGATTGGTTAATGCATTTTTTTGAGAGCTGTTTCCAGGAACTGGTTGATAGCCATATGGCATATAAGGATGATTATACGGGTATTGCATTCCATAAATTGGTGGCATCATATTAGGATTTTGATAGCCATATGGCATGTAAGGATGATTTTCAGGCCGTTGTGTATTTGGATTTTGAGGTTGCATATTCGGATTTTGAGATTGGTTTGGATAGTTGTAATTTGGGAGAAAGTTTAAGTTAACTGAAGGATCCATGAAGGATGTTGAAGATGGAAGAAGAAGAAAAAAATGAGAGGGTGAGAATGTGGAAGTTGGAAATATAAGGAATGAAGTGAGTAAAAACTTGATTTTTTTTTTTGTGTCCAAATAACATAAACTCAAGCTCTATTTATAGACCTTGAAAAATAAAAAATAAGGGTGAAAAAAAATAATTAATTTAGAGCAATTATTGATATAAAAAAAGTCATTTAAATAATGGAAGAAAGAAAAACAAAAGAAAAACAAAAAAAACAAAAGAGATTCTCTTTTGTGATGGACACGCGCCTGTGTCCATCTCAATGTCCCAGCTTCGCTGACGTGGCGCAAGGAGATTGGTTAATGCATTTTTTTTGTTTTTTTTAATGGAAGCTGCTGACAACCCGTACCATTGGAGAAAATTAACCGGTAGGCAAATTTTGCCTTTTCTCTCTCCACCTTTTCATTTGCCTACCCAATTGTTAGCCATTGCACCCAATAACATACCCAATTGTTAGCCATTGGAGATGGTCTAAGAAAAATTTACGACCTCCAGTACTACTAGTATAGATGGCAACCTTGCATCGACATGTGTTCAACCGATCATACAAACGCAATCCTATATAATAATAAAAAATGCCATCATATTACATCCTAAGCATTGAGGACTACTTTATTAATATTTATTTAAGAATGGATAGATTACCTTGAAATAAGTGTAATATGAAGGGTTGTTGGCAATCTCAAAAGGTATGTCAATTAGTGCTTGCCTCGTGTAACGAGGACATAACTAACAAATGGCTTCTAACACATTATGTATCTACTTACTGTTTTCCTTGACAAAATGAAGTTCAATCTTATATTTCTGTTTTTCATTTTATGACCCATTATGTTAAAAAACATAGCAAGTTCTTCTTTCACTTCTTGGTTTCAGGTATATCTAATTAGACGTTTCCTCATCATCAACATTGATAGCTTAAACAAAGTGTCTTAACGCATTCTTACGTAATCTAGACAACTATCACTAAAACCATTCATCTATCTATCCATATGATAACTTCTCATTTCATTTCTCATAACCCTATGTATTGAATTTGATACTCTAGTTTTATGAGTGACAGCCCTCCATCTAGAGATCATCCTCATAGTCCTCCATCTAGATATCATCTCTGGGCCATGCTAACAATTGGTATCAAAACAGTCATTACATCCCCAAACATTATCCTCATAACCATTCCTTCCTCCACATTATCCATATACAAGACCCAAATGACATTAACATACTATAATTTGTTCATAAATAGGAAGGTACATAATCATATAATACCAAAGATAATGAGCATGCAAGTAATATCTATACATGTTTTAATACCTATTACAAGAAATCGAAACTGAAAATACTAACATTAAACAAAGATATGACTTATAAAGTAGTAAAATTTTGTTTTTTATTTTTTGCATGCATCAAATTAACACAATCTAACAATTATTAAAAATTAAAGAAAATTATTAATTAATTACTAAAACTATGATTGTCTCTTGCATGCACAAGCATTGAGAACTACCAGAACTTGTGATTTTTTTTGCTTGAATGGAAGTAGGATGTAAATAAACAAAAACTATCAGCTCTCAATATCAATTAATAACAATATTTCCATATGCACATTAGATAGCCCCCCATATAGAATCTGAATATATAACATCTTTAAAAGTTTGTAACGTCCTATTTTTAATTTTATATTTCTCTTGTTTTCCTCAAGATACCTTTTACTATTGGAACTTGAAAGTAGAGAAGAGCGAAGTATTTCTTTGAGGAGGGCTCTGGTAATGGGTAAGAAGTTTGATATTTCCTTTTCTTTTGTTGTATATTCTCAAGGAGATTACTCACCATTTATAGGGGCTAAACCCACTATCTCAACAAACCCCTCAGATCTTCCCCTTGAGAGATATTCTCTCAACAAACCCACGTTCAAAATTTTCACAATTTTTTCTACTGAGAAAAGTTGATTTGGTCATATTTGACTGAGTCAAGCTAACATCTCCCACTTGACCAAATTAACCAAATGACATGCCTCCCACTATCCGTGAGATCAGATGTTTCTTCTTATCATTATTCTCACTATCCGTAGAGAGTGACTCTTATTTCATTATTCCTGAAATTTTATTCGGACTTATTTATTCCTAAGTCCCATCAAACTTACATGTTTGACAAAAAATTTCGCTGCTATTCCTTTTGTCAAAGGATCAACAACCATATATGTAGTAGGGATATAAGTCACTTTGACTTCTCCCTTTTCTACAATATCTCGAATATAGTGATACTGGATCTCAATATGTTTTTTTGGAGCTATTCGTGCCACTATTAATTAAGCTAATTACTGCTTAATTATCACAATAAATATCAATAGGTCCTTCTAACAAATTGAGATCAAGATCAATCAAAAATTAACTTATCCAGACAGCATATGTAGTTGCCATACTGCAAGCTATATATTCAGCCTTTTACGTATATCTAGCAACACACCCTTATTTCTTGCTACTACAAGAAACATCTCCTCCTCTAAAGATGAATAAGTGTCCCAAAATGGACTTTTCATCATCTTTATCATCTCCGAAATCAGCATCAGAATAACCGAAGAGTTCAAGTGAATCAGGTTGATAAACTAATCTATGAGTCAATGTACCTTTGATATACTTCATAATACTTTTAGCAACTTCCCAATATGCTGGTCCTAGATTACTTTGATATCGACTGACTAGACTCACAACATAAGCTATATCAGGCCTGGTGCACAATATTACATACATCTGTTAGCCTTCTTGTTTTGATGATGATTTACAAATAATTTACATTAAATATTATTTGTCTAGTATTTGTGTTTTATATTTATTCTAGGCAAACAATATGTTGGAGGTTGGATGGAATTGCGCCTCAACGATGATATCAAAAAGAGGTTGGCGGATATTGATATGAAGCTATGCACAATTCAAGTCAAGTTCTAGATCAAACTTCATCCTACCAAGACGAGCCTATATGAAGATCACAAGCTTGAGTATATAGTTTATAGTGTTTGTAGTATAGGTTTATACTTGTGTGTTTAATACTCTAAGCTCAATTATACACACACACACACATATTTCTAGTTTTTTATTAAAATATAAGTGTTTTTAATAATATATGGCTTTATTGGTTTATGAACGTAACGTTCATTAATTATATACATCCTTCATTAAGTCTATAAAATTATTTTATATGTTTTCAAGACATGTATATGTATTTGTGAGTTTTTGTAAAATGATGAGATTTCACAAATGATGAATGATATTTGAAAAATTCCTTTTTCAACATGTTCAATATCATATTTATAAACTTTCCCCAAAGTCTTATATTTTTTGGAATTTATTTGATAATTTTAAAGTAGGTTTAAAGTTGAGATTTACTGTGTATTTCATGTTCATGCATGTTTTTCATAAAATGATGATTTTTCATTTTGGTAAGTGTAAATTGAAAAATCCTTTTTATAACATGTTCACTTACATGTTTATAAAGTTTTTACAAAGTTTCATGATTTTTTGAGTTGATTTACTATGTTAAATTAATTTTACAAAATCGTGTGTCTCAGCAGTTTTCATAATCTGGAATATCTGTGTTAAAATATTTATTTCTCACAAATGGAAAGTGATATTTCCGAAATTATTTCTCTAACATGTTCATCTACATGTTTAGAAATGTTTATAAAAAGATCATACTTTTTAGAGTTGATTTACTATTTTTATTTAATTTTATAAAGATAGCTACATAAAATTCCCGAACTGCCAGAATCTGTCATGCATGTCATAAGTCGACTCATGAACAGTGCAAGTCGACTTGCTATAGTGTAAGTTGACTCATGAACAATGTAAGTCAACTTAGCAGATGTTTTTCAGCTTGTAACAGCTAGTTTATGAGTCGACTCATGAACAGTACCGAGTCGACTCATAACACTGTAACAACTAGTTTTTGGCTGAGTTGTTTTTTAGTTTTTTGGACTTTTCACTTGGGTTTTCTTGGTTATTTGGGGCTCCTATATATTGTTAGACCCTAGGAGGGGGGGGGGGGGTGTAAGAATGCTAATCTAATCCGATTAAATGCCAATTAAAACTAATTCACAAGTTATCCTAGTAAGTATGAAATGCAATAATATATATGAGCTAGGATAAACAATATACAATATGATATATCCTAGCAAAGAGACATATAGCAAAATATATATGCAAGGATATATAAACTAACACAAGGGTAAACAATATAAACTAGATAGTGGATCATAAAAAGGATGAGTAATGCACAATTGGCGATATAAGATAAATGCAAAAACAACTACGCCAAAGACAAGCTCAAACAAGCAATATGATCACAGAGTTCGAACCTTCCGTCCTACGTCTCCGCTCTCCACTCCCGAGGAGAAATCCACTAACACAATCCGGTTTGGAAGCCGGAACTTCTTCTACACACTCGGTTTTCTAGCTAACCGAAAACTCTACAACTCACACTCTTGCAATCACACTCTACATCCACTAAGTGTTGGACCTAGCCGTGTCTCCCTCAAGTGCTCGGTTACAACCTCTCCCTAGGCACGTCAACCGACGCCACTCCTCTTGGGACGATCCCCGACTCTCACCACACACTCCTCACTCGGTGTACAAGAGTATTACAAAGTAACAAATGATTGTTCTCAACTATGGATGAGAACTCAATTAAGCACAACTCAAAGTTACAATCTCTCACCACCCAACTATACTATGTATGAAAGATACAATAAGCTCAATGTGGGTGTGTGTAACAATGAGTAAAATAAAATCTAACACAAATAGCAAACTAGCAATAGTAAGAATATGAAAATCAATAACGAAATTGCTAGAGAAAAGAGTTAGAAAACTTCTCTATAAACACAAAGAAGAGGATGAAGAGGATTGAGAATGAATCCCTCAATCTGCAGTGAAAACTTCCTCCTTTGTAAACAGAAACCCAATCTTTTAAACAAACAGTAAAACCCTAAACCCTTGTTTAAAAACTTTGTTTAAAACTCTTCTTGATTACATGAAAAGAGATCAGCAATTGGGTATTTATACCCACTCAAGATCTCAACAAAAAAACCAAACAAAATGACAAAACAGTCCCAGACAAATCAGCTCAGAAATAGCCGTTAGTGTCTAACGGATCTATTGTCGGTCGACCGACAGAACGTTCGGTCGACCGAAAGAAAGAATTCGGTCGACCGACGGAAAATCCGGTCGACCGCGAGCAGGTCTGAAAAACAAAGAAACAAGCAGAGACTTCGTCGGTTGACCGGTAGACCGATCATTTGATCTTTCTTCACTGGGTCGACCGGATCGGTCGACCGAAATCTGATACATGAAAATAAATGCTGAAAACTGTTTTGCTGATTTTAAAACCCTGTTTAAAAATATCAAATAAATTTCAAAAAATGTAAAACTTTGGGGAATAATTGTAGACATGATAATAAACATGCTACAGTGACTGGTTATCAGAAAGGACTTCCCAAATGAAAAATATCATCATTTTTCAAATATGTTCAAAAACATGAAAACCTGAAAAATTGATATTTTGATATTTTGACAAAACACGAAAATGTAAACATGTGAATTTTGATATTTTGGCTAAACCAACTTTTGAAACTTTACAAAATGATTTTATAGACTTGAAGAAATATGTAAGCTATTGTTATGAAGTCTATAAATAATGAATGTAGTATTTTATCAAAATACACATATAATACATTAAAACATGATTTCATTGAACTCACTAAAATTGATATTGATGAAATCATATATATGCATATGAGTATGAAACAAAAATATGTTTTCTAATTATATTAAATTGTTTCATATTAAAACTTGAAAACTATCAAACCAAAACATATATGTATATATATAACTATATATATACAAAAACCAAAACGTGTATGTGTGTATATGATTGAGCTTAAAGTACTAACACACATAATATAAATTCCTAAACTAAATTACCCAAGCAATGATCTTGATCTTCAATAAGCTTGACTTGGTAATCTCGCGGATGAAGCTTGAACTTGGATCTTGAACTTTGAATAGCAAGGCTTCACCGACATTCCGCCAACCTCCTTTGGATATGATCGTTGAAGCTCTATTCCATCCATCCTCCAACAACGTTGTTTGTCTACAAAACATAGGAATGCACAAACACTAGACAAACAACATTAGTAGTAAATTGTTTGTAAATCATCATCAAAACAAGAAGGCCAACAATCTCCCCCTTTTTGATGATGACAAACAATTTACAAAAAAAGGAATTTAAGGTCTAACCATCTTGAGTTAAAGATCCAAGTTATCTTATTTGTGCTAATCTTGTTTTGATTGCATTTGCATCTTGCTTGCATATTTTTACAAATTATGAATATGAATGATGCATCTTGTTTAGGCTATGATTCTAGTATTGCTCCAAAATTCAATGCTTTCCCCTATGCTCAATGGTGTTTTAGATTCAAAATATTTGTTCAATCTAAAAATATCGATTTATGGGAAATCATTGATTGTGCTTATATTGTGCCCACGTTGGAGAAATCCAAGTGGAGCAAACATGATAAAAAGATGTTTATTATGAACAAGCTTATGTTAGAATTTTTATTAAATGCATTTGATTCATTTATGTCTAACAAGCTTGATTCTTTTGATAGTGCTTACACCTTATGGAAATTTATTGAAGCACATCAAGGGGACTTGGAGGCGATCCAACAAGCTTTGGCGGATCCGGCTTCAAGTTCATGTGGAGCGTCATGCACACGTGCACTAGGCGATAGCCCTAGTGAGGTTTGCGAGTTCGAACCCGATAATGATTTATCTAGTGATGAACTTGCTTGTGCTAGTGAAAAATTATTGCATGCCTTTAACAAATTGCAAAATGATTTCATTAATTTACAAAGCAAGCATGTAGAACTTATATCCGATCATGAGAAGCTAGCTTCCAATTTTGATATCATTTCCAAAGAAAATGTTGCTCTTAAAGAAAGTAATGATATGTTAAAATTGGAAAATGAGAAATTATCATCATCCATTTCTAGCTTATCTCATGCTAAGATTGATGCCATGTTAGAAGTAGAGAACATAAAGAATGATACAGCTTCTTTTATAAATAACTATTTATGTTCTACTTCTAAAAATGCATATGTGCCTAAAAATAAAGATTTGAATCTTATGAAAAATAGTATTTCATCTTTAGATTCAACTTTGAAAATATGCATTAATAATCATAAGAGGCTTATGGACATGTGTGCCAAGACTAAGTCAAAATCATCCACTCATTATGCACACATGTATAGCAAAACTTATAAGTGTTCTATTTGCGGCCGTCAAGGTCATTTAGCTAAGTTTTGTTATGATGCACACAAACATAAGAATTCTAATGTTCCTTGTGCATCTCATATAGCTTCTTCATCTTGTACACTTACACATTCACATGCTCATTCTCACAAAGTTCATCATAAGCATGCTAGTGTGTTCAAGTGTGATCATTGTGGTCGTTTTGGTCATTTGGCCAAATATTGCTTTGATTTGAAAAGAAAATCTCATTTGACAAATGCTTTAAATAGACCACATGTTTTTAAATGTGATGTTTGTGGTAGGTTTGGACATCTTGCTAAATTTTGTTTTGATATACAAAAAGCTTCTAAATTGCAATATGTTCCAAATAGACCATTGTTTAAGAATGTTTCTCATTTGCAAAATAATTTTAAAAGAAAATCTTTGTTTGCAAATTATTCCCGTGCACGAGCTAATGGTCCACAAAAACAAATGGATCTCTTTCATTGCACAAATTGCAATCGGAAGGGTCATTTGAATGAATATTGTTTTGACCATGTTAGTGCACCACATATACCTAAGAGGGTTCATAACCCTAAGGTTTTGAGCTTAAATGATAGAGGTCATGTCCCTAAATCTTTTGGTACAAAGAGTTCTTGGGTACCAAAACAAATTTGATTTTCAAACTAAGAATTTTAATGTTTTTATCCTTCTTTATCTTGGTTTTGAAAATTATGCTTTGAAATCTTTTTTATATGAAAACAATTTATAATTGATAAAATCTTTTGTTTTCATGATTATTTGTTTTGTTTTGATGAGAGGTTTATACTTATATGGCCCTCCGGATTTATTGGGTGTTTATTCCCAAATCATGTTTACCGGATGCTTAAATGTAATGTATTCTATATGTGGTTTGATCAAATCCCACAAAGAAAATTCATTTCATTGATCAAACATCGGTTTTGGATATAAATTTTGATTTATGAATTCTTTTGGTTGATTTGTTTTCATTTGAAAACTTTTTGCATGATTTTCATGTTTCTTTTCATTTGATTTCATAAATCTATTTTTATACATGATTTTTATGTTTATGTTTTGAGACACATTATTTAAATGGCATATTAATATGTGTCATCATTGTATTTTTGTATGTGAGTCTTGTTTAGCATGGTTATGCTTGCTCACATGTTTGCCTTGCACTTCATTTTATATATTCCATATGGCTTCTTGATAGGGGGAGAAATCCCTATATCTTTTTATGTTTGATACTCACCCATGCTTATTGATAGGGGGAGCTTTCGCTCTCTTAATCCTTTTGTCCCCTTTTTAATGTTGTCAAAGGGGGAGAAATATGAGTATACATTTATATGCATGTGTATTATCTTGTATATATTCATTTCCTTTCATGCATATATCTTCTTGTTTATATGCATGTGAATTATAATTCATATATTCATTTCCTTTCATGCATATATCCTTTTTGTAAATTGTTTGTCATCATCAAAAAGGGGGAGATTGTTGGCCTTCTTGTTTTGATGATGATTTACAAACAATTTACTACTAATGTTGTTTGTCTAGTATTTGTGTTTTCTTATTTATTATAGACAAACAACGTTGTTGGAGGTTGGATGGATTAAGCCTACACGATCATATCAAGAGGAGGTTGGCGGAATAGTGGAGTGAAGCAATGCACATTCAAGTCAAGATCCAAGTTCAAGCTTCATCCGCAAGTGTACCAAGTCAAGCTTAATTGTGTGTTAGTACTTTAAGCTCAATCATATACACACATACACGTTTTGGTTTTTGTATATATATAGTTATATATATACACATATGTTTTGGTTTTATAGTTTTTAAGTTTTACTATAAAACAATTGAATATAATTAGAAAACACATTTTTGTTTCATGCTTACATGCATATATATGATTTCATCAATATCAATTTTAGTGAGTTCAATGAAATCATGTTTTAATGTATTATATGTGTATTTTGATAAAATACTACATTCATTATTTATAGACTTCATAACAATAGCTTACATCTTTCTTCAAGTCTATAAAATCATTTTGTAACGTTTTAGCCAAAATGTCAAAATTCACATGTTTACATTTTCGTGTTTTGGACTATTTTGTAAAATGATGATATTTTTCATTTGGGAAGTCCTTTCTGATAACCAGTCACTGTAGCATGTTTATTATCATGTCTACAATTATTCCCCAAAGTTTTACATTTTTTGAAATTTATTTGATATTTTTAAACAGGGTTTTAAAATCAGCAAAACAGTTTTCAGCATTTATTTTCATGTATCAGATTTCGGTCGACCGATCCGGTCGACCGATCATTTGATCTTTCTTCACTGGGCGACAGAGAGTCTGTCGGTCGACCGGGGCCCCGGCCGCCCGACGAAGTCTCTGCTTGTTTCTTTGTTTTTCAGACCTGCTCGCGGTCGACCGGATTTTCCGTCGGTCGACCGAATTCTTTCTTTCGGTCGACTGAACGTTCTGTCGGTCAACCGACAATAGATCCGTTAGACACTAACAACTATTTTTTTGAGCTGTCTTCTGGGGACTGTTTTGTCATTTTGTTTGGTTTTTTTGTTGAGATCTTGAGTGGGTATAAATACCCAATTGCTGATCTCTTTTCATGTAATCAAGAAGAGTTTTAAACAAAGTTTTTAAACAAGGGTTTAGGGTTTTACTGTTTGTTTAAAAGATTGGGTTTCTGTTTACAAAGGAGGAAGTTTTCACTGCAGATTGAGGGATTCATTCTCAATCCTCTTCATCCTCTTCTTTGTGTTTATAGAGAAGTTTTCTAACTCTTTTCTCTAGCAATTTCGTTATTGATTTTCATATTCTTACTATTGCTAGTTTGCTATTTGAGTTAGATTTTATTTTACTCATTGTTACACACACCCACATTGAGCTTATTGTATCTTTCATACATAGTATAGTTGGGTGGTGAGAGATTGTAACTTTGAGTTGTGCTTAATTGAGTTCTCATCCTTAGTTGAGAACAATCATTTGTTATATTATGCTTATTGAGAGATTCACTTTGTAATACACTTGTACACCGAGTGAGGAGTGTGTGGTGAGAGTCGGGGATCATCCCAAGAGGAGTGGCATCGATTGACGTGCCTAGAGAGAGGTTGTAACCGAGCACTTGAGGGAGACACGGCTAGGTCCAACACTTAGTGGGTATAGAGTGTGATTGCAAGAGTGTGAGTTGTAGAGTTTTCGGTTAGCTAGAAAACCGAGTGTGTAGAAGAAGTTCTGGCTTCCAAACCGGATTGTGTTAGTGGATTTCTCCCCGGGAGTGGGGAGCGGAGACGTAGGACGGAAGGTCCGAACTCCGTGATCATATTGCTTGTTTGAGTGTGCTTTGGCGTTCATTCATATTTATGTTCATATCTTATATCGCCATTGTCATTAGCTCATTATCTATATCATCCACTATCTTGTTTAGATTGTTTACCCCTTGTGTTAGTTTATATATCCTTGCATATATATATTCATCATATAGGATATATCTCATTGTTCATATTGTTTATCCTAGCTTACATATCTTGTTGCATTTTATACTTACTAGGATAACTTGTAAATTAGTTTTAATTGGTATTTAATTGGATTAGATTAGCATAAGACCCTAATCACCCCCCCTCTAGGGTCTAACATATATATCCCACACCCTCTAACTTCTGAGGACACTTAAGAAAGTTTTTAAAAGAGCTTTAATAAGTTTTTTAGTGCGTTTAAGGTTTGTTTCAAGATTGTTTAAGTGTGAAGAAGTTTTCACAAGAGGAGATCAATTTCGGTTTGGTCTTTCAATCTTTCAATCTCTCTCTCTTGTATTTAGAGAAGTGTTTCTAAACTCAAATCTCTAGCTTGTTTATGTTTTAATTGTTATATTCATATTTGCTAGATTAATTTGAGTTTATATTTGATTTTCTCATTGTTTGCACACACACCCACATGAGCTTATTGTATTTTCATACATAATATATTTGAGTTGGTGAGAGTTGTAACAATTGAGTATGAGCTTTTATTGTGTTCTCATCCATATTAGAGAATAAACAATTGTTGTAATTGTGCTTTAGTGTGAGGTTCACTTTGTAATACACTTGTACACCGAGAGGAGTGTGTGGTGAGAGACGGGGTCGAATCCAAGAGGAGTGGCGTCAGTTGACGAACCTAAGGAGAGGTTGTATCTGAGCACTTAAGGAGGAGAACACGAGCTAGGCCAACATTTAGAGGGTGTGAAGTGTATTTGCAAGTGTATGAGTTGTAGAGTTTTTGGTGAACTAGAAAATCGTATTGTGAGGTGTAAACGTTATTCGGGTGAGCGTAGAAAACCCGGTTATGAGAGCAGATTTCTCCCCTGGAGTGGAGAGCAGAGACGTAGGACGGAAGGTCTAAATTCTGTGATCATATTGTGTGTTTGCATTGTTTATATTGTCCTATCACAAATGTATCTTTAGTTTAGATTGTTTACCCTTGTGTTGTTTATATCTCCTTGCATATATTTCACCATATAGGATATATCACTTATCCTTACATATATCTTGTTTTATATCATACTTGTTAGGATAGTTTGTTGAATTATTTTTAATTGGCATAAAATCAGATTAGATTAGCATAAGACCCTAATCACCCCCCTCTAAGGTCTAATAATTGGTATCAGAGCTTGGTGCTCTTTGATTTAAGCTCTAATCACCTTGAATTAAAGATCCAAGTTATCTTTTTGTACTAATCTTGTTTATATTTCATTTGTCTTGCTTGTATATATATATATATATATATATACTATTATATATATATATATATATATATTATATTATATATATATATATATATATATATATATATATATATATATATATATATATATATATATATATATATATATATATATATTATATAGAGCAAAACTTCTGTCAACTTAAGTGGACGTCCACTAAGTTTCTTATCCATTGATGATCACTTGATTGAGCCTACATTGTGGATGATCCGTTCCGTTCAACTTGATCTACATATTCTAAACCTCAACACACCAAATTTGAGATGAACCCGTCGTAGTTTGACCCTTCATCCACTCGTATCAATTTTAACGGTTTCGAGTGATAGAACTTTTACATGGCTCGACGGAGGGTCAAACCACAACGAGTTCACACCAAATTGGTGTGTTTGGGGTTTTAGAATATGTAGATCAAGTTTAACGAGCGGAATCATCCCAATATAGCTCAATCGAGTAATCATCAATGGATAAGAAACTTAGTGGAGTCGCACTTAATTGACAGAAAGTTTTGCTCTATATATATATTATATATATATAATATATAATATTATATATATATAATATATATTATAAATATATATATAAATATATATATTATATATATATATATATATATATAATAATATATAGCATGTACATGAATTGTGCACCTTTGTTAGGCTATGAATCAAATATTGCTCCTAAATTCATTAATTTTTCCTATGCACAATGGGCTTCAAGATTTAAACTATTTGTACAATCTAAAAATATTAATTTATAGGGAGTTATTGATAATGCTTATATTATACCCACTATGGAGAAATCCAAGTGGAGTAAAAATAACAAAAGATTATTTACCATGAATAAGATTGTGTTAGAATATATGTTTAATGCACTTGATTCTTCTATTTCTAACAAGTTTGCTCATTTTGATAGTGCTTACAAATTGTGGATATTCATAGAAGCACATCATGGTAACTTGGAGGAGATCCAAAGGATTCTAGCAGATTCTTCCTTAAGTAATATTGGAGCTTCATCATGCACACGGCCACTAAGCATTAGCCCTAGTGTGGTATGCGGTTTCGAACCCGATAATGATTTATCTAGTGATGAACTTACTTGTGCTAGTGAAAAATTATTGCATACCTATAACAATTTGCATAAAGATTTTATTGATTTAAAAAGCAAGCATGCTAATTTAGTATCCGATCATGAGTTGCTAGGTTCCAAATTTGATGTCATTGCAAAAGAAAATACCTTGCTTAGAGAAAACAATGACTTATTAAATTTGGAAAATAAAAAATTGACCTCATCCATTTCTAGCTTAACTCATGAAAGAGATAATACCATGTTAAAAGTAAAAAACATAAAAAATGATACCGATTTTCTTTATAGAGTACTATATATGTTCAACTTCTAATAAAAATGCACATGTGTCAAATGATGAGTTATCTATTGTTAAAAAATTGTATTTCATCTTTAGATTCAACTCTTAAAATATGCATTGTTAATAATAAGAAACTTATGGACTTTGTACAAAGTCTCGTGTTAATTCTTTCAAATCCAACACTTAATATGTACATATTTATAGCAAAATTTATAAATGCTCAATTTGCGGTCGTAAAGACCATATTGCTAAATTTTGCTATGATTCACAAAAACCTACAATAAATAATCATAATTGTGCATCCCATCAAGTTTCGTCATCATCACATATACACACACATGCACCTATTGCTCATCATAAGCATGCTCTTGTGTATAGATGTGATATTTATGGTTGTTTTGGCCATTTGGCAAAGTTTTGCTTTGATTTGAAAAAGAATTCTAGTTTACCAAATGCTTCTAGTAGATCATATGTTTTTAAATGTGATGTTTGTGGTAGATTTGGATATCTTGCAAAATTTTATTATGATACGCAAAAAGCTTCTAAGTTGCAATATGTTCCAAATAGACCATTATTTAAGAATATTTCTCATTTGTAAAATAATTTTAAAATACAATCTTTATTTGCAAATGATTCCCGTGCACGAGCTAATGGTCCACAAAAATAAATGGATCACTTTCATTGCACATATTAAAATCGAAAGGGTCATTTGAGTGATTATTGCTTTGACCGAGTTAGTGCATTATATGCGCCCAAGAGGGTTCATAACTCTAGGGCTTTAAGCTTAAATGATAGGGGTCATGTCCTTAAACTTTTTGGTACCAAGAATACTTAGGTACCAAAACAAATTTGATTTTTAAACCAAGAATTTTAGTGTTTTTCTTTTTTCTTTTCTTGGTTTTGAAAATTATACTTTAATTTTTTTTAACATGAAAACAATTCTTTTTTTGGTCAAGTTCTTTTGTTTTCATGATTATTGCTTTTTTTTATGAGAGCTTTGTGTTTATATAACCCCCCGGATTTATTGGGTGTTTATTCCCAAATCTTATTTACCAGGTACTAAAAGTCCTTATATGGGTTGGAACAAGCTTAAGAGCTTAATATGGTTGCCTCTTTTTTTTTTTTAAATCAATGATGATTTGGTTTTATACTTTTAAAGATGATTTTTTTTAGTTCATGATTCTTGTACGTTTTGTAATCTTATTTTTGAACTACAAAAATTTTGTTTTGATTTGTTGCTTTGAATTCATTATATAGCACAAATAGATGATTCAAATTTTAAATATGCTTTACAATGCATTCTATATGTGGTTTAATCAAGTTCTACAAAGAAAGTTTTCTTTATTGATCAAACATTGTTCTTGGACTTAAATCTTGATTTATGATTTCATTAATTAATTTGTTTTCATTTGAAAACTTTTTTCATGATTCTCATGTTCCATGTCTTTTGATTTTATAAATCTATTTTTATACATGATTTTTATGTTAGTGTAATGAAACACTATTTTCATAATGATATATCATTATGTGTCCTCATTGTATTTTTGTATGTGAGTGTGTTTAGCATATTTTTTATCTATACTTGCTCACATATTTGCCATGATCTTTTATTGCATATATTCTATATGACATTTTGATAGGGGGAACAATCCCTATATTTGTTTTATACTCACCCATGCTTATTTGTAGGGGGAGCTTTCGCTCTCTTTATCCTTTTGTTCCCTTTTTGATGTTGTCAAATGGGGAGAAATATTTTGAGTATATTCTTTCTTACTTATATACATGATAATAATAATTTATATATTCATTTCTGTAAGACCCCGTAGATTTTGATAATTTATATATGTGACTATTAGTGAAAAATAATATTTATTTAAGATAAATATCTTTATGACATGGTTGTGCATGAAATCTAGCATGTTTAAGCTTATGAGGATGTATATATGCATCAGAGTCGAAGAACTCAGTTTTCAGCTCATGATCGACCCATGACTGTCATGAGTCGACTCATGATATCATCTCCCTTTGTTATAAGTCTCTGCTGAGTCGACTTATTATCTTATGAGTCGACCCATGAGTCATGAGTCGACTCATCGGGGGTTTTCTGAGTTTTGTGGGTCGGGTTTGTTTGGGTTTCGGGTCGGGTTTTAACTGTTCACATATATTCTCCTCCACCCGAAAACACATCTTTTCATCAGTTCTCCCCAGAGAAACCCTAGCCTCCTCTCCCATTCAAAACCCTAGTTCATTTTTGGGTATTTTGGGAGATTTTCGGGGGATTTCAGCAGCTTCTTTTGGATTGCAGCGAAGGGGATCGTTCTTCATCACATCTGAGGCGAGTAACATCTCGCCCAATCCTTCTCCCATGTTTTTAATAGTTTACAAATATTTTTCATGATTTTTATTGAGCCTAAGACTTATTTTCAAGTATAAATCAATGTTCTTATTAGGGTGAATGCTAGAAATCATGCGTTTCGGATTTAAAATCCTCACCAACGAGGTTTTGATAAAAACCCAGATCTGGAAATTTATTTAAGAATGACAAATATGAGTTTTATTTTGATTAAATGCTTTCACTCATGTTTAGGAGTTAAAAGTTAGGTCTAACATGCTAATGTTCGTTTCTCATGCTATATATGAATTTATCACTGCCTCATAGTCTCGAATTGATAGTGATGGAGGTGAAGATCAGTATAGAGGGAGTACGGAACGAGATGGACGAGCTGCAGTTGTGAAACATCCAGTTTTTATCCCGTGAGTCGACTCATGACTCATCATGAGTCGACTCATCAGGTTGAGTCGACCCATGATTGTCATGAGTCGACTCACGAAGTCTTTTCCTATTATCATAAGTTTCTGCTGAGTCGACTCGTAACTGATCATGAGTCGACCTATGAGACATGAGTCGACTCATAACTGAACACGAGTCGACTCATCGGAGTTTTTTTCCCTATTTTGTTTGTATTTCCGCTTGATCACCTACTGTGCTTATATTTTCATACAATGTTCATATATGATCGGGGGTTCTGTTGAGCTTTTGTTGAACATGAGAATGTTGCCTTGTTTAACGGGTATTAAATTGCAGTATTTATGATTTTATCTACACATGTAAAAATGATTTTTCTGACACAAGCTTAGATCTGTACAGCGAGGCATGTACAAGAGTAGAATATGTATACTATTAGTATTCCATGATTCTTATACACAGTCCTCGTGTTGGACTATAATCCATTAAAGTCCTCGTGTTGGACTATAATCCATTAAAGTCCTCGTGTTGGACAATAATCCATTACAGTCTTATGTTGGATAATTGCTAAACCTTGAGTATGTTTCTTAACCGAGTTTGGAACACGACATATTATATGAGGCTGAGACTTGATAGCTACCTAGGCTAGACATGACACTTATTGTAGCTTTGACATGTTTAAATTGTATCGGTAGAGATGGATTTGTTTTCTTTTCTTCATTTATTTCTTGTGTTAAGCCTCGGGTTTAGTATTTAGGGATTTACAATTTGAGATACAAGGTATATGCATAAGGGTTTCCTTGTTTGGATTATTTCGCTCGACGTACCTATGCTCGTGTTGTAACTTCCTAAGTACTAAAACCTACTATTGTTAGTATAAATGATTTTTAGCTATTATACAATAACTGTATGTTCTGTATACAACAAGCCCTTTCCCTTGGGGTTGGTTGTGATGTTGCTCGCTAGCACTTTGACGATCGTTGTCCCTCCCCCTTTCAGGTAATGAGCCAGGAGCCTGGAGAGTCGCAGGTTGATGGCGATGCACTTTAGCTTCAGCCGTCTATTTAGTTATATTTTCTTTTGATATCCACTGTAGACTTTTGTGTAGACATTTGAGAGTTTTATTCTAGAAGTTGTAAATGATGTGTGCCTTATTTCCTCTTGTCAGACATTTTGTATTTGAGACTTGTTGAGAACTCCAGTTAATTTATTTCAAACATTTACTTGTATTTCAGTATATTAGATGATGAAATATTAATTTGAACTCTATTATTTCATCAGTTGATTTTTGTATTATCTCTTACTTGCTTTGTACATACACCTGTTATTGACTCTACTAGAGAGATAGTAATTATGATGGTGAAACATGTTATTGCACGGTGTGGTGCATGACAGGTTTGACATTTCTGGTTTCACATCGGACTGCAGCCTTGTGTGAACCTAGGGGCGCCACAGTTGGTATCAGAGCTCTAGTTCCAGTATCCTTAGGATCATCCTGTGTCAAGTCGTGGAGCTAGGATAGCTAAGGATTTCCTAGTATGAGTGAGGACGGTATATGCGTATATCTCAAAATTTTGAGAATATTTTTTTATGACAACTATTTTTGTTTAAAGTATATGTGTGAATACTATATGGTGTGAAAATCGTATTGTGATACATTATGTATGTATATATGTCTATCTTGACTCATGAACTCTTATTTTCTTATGATCAGAGAGAAATGGCAGGACGTGGCAGACCCCGTACTCACAGAGCCGTTCAGGCAGAGCCCCAGCAGGCTCCACCTGAGCCATAGCAGGCTCTACCCGAGCAGGAGTAGGCACCGCCTGAGCCGCAACAGGCTCCCCAGTACCTCATTGATCTCATGGCTCCTATCATAGCTAGGATGGCAGCGATTGAGGAGCTTGTGGTGAGTCATATCGCGCCACCGACACCACCACCACCACCTCCAGTAGTTCCACCACAGGGGATACCAGCCGTCCCAATCAGAGAGAGAGACCCAGAGGTAGCACCTGCAGCTATTCCACCAGCGGTACCGGATAGAGCCACGGAGCAGGAGGCTTGGCTCCGCTTGGTAGAGAGGTACCAAAAGATGAGAGCACCAGAGTTCCAGGGCTCTTCAGACCCACTTGTAGCCCACAAGTGGAAGGAGGATGTGAGTAATGTCCTAGACATACTCAATGTAGATTCAGTTTAGAAACAAAGACTAGCATCATATAGTCTGAAGGGGGATGCCGGGAGATGGTACCGATTCTAATTTCCATTAGAGCAGCGGATGATCCTCACTTGGGAGAATTTTGTTTACTTATTTGATGCACAATATGTTTCTTCTGCAGCACGGACTGGGAAGGAATTTGAGTTGTCTCGTTTAACTCAGGGGGACATGTCAGTTGCAGAGTTTGAGAGAAAGTTCATGGAGTTGCTGCATTTCACGGGGATGTGGCAGACAGGAGAGCATCAGGCTCAGATGTTCCTAGCAGGGCTTCACCCTAATCTTCGCCGATACCTTGTCTCGAGGAAGTTCTATTTAGCTGAGGCCTCCACCTCACAGGAGAATGAGACATCTATGTTTCAGAAGGACAAGGAGGGAAAGACTAAGACAGGACAGATTGGAGACAAGGGGAAGAACAAGAGGTCCTTGACAGGACATCAGCAGCAGCAGCAGGGCCCTCATAAGAGGGGACCCCAGCAAGATCAGAGGGCACATTATCAGCGCAAGTTTCAGGGGGTATGCTTTAACTGTCGCAAGGTGGGACACAAGGCATCAGAGTGTCGTAGTGCACCAGCAGGAGCTCAGCCAAGCAGAGGTCCGAACCAGCAGCAGCCGGGATAGTCCGAACCAGCAGCAGCCGCGATAGCAGGGTCGAGGTCAGGGTCAGCAGGTCAGGCTTGAGGCACCGCCAGCAGCGCAGAGGCCAGAGGGGCAGGTTCGAGCAGTCCAGGAGGCCCCCCAGGGATAGATTGTCCCGTATTTTCCAGCACCAGCGGTAGAGCAGTCTTCAGCACCAGGCAGAGTATATGAAGTGGTTCCTCGTAATCATGGTGCCAGTGGTGCAGTTGTGGAGGGTACGTTCCTCGTGAATTCCTTTCCCGCCCGTATTCTTTTCGATTCGGGAGCTTCGCATTCTTTCATTTCGTATGCTTACATGGATAGACTCCAGCTCGTAGCTCATTCGTTAGACACCCCTTTATCAGTCTGGAGAGCGTTTGTAGGAGGTGTATCATCAGTTTAGACGAGTCCGAGTTCATAGTCGATCTGATAGTTTTGCATATGTCGGAGTTTGATGTCATCCTTGGTATGGATTGGTTGTCGTCCTACCATATTAGTATTGACTGTTTTACGAAGATAGTCAGTTTGCGAATGTCCGATGGGTCCGAGATGATTGTGGCCACTTCTCAGGGCAATCGCTTTGCGGAGTCGTTTCTGGCATTCATCGATGAGGTGATGTGACGGGATCAGAGTTCTGATTTATTGGAGACTAGAGTTATCTCAGATTATCAGGATGTCTTTTAGTACATACCTGGGTTACCTCCTGTGAGAGAGGTTGAGTTTTGTATTGAGTTGTAGCCGGGCATAGCCCCGATATCCCACGCACCTTATCGCATGGCACCAGCTGAGATGAGGGAGCTTCAGACCCAGTTGGACGAGTTGTTAGCTCAGGGTTTTATTCATCGGAGTCATTCTCTGTGGGGCGCGCTGGTCCTCTTCGTGAAGAAGAAGGACGGCAGTATGAGATTGTGTATAGATTATCGGGAGTTGAACAATGTCACAATCCGGAATAGGTATCCACTACCTAGGATTGATGACTTGTTCGACCAGTTACATGGGGCGTAATTTTTCTCGAAGATTGATCTTCGTTCTGGTTATCATCAGTTACGGGTTCGGGAGATGGATATCCCCAAGACCGCTTTCCTCACGCGATATGGATCTTTTGAGTTCTTGGTCATGCCATTCGGACTGACCAATGCACCCGCTGTATTCATAGAATTGATGAACCGGGTTTTCCGTCCCTTCTTAGATCAGTTCGTGATTGTTTTCATCAACGACATCCTCATTTATTCGAGATCGGAGGCAGATCATGAGCAGCATCTCCGATTAGCTTTGCGGACCCTACGGGAATACCAGTTATACGCCAAGTTCAGCAAGTGCGAGTTTTGGATTTCAGAGGTCAGATTTCTCGGCCACATTATCAGCAGAGAGGGCATATTAGTAGACCCAGCTATGGTTACAGCAGTACTTGATTGGGAACCGCCGAAGACAGTGACGGAGATTCGTAGCTTTTTGGGTTTAGCAGGTTATTACAGGAAGTTCATCCAGGACTTCTCAAAGATTTTGACGCCCCTTACACGCCTTACGAAGAAGGGTGTACAGTTTATTTGGAGCACAGAGTGCCAGGAGGCCTTTGATACATTGAAGGCTAAGTTGACCTCTTCGTCGTCTATACAGATGCATCTTTGGCAGGATTGGGAGGCATTCTTATGCAGACTCAGAGAGTAGTAGCTTACATCTCACGGCAGCTGAGAGTGCATGAGCAGAACTATCCTACTCATGACTTAGAGTTAGTAGCAGTGGTATTTGCACTGAAGTCATGGAGGCACTATTTGTATGGAGTGCAGTTTGAGTTGTTCACAGATCATCAGAGTCTAAAATATCTTTTCTCTCAGAAGGAACTCAACCAGAGACATCGGAGATGGATTGAGTTTATCAAGGACTACGAGTTCGCGATTCAGTATCATCCCGGGAAGGCAAACGTCGTAGCAGATGCTTTGAGTAGGAAGCGTCGACATCGGGTTGCGGCTTTAAGGTGTTCATTGTATAGAGATCTTCTTACCCTTAGCCAGTTTGATTTTATACCTGAGAATGGTGGTACCGGTGCATTTTTGGGACCTGTGTCAGTACAGCCATCTTGGAGTGACAGAATTGTCAGAGCTCAGTTGGGAGATTCTTAGATCCAAATCCGTAAAGAAGAGAGTTCCAAAGAGCCTAAGGTCGATTGGACCATTGGAGCAGATGGAGGTCTACGGATGAAGGGTAGATTAGTTATGCCAGCCAGTACCGAACTGAAGAGGGAGTTATTTGATGAGGCGCACCGTACTCGGTACACAGTATATCCAGGGACTACCAAGATGTACAAGGACCTGAAGAGATATTTCTGGTGGAGTGGCATGCGAAGAGAGATTTCAGAGTATGTAGCCAGGTGTTTTACTTGTCAGCAGGTGAAGGCAGAGCATCAGAGACCGGCATGGACACTTCAACCGTTGCCTATTCCAGAATGGAAGTGGGTAGACATTTCTATGGACTTTATTGTAGGGTTGCTGAAGTCGAAGAAGGGGAATGATTCGATTTGGGTGATAGTGGACCGGTTGACGAAGTCATCACATTTTATTCCTGTGAGGACTACTTATACAGCCGAGGCGTATTCAAGGATCTTCATTCGAGAGATAGTTCGACTTCACGGGGTTCCGGACACGATCGTGTCGGATCGAGGATCAGTATTCACTTTATATTTTTGGAGGAGTTTCCAGGACTCGTTTGGCAGCAGACTATCTTATAGCAGTGTATTCCACCCACAGACGGATGGTCAAACAGAGAGGGTGAACCAGGTGTTAGAAGACATGTTGCGGGCTTGTGTCATTGACTTTCAGGGCAGCTGGGAGGAGCATATTCCACTGATAGAGTTCGCTTATAACAATAGTTATCAAGCAACGATTGGTATGGCCCCATATGAGGTATTGTACGGGAGACCTTGTAGATCACCGATATGTTGGACAGAGCCGGATGATAGTTTGATGCTTGGACCAGAGCTTGTGAGGCAGACTACTGAGAAGGTAGCATTGATCAGAGAGCGGATTCTAGCCGCTTAGAGTCGACAGAAGAGCTATGCAGATAAGAGGCAAAGACCCCTAGAGTTTTAGATTAGGGATTTGGTTATGCTGAAGGTATCTGTAACAATCGTAATTTTTCGATACGTATTTAAATAATTTTTCTAGTATTTAAAATGTTATATTATATTTTATTAATACTTTTCCTAATTTCTGGAATTTTTTGAATTTTCAAATAAATAAGTAATAAAATATATAGTCTTGTATTTTTAATTCTACTAAATATTAATTTACGGTTTAGTGATTTTTATAAATAATCCTTTGGTCACTGACATTATTAATGACCTTGTTATTATTGATATAACCTGAGCATAGTACAGTAACATATAAATATAAATATAAATATAAATATTTTTGGTTATTAATAATTTATTAATATAATTCTTATTCTGAATTTTATGTAAATATTTTCCATAATCTATTTCTCCCTTAATTCTCTCTCTTTTGAATTCTTTCCATAATCCCTCGTAATTAATCCCCTAATCACTTTTTAACACATTCCATTTTTACTCACTTGATTTTCTCTCTTCAATTTCACCCGTACTCTCTCTCTTTCCTTTTTCTCTCTCCCTCTCACAATTCGACAGCTCACCTCCTCCTCTTCATTTTTAATTCCCTGCCCTCTCTCTCCAATTATTCTCTTCATCTCCAAGAAAACCACCACCCTCTTCTGCTTCTTCCTCCCAGCACCGAACCCGACCACCCAAACAGCCCCGCTCCGCCTCCGAGATCGCCGTCTCACCGCTCTTTCTCTCTCCCTCTCACAATTCGACAGCTCACCTCCTCCTCTTCATTTTTAATTCCCTGCCCTCTCTCTCCAATTATTCTCTTCATCTCCAAGAAAACCACCACCCTCTTCTGCTTCTTCCTCCCAGCACCGAACCCGACCACCCAAACAGCCCCGCTCCGCCTCCGAGATCGCCGTCTCACCGCTC
>NC_033799.1:48921083-48966120 GCF_001876935.1 Asparagus officinalis
TCCTCCAGCAACCGCACCACCACCAGTCACAGTCACCTTCCCCTGAGCCTCCTCCCCGTTCGCCGCTGCCTTGAGCCGCCGAGCTCCGACGATAACACGCCCCTCACAAGCTCGAACCAGCCCCGCGCCGCGATCGTCGATCTGTTCGACGCGTAGGCAAGATCCCACATCACCTTATTACCATTATAATTTCTATATATGTTAATTATTATAGAATAGGTGCAAAGTGTAAGTGAGAGTGGATTTGAAAAAGAATGAGTATGATCAATAAGGTGAGAAGGAAAAATGAATAAAATCAAGAAACAAAAATAAAAAAAATCAAGAATGAAGAACAAAATTCAAGAATAAAAGAAAATACAAGAAATTAAAGATGGTGGATTCAATTATAGATATGAGTAATCTAAAATTGAACCCACTTCTTAGAAAAGAATGATTCCCTAGAGGGTTCTAGCCTAAAGGCGAATCAAACAAAATAAAAATAAACAAAAAGAAAAACTAAACCCAAGAGGGTTCTAGCCTCAAGGTGAATAGTATAAGAAATTAAAATCTAACTACAAAATAAATTGCAAAAATCTAAACTACAAAATAAAATTGCAAGAATTAAATGCAAGAAAATAAATCTACTCTATAAGCATGAAATAAATCTAATCTATAAGCATGAAATAAATCTAAGGCAAGAGGGTTCTAGCCTCTTGGCTATTTAACAAGAAAATAAAATCTAAACTACAAGCATAGAAATAAATCTACACTAATAAGCAATAAAAAAGAAATAAAAGAGAAAACAAACCTCCAAATTAATCTTCATCTCTAACTTCATCATCCAACAAAGAGAAGAAAAATTTAAAGTGGTAAAAAAATTATTTTATTAATTATAACAAAAGTTATAAATTTGGAAGGCCTTCTCAATTAAGAGTGGCCCTCCTCTCCAAAAGGAGTTACAAAAATTTTCACACCTCTAACCCCTCACTCTCTACCCCTATTTATAGTAAACATCAGTGAATGAGAGCCATTGGATCAAACTTGAGCCCCAAGACAAGCAAAATCAGCCATTGACGCGCGCTACAGTAATCTGGCATCGATGCAGGCATCGATGCAGGTATCGATGCCAGCATCGATGCCCACATCGATACCCACTATATCCAAATTCTGATTTCACGGATAGCTTCGTCTCGTCGAGATAGGCGATTTTCATATATTATATGTTAAATTCCGCCTTCCGGATTAGGAGATATCGTCGTTTCTTTGTGGCCAACCATTTTGAATATGATTTCTTTTCATATTGGATTTTTGATTTTCTCCGGCTTCTACAGGCTACACGACTTCATTCTGGGCTTTTGGATAATTTGGAAATTGATTTTCCAATGTGCTTCTTTGCTTCATTTCTTCATTTAATCAATGGGTTTTTGTTGAGAGATGAGAGTTTGAGATTTATTCTTCATTAACCTGCAATTAAAAGATAAAAATAATTATTAGTGGTATATTTATTCATATAAAATAGATAATGAGGGTATAAAATTATAATAAAGCCGCCTGCACCCGAACTCGAACCCGAGTTCGCCGCCGCCGGCCGTCCAGACCCGCACCGCCTCGCCGTCCAGCCGCCAGCGCCGTCGGCCACCTCTGTCACCACCAAGCCGCCCTCTCCCTCTCTTCATCCCTGATCTCCCTCCGGCTTCCTCCAGCAACCGCACCACCACCAGTCGCAGTCACCTTCCCCTGAGCCTCCTCCCCGTTCGCCGCTGCCTTGAGCCGCCGAGCTCCGACGACAACGCCCCTCAACCAAGCTCGAACCAGCCCCGCGCCGCCATCGTCGATCTGTTCGACGCGTAGGCAAGATCCCGCATCACCTTATTACCATTACAATTTCTATATATGTTAATTATTATATATGTTGTTTAGATTATGATATTATGCGTGGGATGATGATGAATGTTGTTAAGTATTATTGTGATAGATTACTTGTATTTTGAAAGCTAGATAAATTTTAAGAGTTGTTATCGAAAAAGAAAATTAGAATATTTAAAAAGAAAAATAAAAAAGTTACTGTTCATATAGAATAATATATAATAATAATAATATATTTAAAAGGTTATTTTTGAATAATTTATGAGAAATAAATTAAAAGGATTTATTTTGGAATTAATAAATTTATGAGCATGATGATTGGAAATTTTGATATTTCATGTATATTTATTTGATAGAGGTAGTTTCATCTTGTACTGTTATTAGTAGTTGTTCACGATTCTTGTTCATGTTCCACGACACTGTTAATTAGTATTTATTGCATTTATCATCCTTTATTATAATTGAGAATCGTTAGGAGTTTATGACTATAGTGATCTATGTGACATGAATAAGATTTAGAGGCTTGTGTGTTGCTGGCTTAGAAAATAAGAAGAGTCGGGATGGGAAGTCTTGGTACATGTGATTAGATGTGACTGTTTATGTATCCTTTAGGGTTGCTCCAGTGAACCGATACGCATTGGGGTTAGTCTGTTAGACCAGTGAACCGATACGCACTTGGTTAGTCTGTTAGGCCAGTGAAACGATACGCACTGGGTTAGTCTGTTAGGCCAGTGAAACGATACGCACTGGGTTAGTCTGTTAGGCCAGTGAAACGATACGCACTGGGTTAGTCTGTTAGGCCAGTGAAACGATACGCACTGGGTTAGTCTGTTGAGCCAGTGAACCGATACGCACTGGGTTAGTCTGTTGAGCCAGTGAACCGATACGCACTGGGTTAGTCTGTTGGGTCAGTGAACCGATACGCATTGGGGTTAGACGGTTGGAACAGTGACTTGTTATAGAATGGCTAGTTACATGAATTGTTACTTGGATGAGTTTTGATCCTTATAAGATATAGGCCTGTTATGTTTCTTTCCATACCTAGATCAGGATTAATATTTAATTATTTGCAATTCGAGACACACGATATATACATGAGGGTTTCCTTGTTTGGATTATTTCGCTCGACGTACTACGTCTCGAGTTGTAGATTTTTAAGTATTAATTCCATCTAGTGTATGAACATGTTACTTGGATGATTATTTTGATCGCTAGCTGCATGATTTTGTTACCCGGTTGATTTACGGATTCTTATGATTATCATGTTTTGGTAGTGGATTTCATGTTGATTTTGTTGGATTCTCAGTTGTACGTCCTTTTATCATTTCTATTATTGTATCGATTTCTGTTTTGGTTTCCGTTCGTTCTTTATTTTCTTTTGTGGGGTCTTGCCGTGCGCCTTGCACCTGACGTACACCTGTTTTCTCTGGTGTACGTCAGACTTAGATGAAGAACAGGTTCAGCTGGGAGATCATTAGGAGCCAGAGGATTCTCAGCAGGAGTATCATGTAGACGGAGCAGAAGAAGAAGCCGAAGTCTAGTCGTCTTTTTATTATCTGTTGGTCCTTAGTTTACTTTTGTAGCATTTCCTTTTTCGCTTGATCATTGTATGTATTCATTTGTTCAGTTTTGTATAAGGGCATGTTTGACCCGTATTTTGATGTTTCGGATGATATTTCTTTTATGATATGGATTATTCAGTTCTGGGTTGTCTTTATATTCTTGCTGATTGTGATCGGGGACCTGTGCCTTCGTATTGTTTGTATTTCTTGACGCTTAGCGTATTAGATTGAGAAGACGGGGTCTAGCACTTATCTCTTCTTAGTTTAATACGTCGCGGGCTTGCTCGCGTCCCGATTCCCTAGTATTTTGGGAAGCGGGGCATGACAGTATCACCTATGAAAGGCGTGCAGCGATTCGGTAGGCGAGGGAAGCTTTCACCGAGATATATTGGACCATTCCGAATTTTGGAGCGCATTGAAGCTGTGTCATACAGACTAGATCTTCCAGCTTCTATGTCTAGTATACACAATGTATTCCATATCTCCTTGCTCAAGAAGCACTTGCATGATGAGGAGCAGCAACGAGTGTTGGATGCACCGGAGATTGAGCTTCGGGATGATTTGACTACTATTGAAATCCCAGTGTCTATACTTTCTAGAGAAGATAAGAGACTCAGGAACAAGGTGATTCCATTGGTGAAAGTTCAATGGAACCGAAGTGGACTTGAGGAAGCTTCTTGGGAGCGTGAGGAAGACATGCAACGCGACTACCCACACTTGTTTGAGCAGGTAAATTAATTAAAGTATTTATGATGTGACTTCTTACTTGTATATTTATATATGTACCTTGATACTTATATTTAACACTAGAATGAGGATATTTTCACTTAATTCCTAATCTTTCAGAACACATGGTATATACATGGGGGGTTCCTTGTTTGGATTTTTCGCCCGACGTACTAGTTCCATTAGATTAGGGGTTGAGTAAGAATATTACCATTATAGATCGTTAAGTATGAATATCACTATATGCTGATCTAGCGATTAATATTGCGAGATGTGTATGTGTGCGGGTTGGATTTGACCCTTGTCGTACTTTTCAAGTACCATTATGAGTTAGATATGATTTCTGAATTTCGAGGACAAAATTCTTTTAAGGGGGAAGAATGTAAGACCCCGTAGATTTTGATAATTTATATATGTGACTATTAGTAAAAAATAATATTTATTTAAGATAAATATCTTTATGACATGGTTGTGCATGAAATCTAGCATTTTTAAGCTTATGAGGATGTATATATGCATCAGAGTCGAAGAACTAAGTTTTCAGCTCATGAGTCGACCCATGACTGTCATGAGTCGACTCATGATATCATCTCCCTTTGTCATAAGTCTCCGCTGAGTCGACTCATTATCTTATGAGTCGACCCATGAGTCATGAGTCGACTCATCAGGGGTTTTCTGAGTTTTGTGGGTCGGGTTTGTTTGGGTTTCGGGTCGGGTTTTAACTATTCATATATATTCTCCTCCACCCGAAAACACCTCTTTTCATCAGTTCTCCCCAGAGAAACCCTAGCCTCCTCTCCCATTCAAAACCCTAGTTCGTTTTTGGGCATTTTGGGAGATTTTCGGGGGATTTCAGCAGCTTCTTTTGGATTGCAGCGAAGGGGATCGTTCTTCATCACATCTGAGGCGAGTAACATCTCGCCCAATCCTTCTCCCATGTTTTTAATAGTTTACAAACATTTTTCATGAGTTTTATTGAGCCTAAGACTTATTTTCAAGTATAAATCAATGTTCTTATTAGGGTGAATGCTAGAAATCATGCGTTTCAGATTTGAAATCCTCACCAACGAGTTTTTGATAAAAACCCAGATCTGGAAATTTATTTAAGAATGACAAATATGAGTTTTTATTTTGATTAAATGCTTTCACTCATGTTTAGGAGTTAGAAGTTAGGTCTAACATGCTAATGTTCGTTTCTCATGCTATATATGAATTTATCACTGCCTCATAGTCTAGAATTGATAGTGATGGAGGTGAAGATCAGTATAGAGGGAGTACGGAACGAGATGGACGAGCTGCAGTTGTGAAACATCCAGTTTTCAGCCCGTGAGTCGACTCATGACTCATCATGAGTCGACTCATCAGGTTGAGTCGACCCATGACTGTCATGAGTCGACTCACAAAGTCTTTTCCTGTTATCATAAGTTTCTGCTGAGTCGACTCGTAACTGATCATGAGTCGACCTATGAGACTTCGACTCATAACTGAACACGAGTCGACTCATCGGAGTTTTTTTCCCTATTTTGTTTGTATTTCTGCTTGATCACCTACTGTGCTTATATTTTCATACAGTGTTCATATATGATCGGGGGCTCTGTTGAGCTTTTGTTGATCATGAGAATGTTGCCTTGTTTAACGGGTATTAAATTGCAGTATTTATGATTTTATCTACACATGTAAAAATGACTTTTCTAACACAAGCTTAGATCTGTACAGCGAGGCATGTACAAGAGTAGAATATGTATACTATTAGTATTCCATGATTCTTATACACAGTCCTCGTGTTGGACTATAATCCATTAAAGTCCTCGTGTTGGACTATAATCTATTAAAGTCCTCGTTTTGGACTATAATCCATTACAGTCTTATGTTGAAAAATTGCTAAACCTTGAGTATGTTTCTTAACCGAGTTTGGAACACGACATATTATATGAGGCTGGGACGTGATAGCTACCTAGGCTGGACATGACACTTATTGTAGCTTTGACATGTTTAAATTGTATCTATAGAGATGGGTTTGTTTTCTTTTCTTCATTTATTTCTTGTGTTAAGCCTCGGGTTTAGTATTAAGGGATTTACAATTTAAGATACAAGGTATATGCATGAGGGTTTTCTTGTTTGGATTATTTCGCTCGACGTACCTATGCTCGTGTTGTAACTTCCTAAGTACTAAAACCTACTATTGTTAGTATAAATGATTTTTAGCTATTATGCAATAACTGTATGTTCTTTATACAACAGGCCCATTCCCTTGGGGTTGGTTGTGATGTTGCTCGCTAGTGCTTTGACGCTCGTTGTCCCTTCCCCTTTCAGGTAACGAGCCAGGAGCCCGGAGAGTCATAGGTTGATGGCGATGCACTTTAGCTTCAACCGTCTATTTAGTTATATTTGCTTTTGAGCTCCACTGTAGACTTTTGTGTAGACATTTGAGAGTTTTATTCTAGAAGTTGTAAATGCTGTGTGCCTTTTTTCCTCTTGTCAGACATTTTGTATTTGAGACTTGTTGAGAACTCCAGTTAATTTATTTCAAACATTTACTTGTATTTCAGTATATTAGATGATGAAATATTAATTTGATCTCTATTATTTCATCAGTTGATTTTTGTATTATCTCTTACTTGCTTTGTACCTACACCTGTTATTGACTCTACTAGAGAGATAGTAATTGTGATGGTGAAACATGTTATTGCACGGTGTGGTGTATGGCAGGTTTGACATTTCTGGTTTCACATCGGACTGCAGCCTTGTGTGAACCCAGGGGTGCCACAATTTCCTTTTATGTATATATTCTTTTTGTAAATTGTTTGTCATCATCAAAAAGGGAGAGATTGTTGGCCTTCTTATTTTGATGATGATCTACAAACCATTTATATCAAATATTGTTTGTCTAGTGTTTATGTTTTATATTTATTCTAGACAAACAATATGTTGGAGGTTGGATAGAATTGTGCCTCAACGATGATATCAAAAGGAGGTTGGCAGATATTAATATGAAGCTATGCACAATTCAAGTCAAGTTCTAGATCAAGCTTCATCCCACCAAGACGAGCCTATATGAAGATCACAAGCTTGGGTATATAGTTTATAGTGTTTGTAGTATAGGTTTATACTTGTGTGTTTAATACTCTAAGATCAATTATACACACACATATTTCTGGTTTATGGACTTAACGTTCATTATATACATCCTTCAGTAAGTCTATAGAATTATTTTATATGTTTTCAAGACATGTATATGTATTTGTGAGTTTTGCAAAATGATGAGAGTTTACAAACGGGGAATGCTATTTGAAAAATTCCTTTTCAATATGTTCAATATCATATTTATAAACTATCCCCAAAGTCTTATATTTTTTGGAATTTATTTGATAATTTTAAAGTAGGTTTAAAGTTGAGATTTACTGTGCGTTTCATGTTCGTGCATGTTTTTTTTGTAAAATGATGAGTTTTCATTTTTGGTAAGTGCAAATTAAAACATTCTTTTTGTAACATGTTCATTTATATGTTTATAAAGTTTTCCCAAAGTTTCATGATTTTTGGAGTTGATTTACTATGTTAAATTGATTTTACAAAATCATGTGTCTCAGCAGTTTTCATAATCTAGAATATCTGTGTTAAAATATATTTATTTCTCACAAATGAGAAGTGATATTTCAGAAATTCTTTCTCTAACATGTTTCGCTACATGTCTAGACACTTTTTTCAAAAGTTTATAATTTTTGGAGTTGATAGACTAGTTTTAATTAATTTTATAAAGACAGCTACGCAAAATTTCTGAACTGCCAGAATCTGTCATGCATGTCATAAGTCGACTCATGAACAGTATAAGTCGACTTGCTATAGTATAAGTCGACTTGCTATAGTATAAGTCGACTCATGAACAGTGTAAGTCGACTTGCTATAGTATAAGTCGACTCATGAACAGTGTAAGTCGATTCAGCATATGTTTTTTAGCTTGTAACGGCTAGTTTATGAGTCAACTCATGAACAATACCGAGTCGACTCATAACACTGTAACAGTTAGTTTTTGGCTGAGTTGTTTTTTGATTTTTTGGACTTTTCACTTGGGTTTTCTTGGTTATTTGGGGCTCCTATTTATACCCCATACCCTATAACTTCTGAGGGTACTTAAGAAAGTTTTTAAAAGGGGTTTAATAAGTTTTTAAATGCGTTGAAGGTTTGTTTCAAGATTGTTTAAGTGTGAAGAAGTTTTCACAAGAGGAGATTAATTTCGGTTTGGACTTTCAATCTCCCAATCTCTCTCTCTCTCTCTCTTGTATTTAGAAAATTGTTTCTAAACTCAAATCTCTACCTTGTTTATGTTTTAATTGTTATATTCATATTTGCTCGATTAATTTGAGTTTATATTTGATTTTCTTATTGTTTGCACACACACCCACATGAGCTTATTGTATTTTCATACATAGTATATTTAGATTGGTGAGAGTTTTAACAATTGAGTGTAAGCTTTCATTACGTTCTCATCCATATTAGAGAACAAACAATTGTTGTATTTGTGCTTTAGCGTGAGGTTCACTTTGTAATACCCTTGTACACTGAGAGGAGTGTGTGGTGAGAGATGTGGTCGAATCCAAGAGGAGTGGCGTCGGTTGACGAACCTAAGGAGATGTTGTATCCGAGCACTTGAGGAGGAGGACACGGACTAGGCCAACATTTAGAGGGTGTTAAGTGTATTTGCAAGTGTGTGAGTTGTAGAGTTTTCGGTGAACTAGAAAACTATATTGTGAGGTGTAAACGTCATCCGGGTGAGCGTAGAAAACCCGGTTGTGATAGTGGATTTCTCCCCGGGAGTGGGGAGCGGAGTTATAGGACGGAAGGTCCGAACTCCGTGATCATATTGTGTGTTTGCATTGTTTATATTGCCCTATCACAATTGTATCTTTAGTTTAGATGATTTACCCTTGTGTTGTTTATATATCTTTGCATATATTTCACCATATAGGATATATCACTTATCCTTGCATATATCTTATTGTATATTATACTTGCTAGGATAGTTTGTTAAATTATTTTTAATTAGCACAAAATCAGATTAGATTAACATAAGACCCTAATCACCCCCCTCTAGGGTCTAACAACATCAAGCTTCCAATTGCTTGAGCATAAGGAACATCTAATGGCTTCTGCCTCTCTCCAGGGCTTTGCTCCTTACATAATCTCTTTCCCATCACCAACGGAGTTGGCGTCGGATTGGAATTCTCCATTCCAAACCTTTTAAGAAGGTTTAAACTTAGCATTCTAGACTTTCTTTCTCGAATTAATTTAATTCCAAGAATATGTGATTTATCTCTCATATCTTTCATCTCAAACTTTTTGCTGAGATCTGCCTTGATTTTATTCAATATTTATATGTCATTTCCAGCGAGCAATATATCATCCACATATAAGGATAATATAGTAAACTTGCTCTCACTTTTTAAGACATATACACAATTATTTAATTTATTTTGAATAAAACTAAGTTTAGTGACTGCATCATGAAATTTGAGATACCATTGTCTAGAAGACTGTTTTAAACTATATAAAGATTTTATTAATTTGTAAACTTTATGTTCCTGTCCTTTCACCTGAAAACCTTCAGATTGTTTTATGTATATTTCTTCGTTTAACTCTCCGTCAAGGAATGCAGTTTTAACATCTATTTGGAATAACTCCAAATCAAGATATGCAACAATAGCCAAAATGATTCTAATGGATGCAAATTTAGCTACAGGAGAATACGTCTCCTGAAAATCTATTCCTGCCTTCTGGTTATAACCCTTGATAACTAACCGTGCTTTGAATTTATCAATAGATCCATCAACACGATATTTCTTTTTGAGCACTTATTTGCATCCTATAGCTTTTCTATTTTCTGGTAGATCACATAACTCCCATACCTTATTCTTTTCTATAGAATCAAGTTCTTCTCTCATAAATTCTAGCCATAAAGCTGATTCATGTGATTTCATCGCATCAGAAAAGGTTAAGGGATCTTGTTCTTTTATATTTATATTTACCGAGAAACATGATGGCTCACATGAATACAAATAGTAATCATTCATCCATGAAGGTAGTATTCTTGGTCTTTTGTTGCCTACAACCGGTTGATGAAGTATATTATTTTCCATAGGTATTTTATCATTTTTAAGGTTAGGTTCATTCACAATATTAGGGTCATTAGTAGGAACAACATCGTAATAATCATCATCTATTACAGTTAGAGGTTTTATTTCCTCTCGAACTTGTTCCTCTTCTTTTAGATTCTCTAGAAATGTAGCATCTCTGCTTTCAATGACTCCTTTTTCTTTATTATAGAACTTATAACCTTTTGATTTTTCTGAATGCCCTATGAATCTACACTTTATTGTTTTAAAATCTAATTTATCTCTAAGTTGACATGGAATGAGAACATGACTATAGATCCCCACTTCCTGAGATGATTCAAATTAGGTTTCCTCCCATTCCATAATTCATAAGGTATAGATACAACTGGTTTGGTGGGAATTCTATTTAGAATGTAGTTTGTAGTTAACAATACTTCTCTCCAAAAGTTTTTAGAGAGACCAGAATGAGACAACATGCATCTAACTACATTAAGCAATGTTCTGTTCTTTCTTTCAACAACACCATTCTGTTGTGACGTATACGGTATTATTGTATGCCTTTTAATTCCATGTTGAATACAATAACTCTCAAATTATTTAGAGTTATATTTCCCACCTCTATCAGTTCTCAAAATTTTGATTTTCAATCCAAGTTAGTTTTCAACTTCTGTCTTATACCTCTTAAAGCAGTCAAAAGCTTCTAATTTTCTGGATATAAGATAGACGTGTGCAAACTTAGAATAATCATTCAAAAGCTTCTAATTTTCTGGATATAAGATAGACGTGTGCAAACTTAGAATAATCATCTATAAAAGTAATAAAATATTCTATAGACGTGTGCAAACTTAGAATAATCATCTATAAAAGTAATAAAATATTCTTTATTACTATGAGTTTTTGACACTTAGGGGACCACAAATATCCGAGTGTATCAATCCTAAAAGTTCATTGGATATTTGTCCACCAATAAAAGGTTTTCTAGTCATTTTACCAGTTAAACAATGTTCACATGATGGCAATTGAACATTAGATAGTGCAGGAAGCAAGTTCATTCTGATAATTTCTTTTATTTTTGAAATACTAGCATGTCTTAGTCTAGAATGCCACAATTCAGACTCAGAAATATAACAGGACAAATAATTCAAATTCAAAATTTTACTATCAGAATTATTATAAACTATTAGAAGAATGAACAATTCATACTCGGGCACATATTTTCCCATAGCATGCACTTTATTATTCTTGTCTATAGAAAACCGGTTATTATAGAACCTAACTTCTAGCCTTTTCTTCATTAAGCTGGGAACAGAGATCAGATTACACCGAAATCTTGGCGCATAGAACACATCTTTGAGGACAAGAACATTATCCCCAAGATCCAATCTATATGAACCAATACCTTCTATATCGAGATATGTATTATTTCCCATATAGATTCTTTATTCTTCTTTCTTTAGATTGGTGAATTATATGACTCCATGCTTGTCCTTTGCGATATGTCTAGCTACACCAGAGTCAATTTACTAACCGCTAATATCCGTCATCACAGCATTGCATTCCGTCACATCGACGAATTCTCTTTTGCTAGTACCCTATTGTTCTAGAGGCTTATAGCCTCCCTTATTCTCCTGTTTTTCACCTTGTGGGCAATTTGGCTTGAAATGACCGAACTTTCCACAATTGTAGCAGGCTCAGCGGGGTACTTTCTTTCTCTTGAACTGCTATGATTTTGGTCCTCGCGATTGTCGTTTGCTAGAACCAGGTTTTTATAGCTTCCAGGATTATACCTCTGGCAGACAAAATTCAGTTCTTGTTGTACCATATTCAGTTTTGGTTCTTTCCTACTGGCTATTAAGTCATGTTCTATTACTATGTGCATAGGAAGATCAGTGACAGACTTAATGACATGGTTCATTCTCAATGTGGTGGCAGCCACAGTAAGGAAAGATGGTAGATTGTTCAAAATAGTTGCCACTTACATTCTTTCCGGGATTTTGATCCTAGCAGTGGATAAGTCCTTAGCCATAACAATTATTTTATTTATATGCTCTACGATATTGTCTCCCTCTTGCATATGACAAGAATTATACTTATGCAAGAGTAGTTGAATATTAACTTCAGTGGTGATGTTGTATTTTTCTTTTATTGCATTCAATATGTCCATGAAAGTCTTATAAGTTTTAAAAACTTTGATTAAACTATCTTCCATGAACATGAACATAAGGCTTTTTGCCTTTTTATCTTTCGACTTTTACTGTTCAAACCCTTTCTTTTCTTCAGGTGTTGATTTATCAATAAGGGTTGGAGCAGTGGTTTCAATTACGCATCAATATTATCATGGATAAGAGCATATCCTATTTTTTATGCCACATATCATAATTACTACCATTAAATTTATCAATTTTTTCTAGTTCTGATAGAACGAGTTTACTAGCCATTCGGTAAAGAAGTAAAACTAAATTTAATTATAAAATATGTATAAGGTTGATAATTTTGATAATTATACTAAAATAAAGTTAGATATAAATAAATTAATTAATTAAAATGAATCTGATTCTTGTGAGTTAAAAAAAAATAGCTCCAATGAAAGCGATGTCGTCACTTAGTGGTGTTGACCGAAGAATCTGTTGTCGAAGTTTCGACGTCGTTTCTGATCGGGATTGATCTAATGCGAGTATCCTCACGCGGTGCCCTTCAAGAAATGAGTGAGCCCAGGCTTCACCCAACCCATACACTTCGTTGCCCAACTTGGAACGAGCGGGCTAGTGCAGAGAATTGAACAAGCAGGCCCAGTTACAAGGCCCACGTACACACCACCTTCGCTACTGAGCTTAGCCTTTTAATATCTCTTTATTATCTCCTCTTCTCCCCAGAAATCCCTTTTCGAAGCCCTAGCCGACTCTCTCGCCTCTCTCTGCTCTTCTTCTCCTCAAAGTTTCCATCCAAATCCAAGCAATGGCGAAAAAAACAAGGGTCCAACTATAGGTATTGATCTTGGCACCACTTACTCTTGCGTCGGAGTATGACAACATGATCGAGTGGAGATCATCACCAACGATCAGGGAAATAGGATTATGCCGTTGTACATAGGGTTCTCTAATTCTGAGAGATTTGATCGACGTTGCAGCAGAGTCGTCGTTGTCACAGCAACAGTCGAGCGATTGTAGCAGTCGTCATCGACGATCAACGCAAAGTTTGAGATGACCGATCGACGTAGAAGCTCTGATACTAATAATCAAAAGCAGAGAAGAGCGACGAATTTCTTTGAGGGGGCTCCGGTAATGGGTAAGGAGTTTGATATTTCTTTTTCTTTTGTTGTATATTTTCAAAGAGATTACTCCTCCATTTATAGGGGTTAAACCCACTATCTCCACCCCCTCAGATCCGTCCCTTGAGAGATATTCTCTCAACAAACCCGTGTTTAAATTTTTCACAATTTTCTCTACCGAGAGAAGTTGATTTGGTCATATTTGTCTGAGTCAAGATAACAATTATCAGCACTAATTTTTTTCTCTAAGGCGTAAATTTAATAATATATTCTTCAAAAGCATGATTCTTGCCTATAAATTACAAAATAAACATGAAATTACCAATAACTTAAATTATTCATGGAAAAATATTATTAAATTAAACTTTTTGAGATTTGGTATTCACACAATAGTTTAATATCTAATAAATTTGTAATATAATTTGCACGCATCCAGTGTTCATTTTATCCACAAAATAAAATAATAAAATCACAAAAGAGACAAGATTCCTCTTTTAGTGGTAAAATCAAATCTTTATATTTTAAACGCAACATATAATCTCTGTAGAATAATAGATCACCAAAAAAATTATAGGCATTTTAGGGGAAAAACAGTAAAATCGAATGTGGCTTTGTACCTTTCGAATAGGGTCCATTGAACGATTGAAGTGTCAGAGATAAGATAGACTAAACCCAAGCAAGCTAAATAAGTTGAAATACACCAACTGTATGGTCGAGTTTCTTATAGAATAGAATAAACGAACAATAGATAAACAAATCTTTAGGGTTTCTGATGAAAACCCACAATCGTTTTCATCTTTTTGTTGAGTTTCTAAGGGGATTTGATCTAGGGTTTATAGCACAGAGAGATCTCCAATGGAGAAGAGATGAAAGAGGAAGAGCCGGTGAGATATAATGAGAGAGATGAATAGACAATAACTTTTATCTATTAGCTTCTCGCTTGAGAACCCACTCACCTCTTTGCCAATATTTTAATGCTACGACGTCTTTCTAGTTCTTCCTAATAGCCAATTTCGCTCAAATAGCCCAGTTGTGTAGTAATATGCCCCAAATTTTCTTCTTAGAAAAATAAATTGTAGGGAAGTTTTTAGAAAGTCTACCAAACAAGTATCATGCATTGCTTTGTTGAGTTTTTTTAATCAAGAGAGGAGAAGTGTCCTTATTCTAGTGGGAGCCTTGGACAAACGTAAGGTAAGTGGACACTTGGCCCTTGCCTCCTCATGGTGAAATTCTCCCTAATAAACCCATCAATCCTCTCTCTCTCTGCTATAGTGAAAATTTTAAGAATAAAAATTCAAAGAGAGAAAAGGGAAGAGAAATAAAAGAGGAGAAGACCAGAGGAGAAGAGAAGACAAAGTTAGGGGTCTAAACATTATGGTGTATCTTCTAAAACTTATTAGTAGAATCTTTAGTGATCTATAATATTGTAAATGAACAATTTTTCAAAACAGTCTCATTTAGATTTTTATTTTTCAAAATCGACTGTTTTTTCTTTTATTTATCAAAACCGACCCGATTTTGTGATTAACAGTCTAATTACTATCCTAAATAGTCGGGGTTGCCAACCCCGACTATTTAGGACATTAATTTTTAGGGTTTAAGGCCTTTAATTAGGGTTTAACACTATCCTAAATAGTCGGGGTTGGCAACCCCGACTATTTAGGATAGTAATTAGCCTGCTAATCACAAAATCGGGTCGGTTTTGATAAATAAAAGAAAAATCGGTCGATTTTGAAAAATAAAAAACTAAATGGGTCTGTTTTGAAAAATTGTTCTATCTGAAACTAATTTTTTAATTATGAATGTTAATTTTCCTCGATCTGTATATACACTGATCAGACCACTAACTATGTCCGGACGAGGTCATGAAATTAAGTCTGCCCTAAACTCTAGTTCACACTTCACAATATACCTGCTTGAGCAAAATCATTTAAAATAAAAGTTGTTCCACCTTCACTTTGGTACCTTTAGTATAACCCAAGACCAACTTCATACTTTTACAGTTGAACCAAACTTCAGTATCTTTTTAGCAAAATTTCCTTATCATAGAACTAAGCTTTCTTCTTCCAGTGCAAAGACAATACCCAAGGCCATTAAAGCTTGCTTATCACTCTTGTAACCAAACACCAAGGTCATTAAAGCTTGCCCATCAATCTTACACTAGTTTACACTCCACAGTTACATCTTTGATTACATCGTTTAAATAAGGAAGACCCCCATCAATGACAAACCCCTTTGAGTCATGGAGAATAAAAGAGAGAGACCAAAACCGGAAAGGATCATAGGAAGAAGGAACATCAAAGAGAAAGTAAAAAAAAAAAAAATTATTTGGACCTCTAGAAGTCATATAGTTTATTTTATGGTCCTAACCAAAAAAAGAAAAAAAAAAGAAAAAAGAGAAGAGGTGGGGGTTTATGCTAGACCCATGAAATTTTAAAACTAGCCAAACAGTCCGAACAGAGGGTTACAAAGTAATGGATAATTTAGCCTAGATCCTAAAAGAAAAAAATCCATGAAAATATGCTTTAAATATATTAAATAAAATATTTATACATTTACTATAAGTCTTTTTAGGAGTTTGTTTACCATTTAACTTTTGTAGGCTTAGGATTAAGATGTATTATTAACCAATGAGTTGATTTAAACAAATTGATATTGACATTACAAAATTTTATATGACAGGCCCTCCTTCAAATTAAGGTAATCATAACGGGACTTTTCATCGGGCAGAGGTGAGTACGCTTCTCACTAGTTATTTTCAAGAAATTCCTATATGTATTGAATTGTGAAAAACTATTTGTGTGAGAATGATATGTGTTCTCGATTTTATTAAGTGAGAAATGGGTTTAGAAATGCTCTATTGTGAAATATAATATAGTTGATTTTACATGCATATGTCTATTTGAACACAAGTTGAATATAAGTAAGCTATGTTCTTCATATATACCATTTAGACAGATATGAACGTTGCTTTCTCTTAGTGTATTTTGTGAAATAAGTGTTGAAATGAGTTATGAATTATTCTCTAGATTCCATATGTTTATCCATGACTTGGTTTTTGGAAGCCCTAAAAGAAGTAATTGATAATAAATCTCTATAATAAAGAAACCCAAGAAATATGCTATCAAGTGAAGTGATCGTCTGCCATAAGTACTAGGTGCACCAATAAGGAAGTTATCTATTTGGCATAAAAAGTATCTTCTTGGGCACCAATGATGAGGCCAACTGACAACTTATGGTAAGGCTAAGTGTATTGTACTCCCGGGAGGAAGATTATTAAAGTTATGTGCATTTGCTTTCCCTTACTACTGCACTAAAAGTAGTAGTCTTAGTGTGACGAGTGAGGGGGATTATTTTTGTGATATAATATATTTATCACTTGATACCAGTCCAAGTGATCAGTTGATACAATGAGTAAATTGACACTTGTTTTGTTTCTTAAACTTCTTATTTTAATTTCTCATATTTAATTGTGTTTTTAGTTTTATTGTATTTACTCATGATCTTGATTTATGACAAACTCATAGTTAATTTGTTGTCATACACTATTATGATATGTAGCATCGATCATTGTTACAATCCTATATGCTTTATAATTTCCAAATAAAGAAGCTAGTGCTAGCTTACATTAATATTAAGTTTTTTATCTTCATTATTTTGCTAAAAACACTAGTGCGAAAATGTCTTCACTAGGTTCTAGCTCACCCCTGGTCAACCATTTTCAGATTCTGCATAAGTCCCGATTGAAGCTGGAACTACCAACAAAAGTTGCTAAAAATATTTGTCATAATAGGCACATATTTGTAGTAAGAGTAGCTACTATCATGAAGTAGATATATTATCTTAAATGGTACAAGTATGATCAAATTGAACATGTATTTTGTATTTTGGTTCTGAACTTCCATCAACAGCAAGTGCAGTTCATCTATGATTTAAAAATGTTATGCGACCAAAATGCCTAGGCTTGACACATGCACGAGACTTGTCTCATTCACATATCACTACTATCATGTGATTGAAGCTTTTTTCTCCCTTCACTAAGGTCTCCAGGCATGATAATTGATACGAGTGTATCTTCTCTGTTTCGGGAACTTAGCGATCCTCATGAGAGCTTGATGATAGATGATTCTCATGGTTACTTGAGAATAGAAGAGTGAGAAGAGTTGGCAAAAGTAGTGGAAACAGGAAAACGGCGAAAATCAAGAAGCTGGTGAAAAGATCGACTAATGGACTAACATCGGTCGACTGATGAAGCCTTATCGGATGACCGGTTAGCCATCATCAATCGACCAATTCGACCGCCAACGATTACAGGAGTTTTGGGTCGGTAGACTGATCGAACAAGATCGGTCTACTGACAACATGCACGATTATAAGGTCTGAAAATATCATTCTGACCGGTCGACCGATGCACTCTTATCGGTCGACCGATGGAAATTGATCGGTCGATCAATAACGATACTTCGGTCGACCTTCTTCATCCTGACTTGATGCAGTGGAGAAACAGATCGAGACCATCAGTTCAATGCTCATGAAGCTCGCAATCTCATCCACGGAGGAGAAGAAGGTTGAATCTTCGTCGGGGTCTGCAGGCTATTTAAAAATCACTACAGATAGCTGATCCCCATCAAATACCGATGATGGAAGTTACAATTCGATGACTTCCAGAAGACTATAATTTAATGACTTTCACGTAGATCGATGAAGGTTACAATCTGACAACCTTCACAACAACTGATGAAAGCTCTAATCAATAGCCTTCACAATCAACATCGGGAGTTACAATCTGACGACTCTCACATATCAAAGAGTTAAAGCAAAGATTACAAAATAACGATCTTTGCAATGCTTTGACAGAAAGAGACTACAAATCGGCTGTCTCTTCAAATCAAGACACAGAAGTCCTCCCCGCGTACCAGCATCAAGACTCACTGCGTTCATAGCCGTTGTCGCAGTGCAAATACAACTCACATTCAGCTCCAAACACTACAAATGCAGCTCAGATCCAGTTGTCAACACAGCTCATGTTCGACCGCAAACGTAGCTTCTAATTGCTGTAAATAAGCTACCAATGAAACTTCCAAATCACTGCAAACGCAGCTTCTAATTGCTGCAAATGAGCTTCCAGGCGCTGCGTCCGAGCTTCCAGACACTGTGTTTGAATGTAGAATTCACGCCAGAACGCGGATTTTGCATTTGACTCATTCAAACATGAGTTGAACGGTTTCAAAATCGTTTTCCACGATCTGAGGGGATCACAACTCCACTCACGAGTGATTTAAGGGGGGGGGGGGGGCTTTTTAGGGGGGGGGGGGGTTACATCCCATAAGCCCCACTTAGGAGCGAATTAAGGGGGTGGTTATACCCCTTAATCCCCTATAAATAACTAAAAAATCAGCTTAGTTCGGATCCTTCTTCTTGGCAGCAAAGAAGAGATCCTGAGTTGGAGTTGGGGGATTGGATTTTTATGATCTAAGGAGGATTCTTTCGGCTAAAGTTTTGGAGATCGAACTTCCAAAAGGCGAGATCAAGGGCTGGGGCTTGGAAGGCATTCTTCAGCAACAAAGAATTCATATACTTAGCATATCAACCGATTATTCGGTTAAAACAACTCTTTTGACAGAGTTTTGCATTCGTTCTGAGTCATAAAACTCGTGAAGAGTTCTCCAATTATTCCAGTGAAACAAGACGTTCGGATCGTCAATGAGAAGCAAACTTGACGCAAGCATTCGAGGGAGCAATCTCATCGCTACCGTAAAGAACCCAAAATTAAATAAAGGGGGGAATCCAGATCATTCTTCTCTCTTTTGTAATCGGAAATCCAAATTGTAATTGAGATCAAGAGAATACAAATAAAACTTCTTTCATTCTTTTACTACAAATTTTCCACCAAACAGGGTCAAAGAGGCGACATGTAGTATCTGATGGAGACAATGAGTATTCAGATTCTGACGAGAAGGTCGAGACCGTCAAGAGTGTTCCACATCAAGGGGCTCAGAAGCTGGGTCTGAAGACGATCAAGCACCCGAAGCTCTATCCTTTAGGGTGGATTCAGAAGAAGGTGGGGCTGAGTGTAGTTAATCAATATACTTTTAGATTTGCACTCCACGAGTCATATAGAGAAGATCACGTACGATGTCATTCCATTGGATGTTTGTCAGGTCATACTGCGCAACCCTTATTTGTGGGATATGTACGTAGTCTATGATAGGTAGGATCAAAAGTACACATTTACCAGTGAGACCCCCGAATACTCTACGTAGCGTGACTAGATTGAGGGGCGGATACAAGAAGTTCATGGATTCAAGGCATCCCGACCAGATTCATGTTCACCAAGAGCCAGTCTTATCCAATCATGGACTGGGGGTTCCAATTCAAACCTCACGACCAGTGAGTAATTCTCCTTAAATCTTTGGAACAGATTTGAGAGAGTCCATATTGAGAGAAAGACCGATGAAACAATTCATTCGTTCATTCCAATGTGAGCGACTGATTTCTACGGTCCTCTCGGGATGCCAGTGTTGCTCATGCGCAGTCAATTTGTCGATGTTCAATTGACCAACAAATGTCGCTTTGCTCCATAACCAATGATGTTCTCGCAAGAGGAAGACTTCGGAGGATGAATACTTTAGAGTCACTTCTAACATGATCGACAGAGGGAGATCATCAGTCCCTAGCTCCGACGAGTCAGAGAAAGATCAGTCTCCTGGCTTGAAATACCCCTGAATAGGTCCGATGGAATTTATCAACATACTCAGACTCAAACGGGAGCCATTCCCCCTGTCAACTATAGGAGGTTAGCTAGAGGGACTAATTCCGATGATGAACACTTAGCCATTGCGGAGTCCCAATCATCAAACTCTTTCATTGAGCATGAGAGCTTCACCCACATGGCAGAACATTCTGAAAATCTTTCAAAGAGGGTTGCTGAGTAGGATGCCATGCTCCAAGCACAACAGGAAACCATCAATCAAATTCAGGATATGATGGGTCAGATCATTGCCAATAGAGCCAATTTCCAAAAAGCTGAGTCGTAACCTCGGTAAGAATCCTCCTGGAAAGGAGGATCGCCCACATCGAAGGCGAAACAAAAAGTGAACGAGACCTTTGATCAAGAAGCTCATCACATAGTCTCTTCATCTGAAGAAGAGAAAGAAGCCGAGAATGAGAAGAATTCTCAATCGGCTAAAATAAAAGAATTGGAAGCCTGCCTCAATATCATTACTAACAGAAGCGAGCTCCAAGACGAGGGAGTTGTCAAGCCCTATCCTGCCGAATAGGATGCAACCCCTTATCCTCCAAAATTTGAGGTCCCGACGCTACAAACTTTTGATGGTACGGGATCACCAAACCAACATATCTATCATTTCAAGTCATAGACTGGGAATGTGATATCAAACGATGCTATACTAGCTCGATTGTTCATTAGCACCCTCAAGGGAGTTGGTTTTGAAAGGTTCAGAAAACTGTCTGCGGGATGTATCCAAAAGTGAACGGATCTAGAGAGACTCTTCCTATTAAGATTCTTTAAAGAGGATACAAAAGTCTCCATCTATACCCTTCTCGCTACTAAGCAGAAGAAGAAGGAGTCCATCAAAGTCTTCGTCAAGAGGTTCAGAAACATGGCTCTACAATGTCCGACAGGTATGGCACGGTCTAAACTGGTGGAGACCTGTCGACACCACTTGCAGACCGACCTTCTAGCACAAATGAGGGTTGCAGAATGCCGTTCCTGGAGATAATAATCTCTCAAGACGAACAGGCTCAAAAGATTATTACCAGGATCAAAGCTGAAGAACAAAGTAGGCAGGATCAACCTGAGCAATCGGACAAAGCCCAATCTTATCAGTCAGAAGGGGAAGATACTACAGCCACTGAAGCCAATCCTCTTTAGTAGGATGGCAGGTCAAACAACTATCACATTAATAATTACCTCTGATAGTCAAACTTGTTAGATAGTGGCCCACTAGACGATGTGCCACGTTTACCCTTTTTCCCCCCTACACTTGTTCAAGACTCGGGGTTGGTTTATTTGTAATTCATTGGATTATGAGTAATAAATTTTCTGAGTTGTCATGTTCAATAGAACACCTCTGTCAATCACGAAATCTGCCAAAACTATCAAATTTATAATACACCTCTGATAGTCCTTTCCCCCAAATTCCCCCACCAATCCTCTTCAGTAGGATGACGGGTCCACCAAAACTATTATGTTAACAGTTACCTCTGATAGTCCATAACCTTGTTAATTCTCTTTAATAGGATGATAAGTTCACAAAACTATCACGTTAACATCTACCTCTGGTAGTCCATCAATTTGTCTATCCTCTTCAATAAGATGGCGGGTCCACAAAACTATCACGTTAACAGTTACCTCTGATAGCCAAACTCTTCAGATAGCGGCCTACTGTATGACGCACCTCTATTCTAATCGTAGTCGTTACACTCTAATGTCATTGAACGACTTGATGGATAGTGGCCCACAAGGCAATATGCCATGTCTATCCCTCTTTTTCTTCCCCTGCTAAGTCTTAATCAAGGCTGGGGGGTTGGTTACTTAGAATCCACTGGATTAAGAGTAACGAATCTTTTACATCGTCAAGTTAATATTATACTTCTGATGATCATTATCCCCACATGTAGGCGTATAAAACTACCTATAGGTCCCTGAACACAGCTCGGCACGGTGATTCGACAAACCAACGAACCATCGGGTGACATATCTAAACACGAGTGTCAGCCCGCAACACCGAAGCCAAGTGACACGCAACAAAGTGGATAAACGAAGCGACGAGGTTAACGAATCGCACGCGAGCAACGGAATGCATCCATTCGCGTGCGGAATCAAGCCAATAGTTCGGGGAGTCAACGAATCATCCAACCATAGAACGGATTCGAACTCAAACACTAAGGCGGATTTACTGCCAAATCAGGATCCGGATACTAAATCAGAGTCTAGATCAACAATAAAACTTGGATAAACCGCGAAACCATAAAACCGGACAACGGACAACACGGCACAACACCTGGAGGACTCGGCCAAAGCCGAGCCACCAATTAGTGGCCGGCCAGATCTGTGCCAAGGCACAGATCTGAGTGCCTATAAATAGGACTTGAGGGCTCATTTGTGAAGGGTTGGAATTTTTGACGGCGAAGCTCTGCTGGATTGAAGGCTCAAAACTTAAAACGATTAAAGCTTTGGAACTTTGAAGACTTGCTCTTTCAGATCCGGTGCTCGGCGATCATCCACGTCAAATAAGGCAGGAGTTCAAGAGGGATCAGATCTGAGATCTACGCGATTATACTCCGGATCAAAGCTTGGCCTTTGATCCCGAGAAGGCTACTATTTCCTTGGTGAAATAGTACCCCCCGGCTGTTATTTCCTTCGTGAGATAACACCCATTACATCGTGTAGATCCGACCGGATCTAGATCGCACGGTAGTCCACAGATTAACCTCGGCGCAGGCGAAGAACCCACAAAAGCGAGTGACCGCAAAACAAGAGCTCGTAATTCGTTCGAAAAAGGAAAGTTGTAATCTTTTTATTTTTTCTTTGATTTCGTTGTAACCGGATCTTATAAAAAGACCGGATCTTTTGTAATCGAAAAAATAGTTACTTGAGAGAACAATGGAATCAATGAAGAAAACAATTTTTCCCGCGAACAATCTAGCGACCACAGTGGGAGCCACCGATCTCGCTGCCGAGATCATCACGTCGCAGCCGCGGATCTCAATCCCGGTCGAGTCGAAGAGAGCCCGCCAGAGGCGACGTCAACGCCTGGCGCGGCAACTCGCAAAGGCGATGGAGTCCACCAACGGAGTCCGCTACCACGCGGATCTGAAGAACAGGAGAGGCAAACAGCCTCAACCACCGATGAATGGCGACTCCTCCAAGCCGCCAATGAACGAATGGGTCCGTGTCAAATGGAACCGTTCGACACTTGAGGAGTGCATTCGCAAGCGACGCGCACTATCAGCGCAAGCACGGGCTCAAGTCCAGGAAGCCTGTAGAAGGCTACAGAAGGAAGTGGCCAAGAAACCGCCACCAACCCGTCAAGTTTGGAGACCGAAGTTTGAAGCGGCGATTCAGACTAAGGCACAATTAGTGCAGCCTTCGAAGCAGGTTCAACCTCCGGCGAGCCGACCAAAGTCGCCGGTAATTCCAATAGCTTCTCCGGGAGATCCCGCAGAATCATCCCGAAGGAGAAAGTCAATCTTGGAGCGTCTCGGTCTAAATCCCAACGAGAGAGGCAAAGCTCCAGTCCAAGAACGTTTGGGCCCGATGAAAAAGCCCCGAACGACTCAACATGCTGGGGGTCGCCGCCGCCTTCAACATGACAAGGAGTTCACGGTAGCTGCGCGTGCTAATTTGCGCATTGAAGTCCAGGAGCCCACTGAAAACTCAGGCCCAAAAAGGCATGTTTTGAGGCGCGTGACTCTTGAAGGCCCAAAGAAGGCAGTTCCCCCTCAGAAGGAAACATTATCATCTGATGACGATAATGTTATACCTGAGAAGTCGTGCCAACACACGATAGGTCAAGCAGACGAATTGTACTATCGTGTTGGGGGTACGAGTAAAACCAGGAAGAGGAGTCCTCGAGGACTGGAAACTCAATGCCCCTGTTCCAAACTCATTCGGGCAGTATTGTCTGAGTGCAACTGCATCAAGGCGGTCCCTGAAAGAGTTTCGGTTTTCGAAAGGCTCAGTGCCGAAACGCCAGAACCAAGACCTAGGCGTTTCCGAGGAAGAAGAAGAGTAGTCGAAGATGGAGAATTTCCGAGGGTCACCACTAACATGACCAGTAAGGGGACATCGGCACAGGATAATCTCGAGGCGATTCTGAAAGCGCCCTGGCGTATAACCCGTCTGCAGTCCGGAACCATCAAACGAGCAACTTATGGTAGGGTTCGGACAAGACTACCTTCAGAAGATGAAGAATCTGATGCCGGCTCCGCGGTCGCATCAGATAATATGGTATCCAGCGAGGGACAACCCCGTGAGGTACTTATGATAAGTGCGGAATAAGTGGCCAAAATGCTTGAAGAGGCCATGGCTAAACAACAGGAGGACTTCAGGTTCGAAATGCAGATGGCCATGCAGAACATAAGAGAAATGCATGACCAACAAATCCAAGCATTGACGAACCAGCAAGGCGAGCCAAGTCATCGTAACCAGGTTAATCTGGAAGATGAGGACACAAATGCAAACGAGACTCATAATGCCAATAATCCTCCCGTCAATGCAGGGGGTGGTAATGAGAATGCTAGTGAAAACACAGGTGAAAATTTGAAGATCAAAAACCTCGAGAGCAAAATCAATACATTGATTTCCGCTCAAGAGATGAAGAAAACATGCATTCCTTGTCCATACCCAAGAGAATGGGAATCAATCTCATATCCGGCAAAGTTCAATCTAATTAACTTCACACCGTTTAATGGGATGGGTTCACCCACTCAGCATTTGATTTATTTCAAATCGCACCTGGGGGTTATCTCTGGTAATGAGCCTCTGATGGTACGGTCATTCGTTAGCACTCTTCGTGGAGCCACCTTCGATTAATATCGTCGCCTTAAGCCAGGAAGCGTGAATAGCTGGGACGACATGGAGACTAAAATCCTCGCTAACTTCTTCGACGACGACACCGAGATATCCATCGGGTCGTTGCTCGACGAGAAACAGAAAGACGGGGAATTGGTTGACACCTTCGTCAAAAGGTTCCAGAACAAGGCAATGAACTGAAGGAGTTTATTCTCCAGATTTGCCACAACCACCTCGCATTAGATGTGTTGGAAGCAATGGGGACAGCACCGTCCAAGACATGGAAGGACTTGAAGGTCCGAGGAGAGCAAGCCGAGCGATTCCTCAGAAGGAAGAAGGCGGAAAGAGGCCAACAGGCGACGAATGCTCAGCAACAGAATTTTGTCCCACGGGGGAAAGGTAAGGCACATGCTAATACAGTTGATGCTAATCAAACTTTCTAATTGCAACCTCAGCAACGGCCGCAGCAACAAGCACCACAACAATCTCGGGGACAATGGCAACAACGGCCCCAGAAGCAGAAATCTTCGGAGCCGAGGTTTCCTAAAGTATATTCCTTCAAAGATGACGAAGTTCCCGGCATCTTTAAGTACCTATTGGAGAATAACAAAATCCAGCTGCCAGCGATCGTGGATCAAGAAGGGGCTAGCAAAGTGATGGATCCGAAGTATTGCGCATACCATAGAGCGGTCCACCACCCTACCAAGTCGTGCTACCACCTCAAAAAATATTGGAGCAAATGCGGTGTCAATCAGCTTTGGATCGGTGCCCACAACATGGTTCAAACCAGAGCGCATCACCAAAGTAGGAATGAAGACAGTGAACGATGACCCACATGGACAACACAAAAAAGGACTTGTGCCACACACAGCCCCAAACGGCGAAATCCTCTGGGTTCATCCCGATCTAATTGAAGACGAACAGTGGGCGACTTCCTCGAGAAGAAAGGGCAAAGGCAGCTCCTGCAATGCTACATCCGCAATCTTCGAGGAGGATGGCGATGAAGCTCCTACTTTCCCGCTCTCCGAAGAAGAACAGAAGTCTTCGCCACTAGAAGCGGAAATGAGTATCACTACAATTATCCGCCACCTAGTGAGCAGGGGGTGACTAAACGGGGACCAGCCAGAACTCTCACGGAGATGGGGGTGATTACGAATCCTACACCGGGTGAAGAGGCTCAAAGACAGCCGGTGAATAAGCCAAAAGAGAAGAATCCCCAGGAGGTTCAGAATCCGAAGCAGTCTCGTTTCAGTCGCCCGATTGGAAGAGACAAACCGGAAAGCTCGAAGACTCCGCAAGTCTTCGATATAATGGCTCAACTAGCCAACATTCCAGCACGGATAACGCTGTATGAGTTGCTGTGGTTGTCCAAGGAAACTAGGGAAGCCTTGCAAGAAGCTTTGGCCAATTAAGAGGTGTTTCTGACTCAAATCAAGCCGGTGCCTGAAGAGCCAGAACCGCTGAGTCAACAATGCAATATAGCGACTAAGAACCTTCCCTGCATTACTTTCACCAAAGAGGATATGCAGACGAAGAATTCGAACCACGATCAACCGCTATATTTCATCAGGTACATTGGCTCCAGCAAAGTCAACCGAATCCAAGTGGATCCGGGTTCTACTGTGAGTATTATGCCGCTTCGCTTGATGCATTTCCTCAGCATTCCAGTTAGTAAGTTGGCGTCCACAGGCACTGTTATCTATGGATTCAACACCTTGGGTAAGATCCGGATAAAATGTCAAATGGGTGATTTGAAGACAGAAGTCACATGTTATGTGATCGATGCCGAGACTTCATATAACTTACTATTGGGTCGGCCTTGGATCCATAGTAATGTTATAATTCCCTCCACACTCCATCAGTGTTTAAAGTATGTCGACACTGATAATAAGGTTAGGACGGTGGTCGCGGATAAGCAACCATTCAAAGGGTATGAGAATTATTTCACTGATTCTCTCCTTTATGGTAACGAATCCGATACTGAATCATCGGCCCATGGCACGGACAGCGGAGAAGAAGCTGATACCGAAGCCGGATTTGATTACAATGGAGGTTATGTTCTAAATGACATTGTACCCTTTGTAATCAACCTTGACGATGAACAATCGTCAGAGGGCAGTTGTAACTGGCAACTTGCCAATAATGAAATAAATAACGGTTTAGAGTGCTCCCTGTCTCTTAATGATGTGATTAAAGAATTGTATGTTAATCCTGATTTGTATATGCCGCTTCGATCGTCCTATGTAACAAAGGAATGCCTCCAGCATTCTTTCGGAATAACCCTGGTCATCCCGAACAAAATAAGAGGCGCAAAAGAAGTGATTTACGGTAAAGGAAAAATCACTCCATTACCAGATCATTTCTTAAGGGAAGATGAGGATGATGACAAACCTGGTCGGCATCTATCTAAGTATAGCCCGGAAGCTCGCAAGCTCATGGAAAAGCAGGGGTATGATTTCACACTCGGAGAAGATCTATACTTCGATCGAGGTCCTCGTTTTCCAACCAAAGCGGCATATGTACCAAAAGGAAAACCCGAGGATTATTATAAGTACAGACGAGGGTTAGGGTATGAATCTTCTTCAGAAGACGAATGTTGCTGGTTAATCAATAACCAATCATCTAAGCAATACAAAGATGGAAATTCATCAGATTCCTCGGAATGGGATTCCGATACAAGTCTGGGGGAAGCTTTCAAAGCCCTAATGGCGAGCATGGCTACAGCTGATCCGTCCACAATGGAGAACGACGATCAAATGCCAACATGGGAAGACCCGTGGGTTCATCACCTGAACATGCAATATGGTGATAGGTTCGAACAGAGGGAACCCCCCACTAAAGATAAAATAATCCAAGTTAACATGGGTGACGAGGCCAACCCAAAGCCTATATTCATCAGCGATAGTCTTCCCCCAAATGAGAAGGAAGAATTAATTGCTCTCATCAGGGAATATATTGACGTCTTCGCATGGAACTATGAAGATATGCCCGGGCTCGATCCCAATGTGGCAATGCACCGCCTCGATATCAAGCCGGATGCCAAACCTGTCAAGCAACAGCAAAGACGGTTTCGTCCACAAATTATGGAAGCCATTGAGGCAGAGGTTAAGAAGTTGATCGAATCAGGATTTATCCGAGAAGAGCAACATCCAGACTGGCTAGCCAATATTGTTCCGGTCATGAAGAAGAATGGTAAAATCAGGATCTGTATCGACTTCAGGGACCTAAATACGGCATGTCCGAAAGACGACTTTTCTCTCCCAATCACGGATGTCATTATCGACAATACGTGCGGGTTTGAGAGAATGTCTTTCATGGATGGCTTTTTAGGATATAACCAAATCAAGATGCACCCAGATGACGAGAAGCATACAGCGTTCAGAACGCCCCTCGGTGTCTTTTGCTACACCGTGATGCCTTTCGGTCTAAAGAATGCAGGCGCCACATACCAGCGAGCAATGACTAAGATTTTCTAAGAACATCTCAGGAAAAAACATATCTGACGAATCCTCCTGTTCTCGTCGCACCAAAATCAGGTAGACCGTTCTTGATTTATCTCAAGGTGATGAACCACTCGATAAGTGCTTTACTAGCACAAGACGATGATAATGGTCACGAACAGGCAGTCTATTACCTAAGTCGGACCTTGATAGGCGCCGAGTCTCGGTATCCGATGATTGAGAAAGAATGCCTCGCATTAGTATTCGCAATGCAAAAGATGCGACATTATTTAGTTGGACAGACGATTAACGTCATTTCTAACGTTAATCCAGTACGGGTATTTATGACACAACCGGCCTCTATGAATTGGCGGTTAGCGAAGTGGGCCCTTCTCTTGTCCCAATATGATTTGCACTTCAAACAGCAGAAGTCGATCAAAGGACAAGCGATTTGCGATCTTTTGGTGGCAAACCCGACCACAGATACGGCAGAAGTATATGATGACTTGCCGGACGAAACCCACGAAGTTAACACTACATCTCACCAACAAGTATGGCAATTATACTTTGATGGTGCTTCGAGAGCAGTTAATAGGGCAATAACCCCCGGATGTTCTACAGTCTCCTCCGGAGTTGGAGTTGTCTTAATTTCTCCAGGGAAACATGTAATGCCTCGGGCTTATTCACTGACTAGTCCGTGTTCCAATAACGTAGCCGAGTACAACGCGCTTCTCATTGGACTCAATTTCGCCAAGGAGCTGGGGGTCGAATATCTCAAAGCTTTTGGGGATTCTCAATTGATAGTCAACCAAGTCCGCGGAGAGTATGAAGTCAGGAACCAAGACCTGTACCACCAGGAGGCCATCAAAATGGCAGAATCTTTTGAAGAATTTTTTATTGAATACATCCCTCGTCTCCAGAACGCTTATGCGGATGCACTGGCAGCACTAGCGGTATCACTTGCACAGCCTTCCGAAACTGAATTATTAGTCACAGTAAGGACGCATCAACTCTGCATACCCATATACGATATGAATATTGAAGAGGAAGATGATAGAAACATAAACGCAAAGGAGGTGAATTCAACGCGGATGCACTGGCAGCACTAGCGGTATCACTTGCACAGCCTTCCGAAACTGAATTATTAGTCACAGTAAGGACGCATCAACTCTGCATACCCATATACGATATGAATATTGAAGAGGAAGATGACGGAAACATAAGCGCCAAGGAGGTGAATTCAACTCAAATTGGGTCTGAGTCCCGAGATTGGCGTTTTCCTATCATTGACTACGTCCAATATGGTATTTTGCCAGAGGATATAAAAGAAAGGGAATCAATCCGCCGAAGAGCACCAAGATTCTTCTATAATACCGAGACCCATACATTATACCGTAGAGGGTACGATGGTTTGTTACTCCGATGCCTTTTGAACAAAGAATCAGAAGAAGTTCTTAAGGAAGCACACGAAGGAGAATATGGTGCGCATCAGCCCGGTCCCAAACTGTATGATCGTATCAGGAGAATGAGATATTTTTGGCCAACAATGGTTCGTGACACAATCGAATACGCCCGAGAGTGTCATGCTTGTCAAATACACGCAAATTATATGCATCAACCACCAGAGCAGTAGCACACGTCAACCACGTCTTGACCATTCGAGACATGGGGTATGGACATTGTCGGTCCTATTTTTCCCCCTTCAGTCAAAGGTGATCGATTCATTCTCGCAATCACAGATTACTTTTCAAAGTGGGCTGAAGCAATTCCGCTCAGAGAAGTGAAGACGAACAACGTCATCAATTTCATCAAGCATCATGTCATATACCGACACGACGTGCCAAGACGGATCATTCATGACAACGGTCCACAGTTCATAAGCAACGCCTTCATCAGGTTTTGTGACAAGTTCAAAATTGAAGATGTGTCGTCGACAGCTTATTATCCCGCTGCGAATGGATTAGCTGAGGCGTTTAACAAGACGATCATTAAGATCCTGTCAAAGCTCGTGAAGACCAATAAACGAGACTGGGACGATAAACTCGGTGAAGCACTCTGGGCTTATCGCACCACCATACGCACACCTACAGGAGCTACCCCATATTCGTTGGTATACGGATGTGAAGCTGTGCTACCATTGGAGATTCAAATACCATCCCTTCGGATCGCTCTCACAACCGACAAGAAGCTTTGGCCAATGCAGAGGTATTTCTGACTCAAGTCAAGCCGATACCTGAACAGCCAGAACCGCTGAGTCAACAGTGCAACATAGCGACTAAGAACCTTCCCTGCATTACTTTCACCAAAGAAGATATGCAGACGAAGAATTCGAACCACGATCGGCCGTTATATTTCGTCGGATACATTGGCTCCAGCCAAGTCAACCGAATCCAAGTGGATCCGGGTTCTGCTGTGAGTATTATGCCGCTTCGATTGATGCACAGGCACTGTTATTTATGGATTCAACACTAGTGGGTCAAGACCCTTGGGTAAGATCCGGGTGAAGTGCCAGATGGGAGATCTGAAGACAGAAGTCACGTGTTATGTGATCGATGCGGAGACTTCGTACAACTTACTATTGGGTCGGCCTTGGATCCATAGTAATGTGATAATTCCCTCTACTCTCCATCAGTGTTTGAAGTATGTCGACACTGACAATGAGGTTAGGACGGTGGTCGCGGATAAGCAACCATTCAAGGGGTATGAGAATTATTTCACCGATTCTCTCCTTTATGGTAACGAATCCGATACTGAACCATCGGCCCAGGGCACAGACAGCGGAGAAGAAGCTGATTCTGAAGCCGGATTCGATTACGATGGTGGTTTTGTTTTAAATGACATTGTACCCTTTGTAATCAATCTTGACGATGAACAATCGTCAGATGGAGGTTGTAACTGGCAACTTGCCGATATTGCAATAAAAGATGATTTAGAGTACTCCTTGTCTCTTGATGATGTGATAAAAGAGCTGTATGATAATCCTGAGTTGTATATGCCGATCCGATCATCCTATGTAACCAAGGAACACCTTCAGCATTCTTTCGGAACAACCATGGTCATCCCGAACAAAATAAGAGGCGCTAAAGAAGTGATTTACGGTAAAGGAAAAAGCTCCCCATTGCCACATCATTTCTTAAGCGAAGATGAAGATGATGACAAACCTGGTCGACATCTATCTAAGTATAGTCCAGAAGCGCGCAAGCTCATGGAAAAACAGGGATATGATTTTACACTCGGAGAAGGTCTATACTTCGATCGAGGCCCTCGTATTCCAGCCAAGGCGGCATATGTACCAAAGGGGAAACCCGAGGATTATTATAAGTACATACGAGGGTTAGGGTATGAATCTTCTTCAGAAGACGAATGTTACTGGTTAATCAATAATCTAGCCAAAGCGGCATATGTACCAAAAGGGAAACCGGATGATTATTATAAATTCAGACGAGTGTTAGGGTATGAATCTTCTTCAGAAGACGAATGTTGCTGGTTAATCAATAACCAATCATCTGAGCAATACAAAGATGGATATTCGTTAGATTCCTCGGAATGGGATTCCGATACAAGTCTGGGGGAAGCATTCAAAGCCCTAATGGCGAACATGGCTACCGCTGATCCGTCCATAATAGAGAACGATGATCAAATGCCAACATGGGAAGATCCGTGGGTTCATCACCTGAATATGCAGTATGGCGATAGGTTTGAACAAAGGGAACCCCCACTGAAGATAAAATAGTTCAAATTAACATGGGTGACGAGGCCAACCCAAAGCCTATATTCATTAGCGATAGTCTTCCCTCAAATGAGAAGGAGGAATTAATTGCTCTTGGAACTATGAAGATATGCCAGGGCTCGACCCCAATGTGGCAATGCACCGCCTCGATATCAAGTCGGATGCCAAACCTGTCAAGCAACAGCAAAGACGGTTTCGTCCGCAGATCATGGAAGCTATTGAGGCAGAGGTTAAGAAACTGATCGAATCAGGATTTATCTGAGAGGAACAACATCCAGACTGGCTAGCCAATATTGTTCCCGTCATGAAGAAGAACGGTAAAATCAGGATCTATATCGACTTCAGGGACCTAAACACGGTATGTCCAAAAGACGACTTTCCTCTTCCAATCACAGATGTCATTATCGACAATACATGTGGATTTGAGAGAATGTCTTTTATGGATGGTTTTTCAGGATATAACCAAATCAAGATGCACCCAGATGACGAGAAGCATACAGCGTTCAGAACGCCCCTTGGTGTCTTTTGCTATACCGTAATGCCTTTCGGTCTAAAGAATGCAGGCCCTCGGTGTCTTTTGCTACACCGTGATGCCTTTCGGTCTAAAGGATGCAGGCGCCACGTACCAGCGAGCAATGACTAAGATTTTCCAAGAACATCTCAGGAAAACAGTCGAGTGCTACGTTGATGATTTGGTTATAAAAATCCGCAACAAAGAAGATCACATCAAGGACTTGAAGACGATGTTCGATCTCATGCGGAGTCATCAATTGAAGATGAACCCCACTAAATCCTTCCTTGGAATGTCCAGCGAAAAATTCCTTGGATTCGTCGATCCTGACAAGGTGAAGGCGATACATGAACTGCAACCCCCTAGAAATCTGAGAGAGCTCAGAGGACTGCAAAGGCGGCTAGCTTACATCCGGCGGTTCATCTCAAACCTTTCTGGGAAGTGCCAACCATTCTCTAAACTGAACAAGAAAGGGGTGTCCTTTATTTGGGACGACACCTGCCAAAAAGCATTCGAAGATATCAAAACATATCTGACGAATCCTTCTGTTCTCGTCGCACCAAAATCAGGTAGACCGTTCTTGATTTATCTCAAGGTGATGAACCACTCGATAAGTGCTTTACTAGCACAAGACGATGATAATGGTCACGAACAGGCAGTCTATTACCTAAGTCGGACCTTGATAGGCGCCGAGTCTCGATATCCGATGATTGAGAAAGAATGCCTCGCATTGGTATTCGCAATGCAAAAGATGAAACATGTAATGCCTCGGGCTTATTCACTGACTAGTCCGTGTTCCAATAACGTAGCCGAGTACAACGCGCTTCTCATTGGACTCAATTTCGCCAAGGAGCTGGGGGTCGAATATCTCAAAGCTTTTGGGGATTCTCAATTGATAGTCAACCAAGTACGTGGAGAGTATGAAGTCAGTAACCAAGACCTGATCCCGTACCACCAGGAGGCCATTAAAATGACAGATTCTTTTGAAGAATTTTTTATTGAATACATCCCTCGTCTCCAGAACGCTTATGCGGATGCACTGGCAGCACTAGCGGTATCACTTGCACAGCCTTCCGAAACTGAATTATTAGTCACAGTAAGGACGCATCAACTCTGCATACCCATATACGATATGAATATTGAAGAGGAAGATGACGGAAACATAAGCGCCAAGGAGGTGAATTCAACTCAAATTGGGTCTGAGTCCCGAGATTGGCGTTTTCCTATCATTGACTACGTCCAATATGGTATTTTGCCAGAGGATGTAAAAGAAAGGGAATCAATCCGCCGAAGAGCACCAAGATTCTTCTATAATAACGAGACCCATACATTATACCGTAGAGGGTACGATGGTTTGTTACTCCGATGCCTTTTGAACAAAGAATCAGAAGAAGTTCTTAAGGAAGCACACGAAGGAGAATATGGTGCGCATCAGCCCGGTCCCAAACTGTATGATCGTATCAGGAGAATGAGATATTTTTGGCCAACAATGGTTCGTGACACAATCGAATACGCCCGAGAGTGTCATGCTTGTCAAATACATGCAAATTACATGCACCAACCACCAGAGCAGTTGCACACGTCAACCACGTCTTGGCCGTTCGAGACATGGGGCATGGACATTGTCGGTCCTATTTTTCCCCCTTCAGTCAAAGGCGATCGATTCATTCTCACAATCACGGATTACTTTTCAAAGTGGGCCGAAGCTATTCCGCTTAGAGAAGTGAAGACGAACAACGTCATCAATTTAATCAAGCATCACGTCATATACAGACACGGCGTGCCAAGACGGATCATTCATGACAACGGTACACAGTTCATAAGCAACGCCTTCGTCAGGTTTTGTGACAAGTTTAAAATTCAAGATGTTTCGTCTACAGCTTATTATTCCGCTGCGAATGGATTAGCTGAGGCGTTTAACAAGACGATCATTAAGATCCTGTCAAAGCTCGTGAAGACCAATAAACGAGACTGGGACGATAAGCTTGGTGAAGCACTCTGGGCTTATCGCACCACCATACGCACACCCACAGGGGCCATCCCATATTCATTGGTATACGGATGTGAAGCTGTGCTACCGTTGGAGATTCAAATCCCATCCCTTCGGATCGCCCTTGCAACCGAGATGACGACAGAAGAACAACATCAGAAACGTCTTGAAGAACTCGAAAGGTTGGATGAAAAGCTCTTGGAAGCTCAACAACAAATTGAGTTTTATCAAGCCCGAATATCTAGGGCCTTTAACAAAAGAGTCCGACAGAGAAGCTTCAAGGAAGGAGATCTGGTCCTCGCTGCTCGCCGACCGATAATCCTCAACTTCAAGAAGAAAGGTAAATTTAAACCCAAATGGGATGGACCGTTTGTGATAGATACAGTCTATTCAAACGGTGCATATCGCCTGATTACGCAAGAGGGCGACATGCAATTAATGCCATTAAATGGGAAGTTCCTGAAAAAGTACTATCCCTAGTACATTCAGGATAACTCATTTACTGGGAAGTTCCTTGAAGAATATTACACTTAATATTCTAGAGGATAACCCAAAATCATTTTCATTACCAAAATCCCTCACTGATCAATTTCAATTGACAGTGAGTCCACCAAAAGTGTCTTTCTGGCCCTCTTGACTCTTTCCATGAACAAGAGGTCCACTTTCAGTTCAGAGTCCCCTTTCGATAAACGAAAGAATTCCCCTCTTTTTCTCTTTGGTTAAGCCTTCTCATGGTTATAACCTAAGTTGAAATTTCATGCCTTACACGCATTCAACATTGTGGCAGGTTGTTATTAATAACACCAAAATCCATGCCTTACACACATGGGGAATTTCATCCTGAATCCTAAGAAAGGATATGTCGACGGCTAATACGCGTCGCCGGTTTAGTCTTTTTCCGTAGAAAAAGACACTAGAGTTTGATTCTGGGGTATTTTATCCCGAAGCCTAAGTAGGGATAAGTCAGCGTCTAATACACGTTGCTGGGTAGCCTATTCCCGTAACAATGGCGAAGCCTATGTATTCGACATCATAGCACAAAGTCTCAGAGAATTCACTCTCTTAGCACAACGTTACATGCGGAACGGATTTAGACAATCCGCATGCTAGCCCGACTCAAACGGTAGTCGGTAAAGGCTAATCAAACCCGTTGAAGGCTGGGGGTTAGCCAAAAATCCTAAAGTCAACACCTAACACGTGTCGCCGGGTAGCCTATTCCCGTAACAAATGGTAAAGCCTATGTATTCAACATCATAGCACAAAGTCTCAGAGAATTCACTCTCTTAGCACAACGTTACATGCGGAACGGATTTAGACAATCCGCATGCTAGCCCGACTCAAACGGTAGTCGGTAAAGGCTAATCAAACCCGTTGAAGGCTGGGGGTTAGCCAAAAACCCTAAAGTCAACGCCTAACACGCGTCGCCGGGTAGTCTATTCCCGTGAGAAAGACGAAGTCTACGTATTCAATATTGTAGCACTAAGAGCGTTAACTCTCTTAGCACAACGTTACATGCGGAACGGATTTAGACAATCTGCATGCTAGCCCGACTCAAACGGTAGTCGGTAAAGGCTTATCAAGCCCGTTGAAGGCTGGGGTTAGCCAAAAATCCTAAAGTCAGCGCCTAACACGCGTCGCCGGGTAGTCTATTCCCGTGAGAAAGACGAAGTCTACGTATTCAATATCGTAGCACTAAGAGCGTTAACTCTCTTAGCACAACGTCACATGCGAAACGGATTTAATAATCCGCATGCTAGCCCGACTCAAACGGTAGTCGGTAAAGGCTAATCAAACCCGTTGAAGGCTGGGGGTTAGCCAAAAAACCCTAAAGTCAACGCCTAACACGCGTCGCCGGGTAGTCTATTCCCGTGAGAAAGACGAAGTCTACGTATTCAATATCGTAGCACTAAAAGGGTTAACTCTTTTAGCTTAACGTCACATGCGGAACGGACTTGAACAATCCGCATGCTAGCCCGACTCAAACGGTAGTCGGTAAAGGCTAATCAAACCCGTTGAAGGCTGAGGGTTCGACGCCGGTCAACGCGTAACCCTAGGTCAACGCCAGTCAACGCGTTGCGATCAAAAAGTCAACGTACGACGTTCGAAACCCTAGGGTTAACGCCGGTCAATGTGTAACCCTAGGTCAACGCCAGTCAACGCGTTGCGATCAAAAAATCAACGTACGACGTTCAAAACCCTAGGGTCAACGCCGGTCAATGCGTAACCCTTGGTCAATGCCAGTCAATGCGTTGCGATCAAACAGTCAACGTACGACGTTCGAAACCCTAGGGTCAACGCCGGTCAACGCGTAACCCTAGGTCAACGCCGATCAATGCGGTGCAATGAAAAAATCAATACTCCGAAAAGTATACGAGTATAAACTGCTCCGTAATACTCCAATGAGGTATACGAGTATAAACTATTTCCTATTTTTGGTTGAGAAGTTTCTGGAGAATATTTTTCTAAAAATATTCTTAAGGATAACTCAACAACACTACGCCGGACAACACGTCGCAAATAAAGACTCAACGGTCAGCTAAAGATCAGAAAATCAGGAATCGACTTCAAGTTTAAAATTCCAACAACGGTCAGACAATAAATGCAGCACCGGAACCCTTACAGACATTCGACAAAACACCGAATAGCCTGAAGGATTGAAGGAATAAAAAACAGAAACCATTCCAAAGTCCCGTTACACCGACTGAAGGTTGGGACAATCATATCCAAAGTATTCCTGACTCTTCTATAAAAGAACGAGGCTGAAATACTTTGGAGGGGGTATCTGTAGGCGTATAAAACTGCCTATAGGTCCCTGAACACAGCTCGGCACGGTGATTCGACAAACTAACGAACCATCGGGTGACGTATCTACCCTGAACACAGCTCGGCACGGTGATTCGACAAACTAACGAACCATCGGGTGACGTATCTAAACACGAGTGTCAGCCCGCAACACCGAAGCCAAGTGACACGCGACGAAACGGATTAACGAAGCGACGAGGTTAACGAATCGCACGTGAGCAACGGAATGCATCCATTCGCGTGTGGAATCAAGCCAACAGTTCGGAGAGTCAACGAGTCATCTAACCATAAAACGGATTCGAACTCAAACACCAAGGCAGATTTACTGCCAAATCAGGATCCGGATACCAAATCAGAGTCTAGATCAACAATAAAACTTGGATAAACCGCAAAACCATAAAACCGGACAATGGACAACACGGCACAACACCTGGAGGACTTGGCCAAAACCGAGCCACCTCTAGGTGACTCGGCCAAAACCGAGCCACCAAGAGGTGGCTCGGCCGAGCCACCAATTAGTGGTCGACCAGATCTGTGCCAATGCACAGATCTGAGTGCCTATAAATAGGACTTGAGGGCTCATTTGTGAAGGGTTGGAATTTTTGACGGCGAAGCGCTACTGGATTGAAGGCTCAAAACTTAAAAAGATTGAAGCTTTGGAACTTTGAAGACTTGCTCTTTCAGATCCGGTGCTCGGCGATCGTCCACGTCAAATAAGGCAGGAGTTCGAGAGGGATGGGATATGAGATCTACGCGATTATACTCCGGATCAAAGCTTGGCCTTTGATCCCGAGAAGGCTACTATTTCCTTGGTGAAATAGTACCCCCCCGGCTGTTGTTTTCTTCGTGAGATAACACCCGTTACATCGTGTAGATCCGACCGGATCTAGATCGTGCGGTGGTCCACGGATTAACCCCGGCGCAGGCGAAGAACCCATAAAAGCGAGTGACCGCAAAACAGGACAACGCCGGTCACCGCGTAACCCTAGGTCAACGCCAGTCAACGCGTTGCAATCAAAGTCAACGTTCGACAATCCAAAACCCTAGGGCCCACGCCGGTCAACGCATAACCCTAGGTCAACGCCAGTCAATGCCAGTCAACGCATTGCAACACAAGTCAACGTTCGACGATCCAAAACCCTAGGGTCAACGCCGGTCAACGCGTAACCCTAGGTCTTTTTATTTTTCTTTGATTTCGTTGTAACCGGATCTTATAAAAAGACCGGATCTTTTGTAATAAAAAAAAACAGTTACTTGAGAGAACAATGGAATCAATGAAGAAAACAATTTTTCCCGCGAACACCACGGAGCATGAATTCAGTTTGCATCACTCCTAATTTGTTACGTTAACAATACATCTCTGATAATAAACTTATCAATCCTCTTCAATAGGATGATAGGTCATCAAAATTACTCAAATCGCAATCTTCCCCAGCAAGACGTTAAGTCTTCAAAATCTTGTTCAAATCACAAGTACAAATCCTATCATGTTAACACTAAAGCTCTGACAATTCACTTATCAATCATCTTCAATAGGATGATAAGTCCACAAAGTTATTCCGATCATAATAAATTGTCATCATGTTAACACCAAACCTCTGACAATTAACTTATCGACTCTCATTAAAAGAGCGATAGGTCCTCAAGGTTGCTCCGATCGTAACAAATTCTTGTCACGTTAATCCCACACATCTGACAAAATCCACTTATTGATTCTCCCTAATAGAGCGATAGGTACTCAAAATTACCTTGATCGTAATATTCTTCCTGTCACGTTAATATTAAACCTTTGACAAATTAACTTATCAATTCTTTTTAATAGGATGATAAGTCCACAAAGTTGCTTCGATCGCAACAAATTTCCGTCATGTTAACACCAAATCTCTGACAATTAACTTATCGACTCTCGTTAGTAGAGTGATAGGTCCACAAACCAGTCAAGTTAACATCGCACATCTGACGACCAAATCAGCCTATCGACTCTCTTCAATAGAGCGATAGGCCTATAAAATACTTTTATGTTAACATCACACCTCTAACAGTCAAACCCCCTAATGAACTTGTTAATTATTTTTTTAAAAAGAATAGCGAGTTTTCATTATAAAATCCCCAACAGATTAAAAAAAATTCTGTAATTATCCTAGTGATAATAAAGAAAATTTTTAAATTTCACTCTAAGTGAAAATTCATGCCAAGTTAATACTATACATCTGGCTCTTCCAACTTTCTTTCAGTATTTCAAGTAACACAGGAAGAAACAGCGGCAAAGTCTACGTATTCAACATCGTAGCACCAAAAATCCATATCTTTTACGCATAAGGAACTTTATCTCGATCCCTAATTAGAGATAAGTCTGTATCTAACACATGCTACCGGGTAGCCTATTCCCGTAATAATGGAAAAGCCTACGTATTCAATATCGTGGCAGGTCATTATTAATAATGCCAAAATCCGTGCTTTATATACACGGGGAACTTTATCCTAAATCCTAAGTAGGGATAAGCCTACGCCTAACACGCGTTGCCGGTTAGTCTTTTGTCGCGAAAAAGACACCAAAATCCATGCCTTACATGCATGGAGGACTTTATCTTGATCCTTAATTAGAGATAAGTCTACGTCTAACACGAGTTGTCGGTTAGTCTTTTTTTGTAAAAATGACAAAGTTTATGTATTCAAAATCATAGTTTCAAGTCTAAGAGGGTTCATTCTTCTAGCACAACGTTACATGTGGAACTGACTTAGACAATCCACATGCTAGCTCGACTCAAACAGTAGTCGGTAAAGACATATCAAATCCGTTGATGGCTGAGGGTTTGCCAAAAATCCTATGTTCGAAGCTCAGGTCCTATGTGAAAAATCTTTTCAACCAAGATGCCTTCAAAGAGGATGCAGAGAATAACTCCTTTATGACAAAGAATCAACAGTTCCAAGATCAGAGTTGAGATCTAAAGTATTTCGAAAATTCGTCCCAGTCAACCATAAACTTTCAAAAACTTTGGAGGGGGTTCTGTATGCTGTCTAAAAATCACTACAGATAGCTGATCCCCATCAAATATCGATGATGGAAGTTACAATTCGATGGCTTCCAGAAGACTACAATTTGATAACTTTCACGTAGATCAATGAAGGTTACAATCTGATAACCTTCACAATAACTGATGAAAGCTCTAATCAATAGCCTTCATAATCAACATCGGGAGTTACAATCTGACGACTCTCACATATCAAAGAGCTAAAGCAAAGATTATAAAATGACGATCTTTGCAACGCTTTGACAGAAAGAGACTACAAATCGACGGTCTCTTCAAATCAAGACGCGGAAGTCCTCCCCGCATATCAGCATCAAGAAGCACCGCGTTGACAGCCGCTGACGCAGTGCAAATGCAACTAACATTCAGTTCCAAACGCTACAAACGTAGCTCAGATCCAGTTGCTAATGTAGCTCATGTTCGACTACAAACGCTGCTTCCAATTGCTGTAAATAAGCTGCCAACGCAGCTTCCAAATCACTACAAATGCAGCTTCCAATTGCTACAAATGAGCTTCCAGACGCTGCGTCCGAGCTTTTAGACACTACGTTCGAACACAGAATTCATGCCAGAATGCAGATTTTGTATTTGACTCGTTCAAACACGAGCTGAACGGTTTCAAAACCATTTCCCACGATCTGAGGGGATCACAACTCCACTCAGGAGTGATTTAAGGGGGAGGGGGGTTACATCACATAAGCCCCACTTATGATCGAATTAAGGAGGTGGTTACACCGCTTAATCCCCTATAAATAACTAAGAAATTAGCTTAGTTCGGATCCTTCTCCTCGACAACAAAGAAGAGATCCTGAGCTGGAGTTGGGGGATCGGATCTGAGGAGGATTCTTTCGGATAGAGTTTTGGAGATCGAACTTCCAAAAGTTAAGATCAAGGGCTGGGGCTTAGAAGGCATTCTTCAGCAACAAAGAATTCATATACCTACCATATCAACCGATTATTCGGTTAAAACAACTCTTTTGACAGAGTTTTGCATTCGTTCTGAGTCATAAAACTCGTGAAGAGTTCTCTAATTGTTCCAATAAAACAAGACGTTCGGATCATCAATGAGAAGCAAACTCGACGTAAGCATTCGAGGGAGGCATCTCATCGCTACCGTGAAGAACCTAGAATTAAACAAAGGAGAAAATCCAGATCATTCTCTTCTCTTTTGTAATCAAAAATCCAAATTGTAATTGAGATCGAGAGAATACAAATCAAACTTCTTTCATTCTTTTTACTACAAATTTTCCACCAAACAGGGTCAAATAGGCAACATGTAGTATCTGATGGAGACAATGAGAATTCAGATTCTGACGAGAAGGTCGAGATCGTCAAGAGTATTCCACATCAAGGGGGTAAGGGTTCTTACCATAATTTGAAGATCGATTTCAAAGCAGAGATACCTATTTACGATGGGAGTGTCAATGTTGAGAGGCTTGATGATTGGATTGATGTGGAGGAAGTCCTACTGCAAGCAGGAGAAGAAATCTGTGTCATGGAGTAGGTTCAAGGAGCTACTTAGGAAGCAGTTCTACCCGGTGAGATTCTTTGAAGAGCGTTGGTATAAGTGGTACGGCTTGCACCAACGATTCAATAAAACCGTTCAAGAGTACACTATAGAGTTTCAAAAGTAGGCTATGGTCCTCAGCATTGCGACAGAGGAGTATCCTATTTTTATGAAGTACATGGCGGGTTTGAATGAATACATCCGGAAGGAGATGAAGCTGTTCACGGTTGAGTCGATTGCGGAGGTGAACATGAGAGTTATTGCCATTAAAGGCAAGCAGAAGAAGAGCAACGAGACAAAGGGAGATGCCAAGCGAATTGGAGGTAAGTCTAATGGCTCCCAACCTAAGGAAGAGAAGAAGAAGGGTGATCCGGAGAAGAAGAAGGGTGATCCGGAAAAGCATGACTGACTTGTAGTCATTGCAAGTAGACATGACACGTCGCTGATCGGTACTGAGAGATGTATCCTCTTCTCAAACCAAAGGGGTTGAAGAAGAAGAAGGAGAAAAAGACATACGTGATAGCTCAAGGCCCAAAAGAAGTTCCAGGGATGATGGAGCCTAATAACAGTCTCAACCTTATGGTAGAGAAGCAGGTCGCGAAGGAGGACGAAGACCCTAGAGAGTAGTTCTTTGTTCTCAAGTTGCAGTTGAAGACCGGCTTGGTTTATGCCATAGTTGATCCAAGAAGTCAAAAGAATTTGATATCCGAGGTCTTGGCTCAGAAGCTGGGTTTGAAGATGATCAAGCACCCGAAGCCCTATCCTTTAGGGTGGATTCAGAAGAAGGTGGGGCTGAGTGTAGTTATTCAATGTACTTTTAGATTTACACTCCACGAGTCATATATTTAGAAGATCACGTACGATATCATTCCATTGGATGTTTGTCAGGTCATACTGGCAACCCTTATTTGTGGGATATGTACGCAGTCTACGACAGGCGGGCCCAGAAGTACATGTTCACTAAGGATGGCGAGTAGTTCATATTTTGTTCGACATCTCTTCCACATAAGACGAGCTTGGTGATGGGGACTCAGAAAAAGAGACTAGTGAATGCAAGTAAGAAGTTTGTCTTATAGTTCATTAGGCCTTACGAGGAGCAGTTGAGTAGAGTATGATTGACTGCCTTGAGCAAGATTCAGGAGGGAGAACTTGATAGGTTGAAGGCCAAGTATGCAGACTTGTTTTCAAAGATCACTGGACTACCGCCGAGATGGAGTGTGGAGCACGAGATTATATTAACAGGAGAGAGTTTTTCACCGAATAAATGTCTTTACCGCACATCCGTGCAGGAGTCCGAGGAGATAAAGAGACAAGTTCAAGAGCTTCTAGAGAAAGAAGTAATAGTGCCAAGTTGTTCACCTTACGGATTGTTAGTGTTGTTAGTGCCCAAGAAGGATGGAGGCTGGCACATGTGTGTGGATTATAGGCGCTCAACAAGATAACGGTAAAGAATCGTTACCCACTACCACGAATCGATGATCTTATGGACCAGTTGGAGGGAATGAGGTTCTTCACAAAGTTTGATCTTGAATTTGGTTATCATTAGGTGAGGATTCTGGAGGATGACACTTAGAAGAGTGCGTTCAAGACCAAGCAGGGTCTGTTTGAGTGGTTGGTGATGTTGTTCGTGTTGTGTAATGCTCCAGCAACTTTTATGAGGCTGATGAATGATTTGCTGCGACCTTTTATAGAGGATTTTGTGATAGTTTACCTTGATGATATCTTGGTGTACAGTAGAACCTGAGAGGAGCAACTTGTTCATATCGGGAAGGTGTTTGAAGTGATGTGGGACGGTCAGCTAAAGCTCAATGGGAAGAAGTGTGAGTTTGGGAAGGACGAGTTAGTATATCTCGGCTTCATCGTGAGGAAGGGTTAGTGGAGGATAGATCCAAGCAAGGTAGAGGTTATCATGAAGTGGCCCACGCCTAGGATGGTAATAGAGGTACAAAGCTTCATGGGGTCTTGTCAGTATTTACGCAAGTTTATTCAACACTTTTATACTTATGCGGCACCTCTACATGGCCTTACTAAGGTGAAGGTTTAGTTCAAGTGGGGTAGGACGCATGAGGAGGCTTTTTAGTTACTGGAGAGGAAGATCTCGGAGGTATCTGTATTGGCATTGCCTAACTTACAGAAGACCTTCGAGGTAGAGATTGTCGCTTCTAGCTATGCTATGGGCACTGTGTTGATACAGGATGGGAAGCCGATGGAGTACCATTCTGAGATGTTACAGGTGCTATTTAGAACTATCCTACTTAGGATAAGGAGTTTTATGTGCTCTACCAGGCAATCAAGCATTGAAGGGTGTACTTGTTGGGTAAGGAGGTGGTTGTGCACTCGGATCACAAGCCATTGGAGTTTCCACATGCCCAAACAAAGCTACAGCAAGCATGCCATATGAAGTGGATATCCTATTTGATGGCGTTCAACATCGTCATTAGGTACAAGATGGGAGCAACTAACAAGTTAGTCGATATGCTATCTCGATCGCCAGTGAGAGCTTTGTTGGTGGCGACACATATTCAGCCCTTGGTTCCTTTAGAATATGTGCAGATGTATACATCCAGCAGAGATTTTAGCAGTGTGTTCGAGCAGGTGAAGGTTGGTCTGAAGAGAGCGCATGAGCTCAGAGCAGATGGTTTGTTGTATCATGGGATGCCACTTTACATTCCGAAGGATGGCGAGCAGTTGCAATGGATTAGAGAGTCACATGCATCACGTGTGCAAGGTCATTTTGGTATTCAGCAGACGCTTCTCAATCTACAACACCATGTCTTTTGGCCAAAGATGTTAGAGGATGTTACCAAGTATGTTAGAGGGTGTAAGCTATGTTACATATTGAAGCCTTCTAACAGAAAGAGGGGATTGTATCTACCGTTGCTAGTGCCTTCTAGACTGTGAGAGAGTATTTCTATGGATTTCTTAGGAGGGTTGCCAACGATCAAGCGCGAGCATGATTACTTGTTCATTGTGGTAGACCG
>NC_033799.1:48966130-49020742 GCF_001876935.1 Asparagus officinalis
GATGGTGATCTGATTCCTTACAAGAAGACCGTGACGGGAGCGGGTGCAGTACAATTATTCTTTGAGCATGTGTGGAAGCACTTTAGTTTGTTGAGTTTGACTATTTTGGATTGAGATAGCAGGTTCCTCGGACACTTTTGGGATTCTTTGTGGAGTTTGATGGATACCAGATTAAAGAAAAGCATGACCTTTCATCCATAAATAGACAAAAGTAGTCAACCTGACTATAGTTCACATGTTGCAGGGGTATAATTCCAAGCATCCTAAGACTTGGGATGAGAGCTTACCATATCTTCAGTTTGCTTTCAACAGGGCTATTCATGGATCTACGGGAAAGTCATCGTTTGAGATGTGTTATGGGTTTTTACCTCCAAGTCCGTTCAATTTAGTATTCTCTAGTGAAGCTACAACCAACGACAAAGAAGGGAGTGAAAGATAGAAGGATCGGTGATTTCTGGAGAAGATTGCAGGATTCACGCCACCGTTGAAGCACGGTTGAAGAAGTCACAAGCAAAGTACAAGGTGAATCATGATCAACATCGAGTTCCTTATAATTTCAGCAAAGGTGACATGGTGTGGCTGAAATTAGGTAAGGAGTGACTAAAGGGAGAAGAGAAAAGTTAAAGCCTATACGATATGGTCCATTTCAGATTATTGATCAGATCAGTGACAATACCTTCAAGCTAGATTTGGCATCTTACTTAGGCATATATTCAGTGATCAATGCCGAGTATTTGAAGTTATTCGAGCCTCCATTGCTGGACGATGAGGATGACGACAAAGTTATATTGCCGCTTGTTGAAGAATTGTGGTTGGAGCCTCCATTGCTGGACGATGAGGATGACGACAAAGTTATATTGCCGCTTGTTGAAGAATTGTGGCTTGATAGGGAAGAGCCATTGAAAGAAGATTGCATTTTAGAGTGGAAGGTAACTACAACTAGACGGGGGAGGATGGAGTTGTTTCTGGTTGGATGTTAAGGTCAGGTTTCTAGCAAGGCCAAGTGGTTCAACAAAGAAGAAGGAGCTCGAGAGTTTTCTTAGCTGAAGTTCTAACTTAAACGAGACTTTAAGTTTCTAAAGGGGGAGCCATGATACGAGTTTATCTTCTCTGATTCAAAAATTTAGTAATCCTCATAGGAGCTTGAGGATAGATGATTCTCATAGTTGCTTGAGGATAGAAGAGTGGGAAGAGTCAGCGAAAATGGTAGAAATCAGGAAAACGATGAAAATCAGGAAGCTGGTGAAACAGCTCTAGCCGGTCGACTGATGGACTAACATCGGTCAACCGATGAAGACTTATCGGTCGATAGGTTAGCCATCATCAGTCGACCGATTCGATCGCCAGCGATTATAGGAGTTTTGGGTTAGTTGACTGATCAAACATGATCGGTCGATCGACAACATGCACGATTACAGGGTCTAGAAATCTCGTTCTGACCGGTCGACCGATGTACTATTATCAATCGACCGATAGCGATACTTTGGTCGACTGATAGCGATTTCCTGGGCCGAATCGGATTCTTATTTTGGGCGAATCCGAGTTGGGTTTGTACTAGATATTTATCACTTTGCCACCTACATTGTTTAACATATAAATAGGGATTGTTTAGGATTTCTAAATATCAGAAAGGAGTTTAGTGAGGATAGAGAAGTTGTTCTTTATTCTAGAGAAATTGTGAGAAGGGAAATTGTAATATTTTATTTTTCATAATCTAGAGAAGATATTTTCCTTCGCCAAATCAATTTGTTCTTGTGTTTACTGTTCTTCTTCTCAAAACCCACCTTTGATAATTTCGCGATCAAATGTGCTCACACGGCAACTCGTATCAATAATAAAGTGGTATCAGAGCATTAGATTATTTGTTTAAGCTTATAGGAGCGTTAGCATAGCATATTTAAGATAGACTTCTCTTTGCTGATTAACATGTGAAGTAAATAGTGATACAAAAATATAGTGAGATCTCCTACTGTATAGATATTGCGACATTTATTACCACTTATGTTTTGTTTGCCCTTAGTATTGCTTTGACACTTGCATATTTGTTTTGTATTTTTTTCGCTTACTAGTGATTCCCATTGTAGGAGTGGCTTCTTGGATGGATTCAACTGATTCAGATTCCTAATTAGATTCTATAGATTCAGTCTATAAATAGTGGGACTCTTTCTAAGAGGACTGGGAGTATAAGTCAGATGAAACCAGAGATTATTCTATGTGATCGTTCTAAGGCAGATCCTTCTTTTGGGGTTGAGTTTGATGGAGATCATTGTGTTAAACTCTTTTGATGACAAATTTGACTCCATTGAGATTATTGCTAATAGTACTTTGACTAAAGCCTTATCCAATTTGGGCTAATTGGTTTATTATGAGATGAGCTTGTATGATGATTACAATGACTGGGGGATAGTGGGTTTAGATCCCTCTCCCAATCAGATGATGGAGTTTGAGCACCAATAGTGGGCACCTATCCCCCAGGATATAGAGGGATTAGAGATGTTAGAGAAGAATTGATGGGCTAATGAGTACCCACAAGATGCCCTTGAGATTGCAGGGTGGAGGTGACTACCAATTTGATCATGTGATGCCTTACTTGGGCTCTAAGACTAGCTTTGAGGAGGCTGAATCTATAGAGCTGGAGCCTGAGAAGTGTGACTTGGCAAAGATCGAGCCCATTGAGCTAGAACTCAACTAGAGTGACTTGACAGAGACTAAGTCTATGGAAATAGACTCTAATGAAGAATCCAGTGGCATAGCCATGCTCCTTAGCTATCTATTAGTTAGTTGATGACTTTTGGATAGTTTGGTTTTAGTATAAATGTATTTGGATCTTCTAAGCTAAGAGGAGGATAGAGCTCATCTTTTTGAAGGGGGGCTTCAAGCAGATGTCAGAGAGACACTAAGCTCATTTAAGCTTTCCTCCTATGATGGAGTACCAAAGAAGGCTCTAATAGTTGAAAAGAATAAGATGGATGTAAAAATGAAGGGCGAAACTAATATTACTGTAGGCATATAAAATTGCTTATAGGTCCCTTAGCACAGCTCGGCACAAACCGACGAACCAACGAGGCGACGAATCGCACGCAGGCGACAGAATGCACCCATACGCGTTCGGAATCAAGCCAAGTGTTAAAGAATCTACGAGTTATCCAACCGGGAACAGACTCGGACGAATCACGATCGAATCAAGATCAGTTTCGGACTCGAACTCAGAAGCAGATTTACTGCCAAATCAGAAGCGGATTTACTGCCAAATCAGATCAGTCTTGAGAGCCTATAAATAGGCCTAGAGATGTTCATTTTCAAAGGTCGAACTTTCAAGAGCCGAAACTCTGCCGGATTGAAGAGTGAACTCGGAGCTTTGAAGACTTGAAGACTTGCACATTCGGATCTGATCCTCGGCGAGCATCCACGTCAGAAAAGGCAGGATTTCGAGAGGAAGAAAGAACAGATCTGAGATCTACACGAGATCACACTCCAGATCTAAGCTTGGTCTTAGATCTCGAGATCCGAGCGATTATTCCCTTGGTGGACTAATCCCTCCCGACTATTATTCCCTTCGTGGAATAATACCCGTATAATCGTGTAGATCCGACCGGATCTAGATCGCGCGGTGGTCCACGGATTAACCCCGGCGTTGGCAAAGAACCCACCAAAGCGAGCGACCACAAAACAGGAGCTCGCGATTTGTTCACAGAAGGAAAGTTGTAATTTTTACTTTTTTTCTTTGATTTAGTTGTAACCGGATCTATAAAAGACCGGATCTTTGTAATCCAAGATGACAATTATTTCAATGAAGAAAACAGTTTTCCCCGCGAACAATTACCTCCGCAAAGATGCGCTTCTAACAAGATGGTTGTGGATGAAGAACAAGAATTGGTGCAACAACAAGTAGCATGTTTTGCACAGGGAATAGCAAACTCATAGCCAGAAGATGATGATGTGTGTTGTGTGTCACAATTCTGGACATGGGAATAGCTATTGGAGAGTTACTGGAGCTTGCTTAAAGTGTGGGCAAAAAGACCAAAAGATTGTAAACTGCCCAAAAACACAGTCAGCTCAAAAACCATTCTAGACTGGCCAATCTAGTGGAGGTAACAAGAATCCTCAAGTCAAGGCTTGAGTGTACTCTTTAACCAAGTAGGAAGTAAAAGCTAGTCAGAACATGGTGACATTTGCCATTTATTTCAGTCTTCATTTGCTCAAGTATTTTTTTTATTTGGGTGCTTTACATTCTTTTTTTGCTACACAATTTGTTAAAAAGAATACACTATCATGTGACACCTTTGATAATGAGTTGTTTATTACCACATCAAGAGGTAGTGTATTAGTGTCAAGTCAATGCTATAGAGGTAAAATCAATATTTTAGATAGAGGAGCTTCTAGTAGAACCGGCGATATTAGAGATGCATGACTTCAACATCAGATTAGGGATGGATTGATATCTTTAAATCATGTTTCTATTTTATGTTGAGAGAAGAAGGCATTGTCCAAATTTTAAGGACAACTAGAATTTTACTTCGAGCATTAGGAGTCCTGAAAAAGCCTACAAATCAACTCAGCCCTTGGAGCATATGAATCCTTGAAGAAGGGATGCATGGGTTGCTTGGCTTCAAATGGAACTTTTAATTTGGAGAAAATAAATTTGTAAGAGACCCCAGTTGTTAAAGAATTTCTAGAAGTGCTTCTACAAAAACTCTCGGGCATGCCACCTGATCGAGAGGTTGAGTTTTCACTTGACTTGGTGCCTGGCACAAGTCTAATTTCTAAAGCTTCCTGTTGAATAACACTAGTCGAGTTGAAGAAACTCAAAGTGTAACTACAAGAACTCCTAAATAAGGTTTCATGCAATTTAGCATCATGGGGTGAATTAGTATAGTTCATAAGGAAGAAGGATGGTAGCTTGTGGTTATGTATTGATTTTGTGAATTGAATCGAGTAACAATACAGAATAACTATTTGCTTCTGAGGATTGATGTCTTGTTTGATCAGCTTCAAGGAGCTCAGGTATTTTCAAAAATTGATCTTCATTCAAGACATTATATATTGAAGATCAAGGCAAGTGATGCTCCAAAGACTGCATTTCATACTCTATCTGGTCATTATGAATTTCTTGTATTACTATTCGGGCTTACGAATGCACTTGCAGCTTTTATGGATCTTATGAATTGGGTATCCATACCCATGGTTTTTATGGATGATATCTTAGTATACTCAGGGAGTATGAAAGAGCATGAGGAGCATCTAAGGTCTACACTATGAAAATTGAGCAATGAGAAATTTTATGCTAAACTCAAGAAATATGAATTTTGGTTAGAGGAAGTTTCTTTCCAAGGACATGCAATCTCTAAAGAAGGAGTTTCTGTTGATCCCAAGAAGGTAGATGCGGTGGTCAATTAAAAGATGCCTACAAATATTTTAGGAATCTGTAGCTTTCTTGGTCTAGCATAATAATATAGGAAGTTTATAGAAGGATTCTCTCACTTTACCTAAACTTTGACTCATCTCACCTCATAAGGAGTGAAGTTTATTTGGTTGAAAAAATGTGAGGAGAGCTTTCAAGAGTTAAAGATTCGATTGGTGACTGCTCCAATACTTATTCTATGGTCTAGAGATAAAGGATTTTCCATCTATAGTCATGCCTCTAGGAAAGGATTAAGGTGTGTGTACTTATGCAAAATGAAAAAGTTGTGGCTTATGATTCACGACAACTTAAACCATATGAACAAAATTATCCACTCATGATCTAGAGTTAGTAGCAATAATTTTTGGCAAAAAATTTAGAGGCATTATCTTTATGGAGTAAAATTTGATACATAAACATAGATCACAAGAGCTTGAAATATATATGGACCTAGAAAGAGTTGAATTTGTGAAAGATAAGATGGTTATGAAAGCACCCTAGTGCCACTAGAAAGGAACCCTAGAGGGGGGGGGGGGGGATAGGGTTTATGCTAATCTAATCCGATTTAATGTCAAATTAAAAACTTTACTAACAAATATATCCTAGCATAAGAGATATGAACAATATATGTGCAAGGATATACAAATATCATAAGGGTAAACAAACTAAACTAGACAGTGGGCAAAATAAACGTAAGCAAGATGATATAAACAATAAACACGAATATAAATGAACACTAATGACAAACGCAAACAACCGATATGATCACGGAGTTCGGTTCCCACGACCTACGTCTTCGCTCCTCACCTCGAGGAGATCTCCACTTGAAAGTACCCTAGAGGGGGATGAATAGGGTTATTGCTAATCTTATTAGATATTAATGCCAATTAATATTAATTAACAAATATATTCTAACAATGATGATATTCAATAAGCTATATGCAAGGATATATATGCAAAGGGAAAAATAAACAAGAAACAATATAAACAAATAGTGGACACAAAGAGCAATCCAAACACAATAATATGATCACGGAGTTCAGACCTTCCATCCTACGTCTCCGCTCCCCACTCCCGGGAAGAACTCCACTATCGATACACCCGGTTTGGAAGCTAGAATTTCTCTACACACTCGATTTTCTAGCTCACCGAAAACTCTACAAATCTCTCACAATGTACATACACAAACTACAACCTCAAGTGTTGGTCCTCACGCATCGCCTCCCTCAAGTGCTCGACTTTACTACTTCTCTCTAGGCTTTACTACCGACGCCACTCCTCTTGGTATCGACTACGTCCTCACCACACACTCCTCTTAGTGTAAATATGTATTACAAGGTAAACTCTCACAATAAGGCTCAAATACAAGATTTTGTTCTCTACAATAGGAGAACACAATTTAAGCTCACTCTCAACGTTACACTCACCACAACCCCAAATTATACAATATGTGAAAATAGTTAAGCTTAATGGTTGTGTGTGCAAACAATAAGAAAATCAAATATAAACTCGATTAAATCTAGCAAATATGAATATAATAAATAAAGCATAAAGAAGCTAGAGATATATGTTAAGAAACACTTCTCTAATCACAAGAGAGAGGGATAGGAAGATTGAAAGCCCAAACTGAAATTGATCTCCTCTCACAAGAGAGAGGGATAGGAAGATTGAAAGCCCAAACTGAAATTGATCTCCTCTTCTTGTAAAACAATCTTCACAAAACTAATTTTGTAAACAAACACTTAAAACAAACTAAATCTATTTTTAAACTTGTTTTAAAACTTTTCTTCTTAGTTCAGAAGTGAAATGGTATAGGGTATATATAGGATGAAGAAACAAAGCACAAAACCCAAGTAAAATCCAGCAAAATGATAAAAAATAAAAACTAGAAATATAGTCGTTATAGGCCTTCAGTCAACTGACGGGTTGGATCAGTCGACTGATGAGCTGACCGTTATAGGCAGCTAACAGCTCATCGGTCGACTGATGAGCATAGTCAGTCGACCAAAACAAAACAGAAACTTTTGATGATTACAGATAGTTTTATCAGTCGACTGATACAAACCATCAGTTGACTGATAACATGTTATCAGCTGGATTGAATAGTAAAAATGAACTTCAAACCTCGTTTAAAAATATCAAATAAATTCAGAAAAATATAAAACTTTAGCAAATGATTGTAACCATGATAATGAACATGTTACAAAAAAAATTTCAATTTGCATTCCCCATTTGTAAAACCTCATCATTTTTTTAAATCACATAAGTATGAACATGTTGAAAACTTGATTTTACCAGAATGACTTAAACAAAACTTTGAAACACTTTAGAATGGATTTATAGACTTATACAAGATATAAAAATAGTGTAAATAAGTCTTCAATCCATAAACATAACATTTTGCAAATTCAATAGAATATGAAGCATATAAATGTGAAAATGAAGATATATATTTCTTCATATCTATATAGCTAAAGTAAAACAACTTATCCACATAGAAAACAAATAAGTATTATATATCTATTTGTTTACAAAAACTTTTATGGATAAAAAACATAAACCATTAAATTATGTGTGTATAATATCGAGCTTAAGGTATTAACACACAAAGTATAAACCCTAAACTAATTTACCCAAGCTGTATTAACACACAAAGTATAAACCCTAAACTAATTTACCCAAGCTTGATAGATCTTCATTGTAGCTTGTCTTGGTAAACATGGAATACCCAAGCTTGATAGATCTTCATTGTAGCTTGTCTTGGTAAACATGGAAGAAGCTTGAACTTGGATCTGTAACGTGATTTGCATTGCTTCACTTCACTATTCCGCCAACCTCCATTAGATTTGATCGTGAATACTCGATTCCATCCATCCTCCAACCTTATTGTTTGTCTAGAATACCTAATAAGAAAATATATATACTAGACAAATAATATTAGGAATTATTTGTAATCATCAAAACAAGATTAGAAGATATAGGCTCATAACATGAGACCTAACACCACTATCACAATCGAGTTTTTTACGCTCACCCGAATAACGATTACACCTCACACTCAGTTTTCTAGATTACCGAAAACTTTACAATCACTCATAATGTAAACACACTAACTAACACCTCAAGTGTTGGTCTCTAGCCCGTGTCTCCCTCAAGTGTTAGGAATTACAACCTCTCTCTAGGCATTACCACCTACCTCACTTCTCTTGGGACGATCCCGTCTCTCACCACATACTCCTCTAGGTATACTAGTGTAATACAAAGTGAACATCACAATTAAGCTCTACAACAAATAATTGTTCTATAAATAAGGTGAGAACTTAATTAAGCACAACTCAAGGTTACAATCTCTCACACCCCAAATTATACTATGTATGAAAATACTAAAAGCTCAAGTGGGTGTGTGTAACAATAAGATTTGATAAAACAAAATCATACTAAACTCAATTTAAATCTAGCTTATGGAAATTAAAAATAATAAATAGCTAGAAATAGAGTTTAGGAAAACTTCTCTATGATAACAAGAGAGAGGGAGAAGAGTTGGATGCTCAAACATAATTGATGATCTTCCTCAAGCTCTTGTGAAAATCGCTTCACAAACAAACTCTTAAACACTCTTTTAAACAAATACAAAATACCGTTAAACTTGTTTTAAACAATTCTCTTTTTTTATTTTTGGTCTGAGGTATGAGGGATATTTATAGAGACCCCAAAATACAAGAAAAACAAAGCAAAAAGACTAAAAACCCAAAACACGACAAGGCTAGAAAAAACTAGCTGTTATAGCATCAATTGACTGACGGCTTTCATCAGTCGACTGATGAGCTGACCGTTAGAGGCATTTTCCAGCTCATCAGTCGATTGATGATATTTATCAGTCGACTGATGGATCATCAGTCGACTGGTCAGTTGACCAAAATGAAACAGAAAATTTTTGTTATTCTAGGTGATTTCTTCAGTCGAATGAACACATTCATCAGTTGATTGATAACACTATATCAGCCTGATTAAAACAGTAAATCTGATTTTTAAACTGCCTTTAAATATAACAAACAAATTCCAAAAATTATGAAACTTTGAGGAAGATTCCGATACTACTTACACGCCGTACGAAGAAGGGTGTACAGTTTGGTTAAGGCACAGAGCGCCAAGAGCCCTTTGAGACATTAAAGGCTAAGTTGAACACAGTGCCGGTGTTAACTATTCCAAGCAGAGATAGGACGTTTATCGTAGATGCGTCATTAGCGGGTCTAGGAGGCATTTTGATGCAGATCTAGAGATGTAGTAGCATACATTTCTCATTAGTTGGAGACGCGTGAGCAGAACTATTCCATGCACGACTTGAAGTTAACAACAATAGTCTTCACACTGAAGACATGAAGACACTATTTATATGGAGTACAAATCGAGTTGTTCACTGACCATCAGAATTTAAAGTATCCATTCTCTTAGAAAGAGCTTAATCAGAGACAACTACGATGGGTCGAGTCCATTTAAGATTACGAGTTTGCTATTCATTACCATCCAGGTAAGGCTAATGTTGTAGCGGACACATTGAGCAGGAAGCATCGGCATCAGGTTGCGGCTTTGAGGTGCTGGTTGTGTTAAGATCTTCACACCCTTAGCCAGTTTGACTTTAGGCTAGGGATCCGCGGGAGCAGCGTATTTTTGGGAGCTTTGCCAGTACATCCATCTTGGAGTGATAGAGTGGTCAGAGCTCACCTAGAGGACTTTTAGATTCAAACCCGAAAGGGGAAGATTTCTAAAGAGCCAAATGCTGATTAGACCGTTGGAGGATATGGAGGACTTCGAATGAAAGGCTGATTGATGATGTAGAATAGTTCACAATTGAAGAAAGACTTATTTGATGAAGTGCATCATACCAAATACACTGTGCACCCAGACACAATAAAAATATACAAGGACCTGAAGAGACACTTTTGGTGGAGCGGCATGCATAGGGAGAACATAAGTACTTTAAGCCTACCAACAAGTGAAGGCGGAACACAAGAGATCAGGCAGGAATTCTATGAAGGCAGAACAAGTGAAGGCGAGAACAAGTGTCTAAGTACTTTACCTGCCAACAAGTGAAGGCAGAACACAAGAGATCAGAGGCAAGGAATTCTTATGAGTCTTTACCCATTCCAGAGTGGAAATGGGCAGATACTTCTATGGACTTCATTGGGTTATAGTTGATCGGCTGACGAAGTCATCACACTTATTACTAGTTAAGACCACCCATAAAGCAAAGACTTATGTGAAGATATTTATCCAAGAGATTGTGAGATTTCATGAAGTCCCAGAGATGATCATATCAGATCGAGACTCAATTATTTACTTCATATTTCTGGAGGAGTTTTCAGAATTCTTTTGACAGTCAGTTATCTTATTCTAGTGTTTTTCACCCGCCGATGGATGGGCAGACGGAGAGGGTTAACCAAGTGTCGGAAGACATGTTGCGGGCATATATTATTGATTTTCAGGGTAACTGAAAGGATCACATTCTATTGATTGAGTTTGCTTATAACAATAGCTATCAAGCGATAACTGGTACGGCTCCGTATGAGGCATTGTATGGGAGGCCTTGCAGATCCCTGATTTGTTAGGCAAAGCCGGAGCATAGTTATTACTTGGGTAGGAACATGTGAAGCAAACTACCAAGAAGATAGCAGTGATTCGGGAGCGCATCCTTACAATGTAGAGTTGCCATAAGAGTTATGTAGATTAGAGGCGACGAACATTAGAGTTCTAGATTGAGAATAATGTATTTTTGAAAGTATCTCTGATTAAGGGAGTTTAGCGATTTGGTAGGTGGGGAAGCTAGCCCTGAGGTATGTTGGTCCGTTCAAGATTGTTGAGCGTATTGGAGCCATTTAGTATCGGCTAGATCTTCCAGCATCAATATCAAGTATATACGATGTTTTTCATACTTTAATGCTTAAGAAGTATTTATGCAATAAGGAGCAGCAGTGAGTATTAGATGCACCGGAGATTAAGCTTTATGATGACTTGACTATGATAAAGTTTCCTATGTGTATTCTTGCTAACGAGGACAAGAATCTTAGAAACAAAGTGATACATTTGATTAAGGTTTAGTGGAACCGGAACGGAACTGAGGAGGCTTCTTGGGAGTGTGAGGAGGATATGCATCGCGACTACACGCACCTATTTGAGCAGGAAGATATGATTTGATTATGTTTCATTCATGCTTATGATTTATCGATATGGTCATGTTTATACTTAACGCTAGAATGAGGGTATTAACACTTAGCTCCTAATCATTCGGAAAACATGGTATATATATGGGGGGTTCCTTGTTTGGATTTTTCACCCGACATACTAGTTTTGCTTAGTTAGGAGTTAAGTGAGAGTATTCGCATTCTAGATTATTAAGTATAGATATTTCTATTATATGATTGCGAAATTTCGAGGACGAAATTCTTTTTTGGGGGGAAGAATGTAAAACCCCGAAATTTTGAATATTATATGATAAATAATAATAAACATGTTATGTGATGATAAATAATATATTTTGATGTTTGACTATACTATAAATTGACTTGAGATTAATTCAATGTATAGGTGTGAATATATGAGTGCAAATGCACAAATCATGCACGAAGAATAAATCTAGAAAAATAACTAGTTAAGGGTTTATATATTTTTCACACCAATACAATTAGAATTTAAGAAAACTCAAAAGTCAAAAGTTGTAGGTATCTTCAACATCTTTTCAACAAATCTTAAATTACCTTATTCTGAGGTCGTATGTGAAAGTTACAACTAAAGTACTAAACATAATTTACAGAAATACAGAGTAGTCGACTACACTGTATTGTAGTCGACTAGCGGGGGTTTTCCTAGGAACGCCAGGTTTGATTTCGGTTTTGTTTTGTCTTATTTTGACATGATAATATGTAGGAGTATATATAAACATTTTTTCTAAGTTGTAAAGGGCTTTTCACGAAATTGTTAGCAGCAGCCACCCCCTCTCTCAAATCCTAAACCCTATATCTTAGTTTGACCTTTCTCTGAGGTATTTGTCGAAGGAAAAAGCGAGGTTTTGTGGTGTTTGGCAGAGGAGGTATCTTGCACGTGTGTCCAGATGCTCGACACGATATTTTAGGTAAGATCACCTTGCATCCAAACCTGCACCCTTAGTTAATGAATGATTTAAAGTTTTTAAATTGATGTGTTGCGTGCTTATTTATAAACCGATGTGTTAAAAATGAGGTTTTTGATTATAGATCTTAATAAAATACTAGATCTAATGTTTTATCTTGCTGTTTATAATAGAAACATAATCATGATCAATTGGGTTGTATAGATCTTTGTTTGTAACTTGATTTCTATGTGTTAATCTTGCTTAAAATCCTAAACTTGTGATATAAAGGGCTTACATGTTAATCAAGTTTGATTAGACCCTAAATTGAGGGTTAAATGAGTTTAAATGTTAATTAATGATGATTAAACCCTAGGTTTGATATAATTAAGTTCTGTAAACGTGAATAAATAAATTTATGTTTGTTCTATGCTTCATGTAAGCATGTTTATGCTTTTTATGTCGATAACTAGGGTTCATGTGAGATATTTAATTATTTAGGATGTTAAGCTTGATTAGATTGAATCAAGATTTTAAATCATCATGGATATAATTCTTTTTATTGGTATTTACTAGTTTTATTAAAACATGATAAACACGTGACGATTGCTAAGAGTTATATGTACACGGATGTGTGCAAGTTTCTGCTTAGTAGTCAACTACTAAGGTCCAGTTTGTTCTACGGAAACCGTATGATTTCAGAGTAGTCGAATAATGTACAGTGTAGTCGACTACTAAGACTAATTCATGTTTTCCAGAGTCTGAGTAGACTCAGTGTTGTCGACTACTATGCTTAGTAGTCGACTACTAAGGTTGTTTTGCTGAATATTGTGTTGCTTTATTTGAAATGTGTTTGCAGGGTTTGAGCCACACTTCCTCACATGTAATTACACGAATACACAAGTACAGTGGCATTGCACACACATGAGTATCCCAAAGGGGGTTTTGACAAGAATTGGGTTATTTATAATAGAGTTAGAGATTGTTCATACACTCGTTGGATATCGTTGATGAGCACAGCTCGATACTATATGGGATAGTGCGTGGATATACTATATTTACACAGTTTATACATGAGATGGATATCGTTGATGAACTCAGTTCAGTACTACATGAGGTAGTGCATCGATATTCCATTTGTACTGGTCATTGAGTTGGGTTTGGATGATTTGTCTAGCAGTCCGTCCACACGAGGGTACGATGAGGCTTGTGAGCCGTCTTTTTGGATACCTATATGGTAGGCCGTCCTGCATTCATGTTACGCATTAAGATCGTGATAAGACTAATGAGCCGTGTACATTGTTTAGGATACCTACATGGTAGTCTATTTCACATGATAATGCCAAGTTTCAAATCTTGTAAAGAGTTGCACTGAGATAGCTAATTGATAGCCTAAGTCTTTGGTGGATGTCAGTTATGGGTGTGATTCATCATTGAGATATAAGACTGGAATATTTTGCTCTTGAAAGTATTTATTCTATCTCCACAATGATAGTGTAGGATAATATAGATACGATGTAATGATGTCTTTATTTCCTTTATTGCTTTCTTATTGCTTAGTTGAGGATCAATGATTAGCGATTCACAATTTGAGACCATGGTATATACATAAGGGTTTTTTTGTTTGGATTATTTTGCTTGACGTACCCGTCTCGTGTTGTGGATTTCTAATTGTTGATTTCATATATATTGTTTATTCTTAGTTCGGTATTAATGTTTAGATATCTATAATTTTAGACAATGGTATATACATGAGAGTTTCCTTATTTGGATTATTTTGCTCGGCGTACTACGTCTTGTATTATACGTTTCTAAATGTTAATTCCACTTAGATACAGGAAAAATAAATCTAGGTATACTATGCTTAATAGATAGAGTATTTACTCCATCTAGTAGCCCTTTCTCTGGGGGAGAATGGTGGTGATCTTGCTGTAGCGCGCTGACGCTCTTTTTATGGTTCTTTTTGTTGTTCTTCTTTTCTTTTAGGCGGTACAGAGGTATGGAGAGCCGCAGGATGATGGAGTTCTTATATAGTCGTCGTCACATGAGTATTAGTAGAGGCTCCACAATAGATTTTATATTTTTATTCAAACATTAGTGTTTCATTTTCATATTATAAAAGCAGTGTGCCTTAGTACGATATTTATTTGATTCATGTTGAGACCTTTATTTATCTCAGATAGTAAATGTATTTTCGTTGAGACATGATTTTTATTTATGAGATATCTCCTTCTTTATCATGTCTATCGTATTTAGTTTTTTATTTTGCCTGTTTTGTACCTGTACTTTTTTTTTTATTCCACTAGTGGATACTGCTGTGATTGGTGAAACATGTTTGTGTACAATTGTGGGTGCATGGCAGGTTTGACATCTCTGGGTTCATCTTAGATTGTAGCCTTGTGTGAAACTAGGGGTGTCATAAAACACGCGTTGCAGGGTAATCCATTCCCGTGATATTGACAAAGTCTATGTATTCAGTATCATAATATTAAGTCTAAGAGAGTTTATTCTTTTAGCATAATATTACATATGGAATGGACTTAGACAATCTACATGCTAGCCTAACTCAAACGGTAGTCGGTAAAGGCTTATAAATCCGTTGATGGTAGATGGTTTGCCAAAAATCCTATGAATATTTACGGGCCCATCAGCTAAATAGATGTTAACCGTGACGTGACGTTTGAGATCTTATGATCATGAGTAGCTTGTACCGTCACTACAGCTTCTCTTTGAAGCTCATCCTCACACAGGTCATGTGTGGTAAATCCTTGTAACCAAGATGCTTTCGAAGCGGGTGCAGAGAACAACTTATTTATAATAAGGAATCAACAGCTCTAAGATCAGAGTTGAGATCCAAAGTATTTTAAAAATTCGTCCCAATCAACCGCGAACTCTCAAAAACTTTGGCGGGAGTTCTGTAGGCTATCTAAAAATTACTACAGATAGCTGATCCTCATTAAACACCGATGATGGAAGTTACAATTTGACGGCTTCTAGAATGTGATAATTTAAAAAAATTCACGTAGATTGATGAAGATTACAATCTGACGGCCCTCACAATAACCAATGAAAGCTCTAATTCAACGGCCTTCATAATCAACATCGAGAGTTACAATCTGATGACTCTCATATTTTCAAAGAGCCAAGACGAAGGTTATAGACGCTCTGACAGAAGAGATTACAAGTCAATGATCTCTTCAATCTAAGACGCAGAACTCATCTCTGCATCCCAGAAATAAAACACAAGTGGCTACATTCAAGAATTAAAGCAACACAACCACTGCGTTATCAACCACCAACGCAGCTCAAATTCAGCAACAGACGCAGCTCAAATCCAGCTGCTAACGTAGCTCCTAAATGCTGTGTTCGAACATAGGATTCACACCCAGCAACGCAGGACGTGTGTTTGATTCACTCAAACGTGATTCAAATGGTTCCAGAAACCATTTTTACCCACGATCTGGGAAGCAATTTATAAGGTGGTTGTTACACCCGATTAATGGGGCAATTAAGCCCCTATTAAAGAGCGGATTAAGGGGAGGTTATACCTAATCCCCTTATAAATATCAGTAAACTCAACTGAGTTCGGGATGAATCTTTTTTGAGATCTTCAGATTTGGAGGCTCTTGGAGATCATCTTCATCGGCAACAGGGAGCTTGGAGCTTTGGAGCTTTGATCTTTGCTTGTAAACCGATTTCGGTTGGATTAAATTAACTCTTTCAAAGAGTTTTAAACTTGTTCTGAGTCCTTTGCTTGTAAACCGATTTCGGTTGGATTAAATTAACTCTTTCAAAGAGTTTTAAACTTGTTCTGAGTCCTTTAACTCGTCAAGAGTTCTTACACTTATAAATTAACTCTTTCAAAGAGTTTTAAACTTGTTCTGAGTCCTTTAACTCGTCAAGAGTTCTTACACTTACCTCGCATGTTCTTCTCCTCAATGTCCAACAAAGAGGAATCAACCTTGTTCCACAAAGCAACACATTCGGATCGTCAACGGGGTACAAGATCGATAGCCCATCGACACCAAGAAGAACCTAGGTTAAACAAAAGGAAGGGTCTCCATCGATCTCTTCTCTCTTTTATAAATTGGGAAACCAATTGAGAGGAACTATAATTTCTTTTTCTAAGCCAGTTAGAGAGAGATTGCATCGAGGGAATTGTAACGCATTCTTTTTCTAAGTCTGTTAGAGAGAATAATGCAAATTTAATTCTCTATTTTCTTCTTTTAATTTTCCCACAAAACAAAGGGCCAGTTTGATTTGTCCAAAGCTTGGATATATCGATATGGAATGGAAGAAAATCACTATAGATTCATCATCGCCCTTCGAACATCCCTGAGAAAGAACGACGCTTTCGGGGTCGTCATCAACCAGTTGACTAAATCGACACATTTCTTGCCTATTAATGTGAAATTTTCATTTGAGAGGCTCACAAAGTTATATATCAATGAGATAGTAGGTTTACATGGTGTACCTGTGTCGATAGATTTATGGCAATAGTATCGGACATGGATCTTAAGTTCATATCACAATAGCAGAAAAGTGTGCATAACGATCTGCAGATCAAACTAAACTTTATCTTGGCTTACTATTAGGAAATAGATGGCCAATTTGTGTGTTTGAAATGAAAGGATCATGGGAAGACTATCTAACTTTAGCTAAATTTTCATATATAAATAGCTATCATGCCAGCATTAATATGACACCCTATGAACTCCTATATGGAAGGATTTGCAGATCTCCTATCCATTAGGATAATGTTTGAGAGAGGGAACTTCTCGGGCAAGAGTTAGTACAACAAGCTATCGATAAAATTCAGCTAGTTAGAGAACATATTCACATTGCCCAGAGTCAGCAGTAAAACTATACTAATCATAGAAGAAGAGAGCTAGAGTTTCAAGAAGGTGATCATGTCTTTCTAAGTGTTTCTCCTACTCAAAGAGTGAGAAGCTTCAGACTGCAAGGAAAGTTAACTCCATGATTTATTGATCCTTTTGAAATTTTGGAGCGGGTTGGTTAAGTGGCTTGCAAACTCGAAGTTGCACTATCCCTAATTGGAGTGCAAAATATAATTCATGTGTCAATATTGCGAAAGTTAATTTGAGATCGAATGAGGTTATTGAATTTAAACATCTAAAGTTCAAGCCGAATTTGACATACGAAGAGAAACTAGGGCGTATTGTGAATTATAATGAATAAGTGCCCAGGTGATGAATTATTGAATATGTGAAAGTGTAATGGAAGAACCATTCTGAGAGAGAATCCACAAGGAAGACCAAAGATTCTATGCAAGAAAAATATCCAAAACTCTTCAAAAATCAAGGTATGTCAAGTTTCAAGGATGAAACTTTTAATTAGATGGGAAAAATGTAATATTAACCACAAATTTCTTCTTATAAAAAGAAATCATGCAAATTTAAATTTTATAAGAAAGTTTTTAAAAAGTCTACCAAACAAATACCATACATTGGCTTGTTGAGTTTTTATTTTAATCAAGAGAGGAGAAGTGTCCTTATTCTAGTGAGAGCCTTGGGCAAATGTAAGGTAATTGGACACTTGTTCCTTGCCTCCTTATGCATGTTTGCTATATCCACTCCCAAACAGTAATTTTGGGAGTTGGATTGCCGAAAATGCCCTTTTGATGTTGAGGGTGTTTCTGGAATGGACTTGGCCTGTTTTGATTTGGGAGAAGAGCAATTTAGTCCTCACACACCCCCAAAGTTACTCTTTGGGAGTGTGAATAGTTGGACCCCTCCTTATGGTGAAGTTCTCCCTAAACCCTCTCTCACTCCACAGTAGGAGAATCTTTTAGAATAAAATTTTAGAGAGAGAAAAGTGAGGAGAGGTAAAAGAGGAGAAGGCTAAGGGAGAAGAGAAGGCAAAGTTAGGGTCTCAACTTTAAGATATACCTTCCAAAGCTTATTAATAGATTTTCTAGTGATATATAATATTGTAAATATGTAGGAAATTACTAGTGTGGTTCTTGTTAGATAATAAAATCAAAATAAGGTTATAGCATGCAAAAATCCGAATTAAAGAAAATAAGAAAGTCTGGCATGATCAGGAGCAGTAGTGTAAACACTACCCTAGAAGATTAAGGACTCGCCTATCGCCCTGGCGCAGATGATCCTCTCTCCCCTAGCGGTAAAAACCACCGGAATCGGCCGGCCTCTGTACTCGGGCGAGAGTTTAGAGCTTCTGCTCAGATGAAGAACGTTGCCTGAAAATAATACCAAAATATGCACAAAAAATCGCTTTTGAAAGCAGAGGAGAGAAGAGAAAGAAGAGAGACTTGTTGTGTGCTTTTCGAACTCACATTAGGGGTGTATATATAGGGTTGAGAAATTCTTAACGGCTGCTGGATCCAAGCGCACATTTCCAAATCCTGCTTAGATGTTACCTAAATTCACGCAACCGTTACGTACACAAAAAACATGTAAAATAAAGTCAGAGAAAACACAAAAAAAACGTAAGCATGCGGTGCGGCATGGTGCGCGTGCATCGTGGCATGGCGAGGCGTGGCGTGACGAGGCGAGGCGTGTGTGCATGCGCGTGTGTGTGTCATGCAAAGCCTAGACAATATAAAGCCTAAAACACTATTCAAAGCCCAATAAGAGGTGAAACTGTTTAAACCCCTTACTATTCATAACACTAGTCCATGTGTCACTATTCATGAGGGCAAAATTACCTTTTCTCTAACAACATAGCCAATAGCCCCTCCCCCCCCAAAAAAGGTAATATTTGACTGAAAAACTCAAAAACTAATAAATAAATCAATAAATCACAAAACATATATATGTTGGGCAACATTTCGTATCGTGAATTCGGGAGAGATAGCTTTCGGCCTTGAACCTTTCCTTAGTGAGTTCATCGCAACCTAAGAGACATAATGGACAAAGCCTTGAATTAGGCCCCTTGTACTAGGTATTGATGAAAACACACACAATACGTCTTTATCTATTGAGAAAAGAGGGTTGAGCGTTAAAGGTCATGCTCACAATAACTAACTCATGAGAGTTTCTAGGGGTTAGCCCAGCCCCCCCAACCACGGTCATCACGGTTCCTCTCACGTAGGTAAGTCCTCCAATGGTACTACATTATACCCTCCACAATACACGTGTTGGATTTATTAGGAATAAAACTCAGCCTAACCAGCTGTATCATAAGAGCATCATCACCATAGAGAAGGGGAAGTAGATAATGCTACCATAATAATATATGAATATATCTAGGTCGATGCTCCACACGAGTGTCACTAGTCCAGCTTATTTCTACCACATTGAACCTACATTGGGACTTCATCTCCAAATAAAGGTTGGGTTCCCGCTGTTAGTGACATCACTTATGGGCTTAACCCCATCTCCCTTGATGAATCCAGAACAAAACTCTTGGATAAACCCTTAGTCAAAGGGTCTACAAGATTCTTCTCAGACTTTACAAAGTCTAAAATCATAACTTTTTCTAGCAGGTGTTGTACAGATTTATATCTTATTTGAATATGTCTGTTAAGTTTTTTATTTACATGCACTTGCTTTAGAAGTATCTTATTTGAATATGTCTGTTAAGTTTTTTATTTACATGCACTTGCTTTAGAAGCTCTATGGTGGATTTAGAATCAGAGAATATGTCTGTTAAGTTTTTTATTTACATGCACTTGCTTTAGAAGCTCTATGGTGGATTTAGAATCAGAGTGAATGAAAATTGGAGGAGATGATTTAGGGACCAAAGGAAGTTTAGAGAGTAGATATTTTAACCATTCTGCTTCTGTACAAGTAGTATCAAGTGCAATCAATTAGACTCTATGGTGCTACTGACAATTATTGTTTGCTTACAGTATTTCCAGTATATAGTTGCACCACAAAAAATGAATACATATACAGATGTAGACTTTACACTGTTAGAATCTGTGACAGTTGGCATCATTATACCCTTCTATAACATCAAAGTACCCAGTGTAAGTCAAATAATAGTCAACTGTGCCTTTTAAGTATTTGAATACTCTCTCTAAGGCAATCCAATAATCTTTGCTAGGGTTGCTGGTATACCGGCTCAGTCTCCCTACAACATAAGCTATATCGGGTCTAGTCCGGTTGGATATGTATAGGAGAGATCCAATCAACTAAGAATACTTCAGTTGGGGGATAGGTTCACCTTCATTCTTCTTCAAAGATATAGAAGAGTCATAAGGTATAGAAACAGGTTTAGAGTTATAAAAATTGAATTCGATCAGCATTTTCTCAATATTATGAGAAAGACTTAAAGATATTCCTCTAGTGTCTCTAGTGATTTTTATTCTAAGTATCATATCGGCAAGACCTAAGTCTTTTATGTCAAAATTCTTGGAGAGATAATCCTTAACCTTTAGGATTTCTTTAAGAGTTATTCCAAAGATAAGGATATCATCAACATAGAGACAAAGGATGACATATTCATTATTTATCACTTTAGAATAGACATATTTGTCGCGTTCATTCACAGTGAAGCCATATTATGCAATGACTCTGTCAAATTTCTAATGCTATTGTTTAGGAGCTTGTTCAAGATCATACAAAGATTTAACAAGTTTGCAGATTTTGTTTTCCTAGCCTTTGGCAATGAAGCCTTCAAGTTGGTGCATATAGATTTCTTCATCTAAATCACCATTCATAAAAGCAATCTTGACATCCATCTGATGTATGGTCAGCTTATGAATATCAGTAAAGACCAATGATACTCGAATAGTTAAGATTCGGGCTATGGGGGAATATATATCAAAGTAATCGATGCTCTTTTGCTAGGTATAGCCTTTAGCTACTAATCTAGCTTTATATTTATCAATGGAACCATCAGCTCTAAGTTTCTTCTTGAATATCCACTTACAACCAATAGGTTTACAACTTGGAGGTAAGTCGGTAAGTATCCAAGTGCGATTTTTCATGATAGATTTGATTTCATTATCAATGACTTCCTTTTATAAAGAAGATTCAGGTGAATCCATTACTTCGTTAAAGGAGCTTGACTCACCTTCAACAAGAAAAGTAAAGAAATCTTCTCTAAAATCCTTTTGAATTCTACCTCTTTTACTTCTTCGAGGTTCAATATCAAGAGGCTGAGAAGAACTAGAAGATGGTTGATCAGAAGGAAGAGATGATATTGGATTTTCTGATATTTTGGATTTGAAAGGAAATATGTTTTTAAAATAGACTGCATCTCTAGTTTTAATAATAGTGTTGTTGGATATGTCACTGATTTCAGAATTAATGACTAAAAATCTGTTAATATTACTACCTAGTGCATATCCAAAAAAGCAGCATTAACAGTCTTAGAACTAATTTTCCTCTTCTTAGATTCATGAATAGCTACCTTAGCCAAGTAACCCCAAATCCGAAAGAAGTTCTAACTAGGAGTTCTTGTTAGACCCTAGAGGGGAGGTGATTAGGGTCATGCTAATCTAATCTGATTTTATGCCAATTAAAACTTACTAAAGAATTATTCTTACAAGATAGATATACAGTATGATATGAGCAAGAATATACAATATGAATAAAGAGATATATCCTAGCAAATAGGTATATGATGAAATATATGTAAGGATATATAAATTAACATAATGGTAAACAATCTAAACTAAAAATTCAATTGTGATAGGGCAATATAAACAATGCAAACACACAATATGATCATGGAGTTCGGACCTTCCGTCCTATGTCTCTACTCCCTACTCCCAATGAGAAATCCACTATCACAACCGGGTTTTCTACGCTTACCCGAATAACGTTTACACCACACAATACGGTTTTCTAGCTAGCCAAAAACTTTACAATCCACACTCTTGTAATCCCACTTTACATCCTCACAAGTGTTGGTCTCTAACCCGTGTCTCCCTCAAGTGTTAGGAATTACAACCTACCTCTAGGCATTACCACATACTGCACTCCTCTTGGGATGATCCCGTCTCTCACCACACACTCTTCTCGGTGTACAAGTATATTACAATGTGAAACTCACAATAAGCACCATACAACAAATGATTGTTCTCTAATATGGATGAGAATACAATGAAAGCTCACATAATAAGTCACAAACCCACAACCCCAAATTATACTATGAATGTAAATACAATAAGCTCAATAGGTTGTGTGTGAACAAAGAGATAAATTAAATCAAACCAAACTCAATTTAAATCTAGCTTATGAAAATTATGAACAAAATAATAAATAGCTAGAAATAGAGTTTAGGAAAACTTCTCTATGATAACAATAGAGAGAGAGGGATAAGAGTTGGATGCTCAAACACCGATGGATGATCTTCCTCAAGCTCTTGTGAAATTATTTTCACAAAACAAACTCTCAATTGCTTAAAAGCTTTTTAAACACACACTAAACAAAACTTTAAACCCTTGTTAAACCTTCATAAAACATTCTCTTCAGATTTTAAGAATTGAGGATATGTAGGGGTATTTATAAGAACCCTAAAGGCAAGAAAAAACAAGGCAAAAAGACCAAAAACCCAAAAACAACACAGTCTAAAAATATAGTCGTTACAGTGTTATGAGTCGACTTGGTACTGTTCATGAGTCGACTCATAAGTAGCCGTTACAGGCTAAAAATCAACTTATGGGTTGACTCATAAAATTCATGAGTCGACTCATCATGCATGGATCGACTCATGAAGTCATAGATCGACTCAGCAGAAACAAAACACACTTTTCAGTACAGTTTGTGAGTCGACTTATGACAGGCATGAGTCGACTCAACTTGATGGGTCGACTCATGATGTTATGAGTCGACTCGTCAGAAACAAAATGTAAACTACACAACAGTTTATGAGTCAACTCAACACTGTTCATGAGTCGACTCAAGACATGCACACTGTCTGTTTTAAACAAAAATCTGATTTTCAAATCTCTTTTAAAAATAGCAAATAAAATCAGAAAAATGTAAAACTTTTCAAACCTCTTTTCAAAAAGTATCTTCCATTTGTAAAATATCATCATTTTGCAAATATGTCCAAAACATAAAAATGTAAACACATGAGTTTTGACATTTTAGCCTAACCATGTTTTGAAACATTACAAAATGATTTTGTAGACTTAATAAAATATGTATATGATTATTGTCAAGTCCAAAAACTGAGAATACAATATTTTCACATATAATCATGAAATATATATATATATATATATATATATATATAACACAAACCATTGTTTTTATATATTGTTGTTTTGTATATATGGTCTTGAAAAAAATAATTTTTGATCAAGAGACTTGTGTGGAAAGTTTTATAAGTAACTCTTCAACGAGTTTAAGAACTCTGAACGAGTTAGAACTCTGTTAATAGAGTTGTTAGAACCGAAAATTCGGTTAATGACCAAGCTGATATTCTGTTGTTGAAGAATCTTCTCAGATTTGATCTTCTGACTTGATTCAAAAATCCTATCTCCAAGGATTTTAATGCTGCTGCTATTGAATCACCGAACTGAGTGGTTGAGATCCTCCAGAATTCGCCCCTGCTGCTAACTCTTCCGCTCCAAAAAGCCAGCCCCGAGATCCTCCAGAATTCGCCCCTGCTGCTAACTCTTCCGCTCCAAAAAGCCAGCCCCTGGTTTTTGATAATTGGAAAATCTCCAACCTGTGCGGTTTTGGTCCTCCGAATCCAACCCTTTGCTCCGTTGGGTTTGTTGAGTTTTTATAGGGGGATTAGAGGTTGTAATTGTCCTCTAAATCCGCTCCTAAGTGGGCGTGATTTCCTCAGATCGTGGGAAAACAGTTTTGAAACCGTTCAACTCATGTTTGAACGAGTCAAACGCCCAATCTGGTGTTCAGAACCCAACTTCGTGTCTTAGAATTGAGACGGGAAGTTGGGTGTTGGCTGAACATTGATGAACACGAGGGTCGCTCGCGTTTTGGTTTGTTGTAGCTTAGAAACGCGGGAGTCGTTGTTGGCTGGACCCCTACGAACGCGAGGGTCGCTCACGTTTAGTTGGACCCCTACGAACGCGAGGGTGACTTGGAAACGCGGGGGTCGCCTGCATTTCTAGAATTGTAACGCGGGGATGACATCCGCGTTTTAGAAAGAGCTTTTTGACTTGTAACTTCTTCTGTGGAGCGTTGCGAGGACCGTTGTTCAGTAATCTTAGCTTTAGCTATTGTGGGGTGTGAAAGTCGTCAGATTGTAACTTTCACTGTAGAATGGGAAGACTGCTGAATAGAGTTTTCATCAGTTGTCGGAAGTGTCGTTGAATTGTAACTCTTCTCGATCTATGTGAAAAGTCTTCTATTTGCCGCTTTCGATTGTCGGCCCGAAAGCTATTTGATTGTAGCTTTCGTTGTGGGAGCTTGGTGGGAATCAACATCCATAGTGTTTTGAAGATGAATATTTGCCCACAACTCTCTACCAAGCAACTCACTAACTACGTCCAACCTTTTATTTCATCAAGATCAATCATCTCAGAAATGAGGCCGTGTTTGTAGCGACTATAGGATTGCGAATACAATGATTAGACAGCCATCGGATTGTGACTTCCATTATAGGAGCTTGATAGGGATCAGCTATCCATTGTGATTTTTAGACAGCCTACAGAACCCCCTCCAAAGTTTTCGAAAGTTCGCGGTTGACTGAGACGAATTTTTGGAATACTTTGGATCCCAAAATTTAGTAGATCGATTGCTCACTCCGTCTAATCGAGCCAGATGACTTCAATGTTGTTAATTGTAATCTATCTGTACTTTTCCAATAGACTCCCCCGTGGAGTCGTCTGCTTCTTCTCGGCTTTGATCGCCTTGATGATTGTTATTAGCTCTTCTTTTACTCATCTGGAGGCCGTGTCGTAGCCTTGGTAGTCAAAAAGCTGCTATCATAGCGGAGGCCGTGTCGTAGCCTTGGTAGTCAAAAAGCTGCTATCATAGCGGTCCAAACGCGGAGATACTTTCTACATTTGAGGATTAGAACGCGTGGGTGAGCCCTGCGTTGGAGAATTTAAACACGTGGCTGAACCTCGCGTTTGGAAGCTCAACCAACTCGAACGCGAGGATCGAGTTTAGGCGGGATTCTGCCCTCGAATCCCGTTCGTTATGATTTGACAGCTCACAACTGTCTATAAATAGACCGCTGAAGGTCAAATCAAGAGTCATTCGACTCTTCTTGAAATTCCAACGAAAATTTTTGTTCTCTCCGGTGAAAACTATTCATTCCTCCGACCAGATCTCATGGCCCCCAAGAAATCTTCCAAGCCCGACGTCGCTTCCAAGTCTGATGCCGGATCTTGTCTGACGCGGGGTTCGACCTTCGCGTCTGATCTTGTCTGACGCGGGGTTCGACCTTCGCGTCTGATCTTGTCTGACGCGGGGTTCGACCTTCGCGTCTGATCTTGTCTGACGCGGGGTTCGACCTTCGCGTCTGAGCTTATCTGACGCGGGGTTCGACCTTCGCGTCTGATCTTGTTTGACACGGGGTTCGACCTTCGCGTCTGATCTTTGATTTGGAGTTGTCTAACTTTTTCCGTCCTTTTGCAGTGCGCCATACCAATGAACCTCTTCCTTTTCGCCACCATTTTGGTCATGAAGGTGGTGCGGACATGAACATGACCTTCAGCTCGCGCCAAGAACTCCCAGTTTTCTGAATTAGGGAGAAGAGTCGCATAGAATTAATTACCCAAGCTTCTTCTGACACTCTTAGGACATTGGTTACGGACGCTCGACTTGAAAGCCCAAGCCGTAAGCCAATAGTCAAACCTGGATACCTCTTCGGGGACTTCGTTGACTTCGAAGCAAGCACTGCTTACGATGGGGACTATAAATGGCTGCGGAAAGTTGGGGACCGTAACCTTTTCTTGCCCAATATGGAGAGGATGTTCCCCATATCTTATTTCTAGTGTGCTTCTGTCCCCAGGCGTATGGATTGGCCCCTGGTTAAGGATCAGGATGGGGTCGCCCTTGGAACTCTGACTTTTCACGGGGTCCGCACAGTTGGTTATAACCGACAGGTGACTGCCTTATGGCCGGGTCTATTTGCCAAGGAATATACACTCGGTGAAGTGCCCAGTCCGGCAAATACCTTCGTCAAGAGGTTTGTGGAAAAGAAAGGAGAATTCCCCGCGCAAGGATTCAGAACTCCTGGCTGGGTCCATTCTCCGGTGACGGGATGGTGGACCCAGATGACCAAGTTTATCTTAAAAGAGTTGGAAGTCCCTCTTGCTCGCGCTGGATTGCAGGTTCCAGTACGGGCTACTCAGTTCGGGATTATCCAGAGCCACTTTCACTTCTTTTCCATACTGGAGAAGTATAGTCCTGAGACTTGCACTTTCTTCACCCCTGTAGGGGAGTTAGGCTTCGCTCTTTACGAGATACACGAAGTCTCGGGTCTTATTCTTGGGGACTTGCCGTATGAAGAATTTGTTCCGGGATCAGCGGAACTTAAAATTTTAAAGAAGGCCAGCCCCGAAATTTATGCAACTCTTTGGGAAGTCATGTGTCACTTCCATATCTGCATGCAGCTGACGGGGGTCCGAGGAAGCGGTATTAAACAAGTGTCTTGGGCGGAATATTTATTCCAGAACTTGACCACTAAGGGAGGCTCTGTGACCCGATTGCCTGTCAGTACTTTGGAGGAAGTTCAGGCTCGAATTGACGACGCTACCTCCCACTACACCAATGAGGCCAAGGAAGATGTTTTCCCGACTCATACGGAGTTTGAGAGTTTCCATTATCAAGCTCTGATTCCAATTTCCAACGCGGCGTTGTTGGCTAGATTCTTGATGCTGTGGCTCAAGCGTTGCACCGTTCCTACCAGGCCGGTTGATGCCCTTGCTATTGAGGTGGTCTACCCGGCTGTCCTTTTGGCACATAGGAGACCTGTGAGCCTCCTCAGCGCTATGGTGGGTTGTTTGCAGTATGGACTGCGGGAGTTGGCCTCTGACTTCGTTGGTGTTACAGAGGTGGAGTCTGAGGGTCACAAGACTTTCAAAACTCCCAATCCTAGGGTGCCAATGTCATATACCTATTTGATGCTTTGGTACGTGCTTCACTGTCCTCCTTTGATGAGTGCAGCCTCTCCCCCGGGGGACTCATTCATCCCATTTGTGCAGCGACTAGAGTCTGCGAAGTGGGAAGGGGGGTACATGGTTAAAATTCGCCAAATCTTAGCGCGAGACACCCATTTCCACATCTACCGCTGTTTCCCTGATTTTGAGGGCGGCATCTATGGAGCAGAATATCAGGATACGGCAGGTCCTAATGGATTCACTCAGCTGAGCGGGGGTGTTTTCCATTGGCTTCTTTCCATCAGGCCAGGCTACCTGATCTTCCGACAAGGCGTTCACTATTTCATCGAGCCTTACCAACCCTATAGGTTCGCTCGCCAATTTGGGTATGATCAGTTGTATGTAGGGAACCCTCATCCTCAACTCTCAGTTATAGCCAACTTATATGAAGGAGCCAGGGCCTGGTATTATTCTGTAGCAGGTTGTACCAAGGCCGTCTTCAAGCTTCCCCACAAAACTGCTAACTCCTATACCTCTATAAGCTTCTGTAATTGGTATAACGCCGCTTCTCAGACTCCCAATTACAACTTGAATACATCTTGCCTGAAAGACATTAGGCATATGTATAATTTAACGAAGGGGTCTAAAACCTCCCGCTTGAGAGGGATCGACGAGTTCCTATCCATTGAGAATCAGCCTGCTAGGCAGGGAGAGGAACAGATAGTTGAGCCTGCACCAGGGGAAGAGCAACGAGTGGTTGATCCTCCCACAACAAGAGCAGCGGGGAAAAAAAACTTTCTGCAGATGAAGCTGGCAAGTATGACAAGCAAATCCGTCGGAAACTGCTGGTGGATTCTCCCCCCAAAGGCCAACAAAAATCCAAGTTGATGGCTGAGGCCATCAAAGCTGCTGTAAATGAAGAACAACGGGAATCGTCTGTTGCAGGCCTGCCATATAGAGCTAGACTTCGTTCTCATGGCCCAGCTTTATCGAGCGAAGCTTCTTCTTACCATCCTCCTGAGGGCGAAGAGGATGAATTAATGGCTGCAGATGCAGAGTCTGCTCCGGCGATGGACCTTCCCAAGTCTCCGGCCTTAGAACCAGGGGGTCTTGAAGAGAATCCACCTCCTTCTCCTTTAGCATTAATGTCACAAGCTGGTGATTTAATTCCTAGTCCTACAACGGGACTTATGAATAAACCAGCTGCTAGAACAGATCTTCCGGAACCTTCAGCGGCTCAGGATGATGAGGAGCGAGTTGATTATGAAAGCTCCTCGATTGGTGGTGCGGCTGACGAAGATAGAGACGATGAGGATGCTGACGTTGGCAACATGTCAGGTGGTGGTGAAGATGATGAAGAGCATGATTCCATAGATGACATTACCACTTTTGACGATGCTCCCAAGGTCCCATCCGATAAAGTATCTGGTTATACTCCTTTTCACATCTCCGGTAAGCCTAGTTTTCTTCGACTTCTTCCGCATGTTCTTTCCGCGTTCCGACCCTTTTTTCATGCAGGTTCACCCTCTTCAGGGACTACTGCTGCTACTACTTCAAAGCCAGAACCTGCGCAGATGTCGGCTCCTTTAGTAGAGCAACATTTACCTGGCTCTCCTACGACAACTGTTTCACCTGCGGCATTGCCTGAAACTACCACCGCAACTCCTCCACCGGAACAGCAGCTCGTGCAGGCGTCAGCTTCTATGCAAGAGCAACCCCTGCCTACCTCATCCACCGTAGCTGCTTCATCTTCAGCCTTGATGAAGATCTCGCTTGCGCCCACAGAGGCCGGACCAAGCGAATCTCCGGCGAGGGCAATGATGGCTTTGACTTCAAGCCCTTCGCAATTGAATGTTTCAGTTGCCTCCGCGACTTCTACACCCAAATCACTTGCCAATCCATATTTTGGCATGTCAACTTTTAGGGTCGTAAAGTCGTCTTCCATTGCTTTTTCTAGTCCAACGGACGCTCCTGACTTCCTCCATATTTCCTTGAGCTACTCATTGCTTTTTCTAGTCCAACGGACGCTCCTGACTTCCTCCATATTTCCTTGAGCTACTTAAATAGTCTTGTGAGGAAGGTGATTGAGGTTGTCATAGCTGGTCGAGGCCGCTTTGACTCCTTTAAGTCTCTCTTAGAAGCCGGCTTAAATGGGGTCAAAAGTGTGGGCAATGCTCATTGCTTTGAACGTTGTTCGGAAGCCATTTCCCATTTAGAAGCCCGGCTCAAACATTTGGAAGCCCTCAGCCATGAAGACATTCAGACACAGATCGTGTCTACTTTTGCTGACCTCCAGGTTGAAGAAGTGACTCGCCGTGAGGCAATTGAGAGAGGTCTGGCTGAAAAAGAGCTTCAAGTTACGCATTTGCGAGAACAGAGCGATCTGTGACAAAAAGAACTGGAGCTCTCTACTGCTTCTTTGGACCTCATTCGCACAAAACTTGTCGAGGCTGAGGCGGAGGTGCTGAGATTGAAGGCCCAGCTTTCTCGCGAAGAAGCCGTCGTTAATATACTTGGGGCCAAAAATGCAGACACTCTTTTGAATTACCGTACGGAAGCTCAGGCTCTTGAAAGAGCGAAGAAGGAGGCCGCCGCTGAAGTAGCACCCACCGAGGATGAGCTGCGGAGGAAGGCTGAAGCCGTTGTACGGGCCAGTCATGAAGAGAAGCTCTCTGATGCCAAAGCTCAACTTGCTTCTTTTGACTTGACCTTGTACTATTCTTTTGCTTAAGAACAGCTTTGTATCACTTCTTTTTGGTTTTTGAATAAAAAGTGATATTGGTTTCACATTGTTTCTTGCATTTATCATGTTTTGATTTTAGATACAAGTCACGAGAAATGCCTGAGATGTATTCCTGACTTAGAATAAATCTCCACAATGGTTCTGGTACAGAAAACTCTCTTTATTATCATTTAAGATAACTCTAGAAAGTTTCCAACTGCTGAGGATGAAAATTGTATTATTTTCCAATAATGGGGTTGACTAGTAGAATTCTTCTTGTGTTATTTCTGCTTTGAACACTGAAAGAAATCTATAAGTACCAGCGGTATAGTTTTAACTTGGCAGGGGGATTATTGCGATCTGGGCAATTCTGAGGACTTATCGTTCTATTGACGAGAATCGATAAGTTGATTTTGTTAGAGGTGTGATTTTAACGTGACAGGAAAAATATTGCGATCTGGGCAATTTTGAGGACTTATCGTTCTATTGACGAGAATTGATAAATTGATTTTGTCAGAGGTGTGATTTTAACGTGACAGGAAAAATATTGCGATCAGGGCAATTTTGAGGACTTATCGTTCTATTGACGAGAATCGATAAATTGATTTTGTCAGAGGTGTGATTTTAACGTGACAGGTATGGGGAAAAATATTATAGCGTCTCACTGGGGAGAACTGCTAAGTGCTTTATCATCGGAGCGATGAATTGTGATACTTGTGATTTGAACAAGATCTTAGGGAATTTTGTTATCCGACTGAAAACAGGTTATTTATTGCTCTGCTGAGGAGAGCTAATAAATTGACAATGATTTGGAGACTTATCATTCTATTAACAAGAATTGATAAGTGGATTTTGGGGTGTAGTATTAACCCAATGAGAATTTAGATTCTGCTGAAGAGATACAGAGGTTTTGACTAACACTCTGTTAAGAGGGCTCACAAGTGCAGGTTCTACATTTAGAAGAGTTGCAACGCTGAAGTGACCTTCGCGTTTGATGTTTGAAATGAGATGTTCGGGCCTTCGTGACGCTGGCTCAAGCTTTGCACTTGGGAAATTGAACGCGATAGTGAGCTTCGCGTTTTGGAGATGGTTGGGATTCACTCCTAGAATCCCGTGCCATCTTAACAGCTTGGCGGCTGTTATAAATAGACCTGAATGGTCACATCAAAAGTCACTTGACTTTCAAAACTTTCGGCTATTTCCTAGAACGAGAACTCTCGTTTGATTACGGTGAGATCTCCGAAGAGCTTCGTCTCCCTCGTTCGAAGGAGTTTCCTCCGATCGACTGCATCAATGGCGCCTCGAAGGACGGGTTCGAACTCCAAGAAGGTCGCTGAAGTGATTTCCGACATGCCGTCGGCTGAGAACGCCGGCGGTGTTCTTGTCCATGCGGGAACCTTGCCGTCGACATCGCCGCCGCAGGGGCCTCCCTGTCGTGGTGAGTGTTGACTGAAATAACTTGCCTTGGCAAGTTCTTTGAAAACCCTAGATGGGTTCTTGATAACGCGGAAGATGACTCGTTTTAGTTCAATGATAACGCGGGGTTGGGATACCCTATGGGTCTCGACCCTCGCATTCAACTTGTTCAACACGAGGTTCGACCCTCGCGTTTGAGACTTCTGATGTGAGGCTCGACCTTCGCGTTGGAGATTTTGACACAAGGCTTTACCCCCTTTGTGTTTCAGACTCTGTCTTTATGTCGATAGCTCGCTTCTAGCTGCTAACTTCTGCTTTCGATTGTGTAGTGTTTTTCCCAAACGTGCCGCTTTCACAAGAGGACCATTTCTGATATATTGGTGGACCTGACCCGAATGAATTATTCAGTCTTTAGAACAGGATTCCATTGTGTACTTTTCCTGATTCGGAAAGAGCGGAAATGATCAAATTCCCTCAATGCTCTACTCTCAGGATTTTGATAACTGACTTAGACTTGGAGACCCCTGTTGGTCATGCCCAGTTTCCTAAACCAGCCTTCATATTTGGAGATCGCATACCAGTCGATGACCATCTCACATATGTAGAAGATTCGAAGCTGCTGCAGAGAACTGATAATCGCTTTTTATTTCTCCCAAACATGAAGAGGATGTACCCACTCTCCTATTTCTTGAATGTGAGCTGCCGTCGGGGTTTGACCTTTGACATAGTAAAGGAGAAGGAGAACGTGTCGCTTGGATTTGGTCGGCGAGCTCGTACACAAATCAGGGGACAACTCAAGGGGTTAAGACTTGGTTTGTTTGAGAAGAAGGATCTGGTTCCGGAGATGCCACGTCCAGCGAACATTTTATCTGCCAATTCCTTGCAATTCAGGGTGAATTCTCTACCCAGACGTTCAGATCCCCTGGATGGGTCTGCTCTGGAGAAGGAGGTTGGGGGACCCGCATGGTTGACTTCGTTCTTGAGGAGCTTAAGGACTCGCTCGCTCAATCGGGTCTCACAGTTCCTGTGTTAGCTACACGATGGTGCAGAGTTTTCACAATTTCTTCGCCATGTTGGAGAAATACAACCCGGACAGCTGCACATTCTTCACACCTATAGGAGAGTTAGGTTTTGCTCTTCATGAGATGCAGGCAGTATCGGGGTTGTCGCTCGGAAAAAAAACCTATGAGGAGTTTGTCCCCACCACCGAGGAGCTTTCTTTACTGAAGGTGGCGCACCCGGAAATTTATGCTACCTTCTGGGAATTGATGTGCCACTTCCACATATGTGCCCAAGTCTTTGGGATGCGTGGAGGGGGCATTATGCATACCACATGGGCAGACTACCTCTTTCAAAACTTAAACCGGAAAGATGTAGCCGTATCCCGTGTCGCAGTTGTTTCTCTTAAGGACGCCAAGGCTCGGATTAAAGCTCCTGGTGCTGCTTACAAGATAGAGCATGCAGAGGATGACTTTGAAGCTGGTGTCAAATTTGAAAGTTTCCACTACTAAGCCACAGTCCCTATTTCTGACACCGCTCTACTTACAGGCTTCTTCATGATTTGGTTGAAGCGGTGTGTGGTACCGTCAAGACCAATAGAGGCGATATTAGCTGAGGTTGTATACCCCACTGTTTTATTAGCACACGGGAAACCTGTGAGCCTCCTTACTGCTATGATTGGCTGTATTCAGAACGGCCTGAGGGTGTTGACTTCGGAACTTCTCAGTGCTTCGGGGGTCAAAGCTACTAAGAAGAAAGCTGGGAAAGCTTCTCAACCACGTGTACCAGTGCCGTATACATATCTAATGGCCTGGTTCGTGTTGCATTGCCCTTCATTGATGACGGGAATACATGAGGGCGATGATACTTATATTCCCTTTGTACAGAGACTGGAGTCGGCCACGTGGACTAATTCTTATATAGTCAGGGCTCGACAACTTCTATCCCGGAAGGACAATTACCTGATTTTCTATTGCGCTCCGAATTTTGACGGAGCTGGCGTGCAGGATGCCCGCTTCATGGACTTGCTTTTCGAAGGGTCGTCTTCTTTGGAAGAGGGTACATTCAGCTGGCTTCTTATGATCAGGTTGGGTTACTTGGTCTACCGCTTACGGGAGAAGTGCATAATCGAGCCTTACATGCCTTCTCGGTTCGCCAGACAGTTTGGATATGACCAACTCTACATTGGCAATCCTAACCCGGCGTTAGCTCAGATTGGGAATTTGTATGAAGGAGCTCGTGCATGGTACTTCTTCTCCGCCGGGGGAACCCATGCACAATTTACCTTACCCAACTCACCACCTGGCTGCTCTACTGTTATGGATTTCCGTCAGTGGTTTGCTGAAGTTTCTCAGGTCCCAGAATATGACGTTTATACTTCATGTATAAGCGAGATTCGAGAATTATATCGTTCACGGAGCGGTTCTGCGAGTACTCGTCTGCCAGGGATGGAAGAGCACCTATCTTGTGAACAGGAAGCGACCGGAGCCGTTGAAGCTCCTCAGGACTTATCCACCATAGAACCTTCTGAGGAAGAGGTTCCTATGGGGATCGAAGAGGGGCGAACAATTGATGATTCTCCCGCAGAAAAGACAACTGAGGAGATTTCTGCAGAAGAGCCTGTTCCTAAACCTCGTTCTTTAAGATCGGATAAGAAGGCTCTTTCTGCTGCTGAGCAAGGTGAATATGACAGGAGAATTCACAAGCGAATACCTGTTACGGACAAGAATTCTAAAAGGGCCAAGTTAATGGGGGATGCGATGAAGTCTGCGCTCGTTGAGCGTTTCACTGATGGAGAGGACGAAGTGTCCCAACCAACCTCTTCTTTCCCTGAGGATGCTAGAGCTGGAGAGGTATCGCCCGTTGAGGGTTTTGAATCCGCTCCTCTTTCTCTTTCGCGAGACGAAAGTGCACGCAAGGACCCTTCTTCCGAAGTTGCTCCATCACTTGTTCAGGATGAACATACGGGTCCGATCTATCCAACTATTCCTCCTCCACGCTCGAGGGCTCTGAAGAAATCCATTGAGGAACTGGAACGTTGGATGCAGACAATTGTTAATATTGTCAGTGTTGAAGGAGCTTCTTTTGAAGATTGTGAGCCCATCTTGACCCAGTGTTTGGATGATATCAAGGCTAAAGGGGATGCATCCTGGACTGAGCACTGTCAGGGAAGAATCGCTCTCTTGAAAGCAGAATTAGCAACTTTCAGGGAGCTGCAGCGCACCAATTTAGATTCTGAAGTGGAGTCGGCTCTTTCCTTGGCGATAATCTCCAGAGCACATCACCCAGGGACCCTTCGCAAGGACTTGTCTGACAAAAAGGCCCGCATATCGACTTTAAGGAAGCGGCACTCTGCAGCATATGCTAAAATCAAAAGTGTTGCTTCTGATATCCGCGGTATCGAAAAGACTATCGTTCGATTAGAGGCCGAGTTGGATCAGAAGAAAGCCCAATTGGCCCACTATGAGGATGTCAGAAAAGAGCTTGCCGTACGCTCCACGCGGCTGTAGGCATATAAAATTGCTTATAGGTCCCTTAGCACAGCTCGGCACAAACCGACGAACCAACGAGGCGACGAGATCGACGAATCGCACGCAAGCAACGGAATACATCCGTTCGCATTTGGAATCAAGCCAAGTGTTAAAGAGTCAACGAGTGATCCAACCAAGGACAAACTCGGACGAATCACGATCGAATCAAGATCAGTTTCGGACTCGAACTCAGAAGCGGATTTACTGCCTAATCAGGATCCAGATTTACTGCCAAATCAGGAATCGGATTTACTGCCTAATCAGGATCCAGATTTACTGCCAAATCAGGAATCAGATTTATTGCCTAATCAGGATCCAGATTTACTGCCTAATCAGGATCCAGATTTACTGCTAAAACAGGAATCAGATTTACTGCCTAATCAGGATCCAGATTTACTGCCAAATCAGGAATCAGATTTACTGCCTAATCAGGATCCAGATTTACTGCCAAATCAGGAATCAGATTTACTGCCAAATCGGGATCTAAATCAACCGAATCACGAGACCGGAAAAAACGGCAAAAACCACAACACCCAGAGGTGGCCGACAGTTGTCATTTCGCGGCCACCCAGAGGTGGCCGACAGTTGTCATTTCGCGGCCACCCAGAGGTGGCCGACAGTTGTCATTTCGCGGCCACCCAGAGGTGGCCGACAGTTGTCATTTCGCGGCCACCCAGAGGTGGCCGACAGTTGTCATTTCGCGGCCACCCAGAGGTGGCCGACAGTTGTCATTTCGCGGCCACCCAGAGGTGGCCGACAGTTGTCATTTCGCGGCCACCCAGAGGTGGCCGACAGTTGTCATTTCGCGGCCACCCAGAGGTGGCCGACAGTTGTCATTTCGCGGCCACCCAGAGGTGGCCGACAGTTGTCATTTCGCGGCCACCCAGAGGTGGCCGACAGTTGTCATTTCGCGGCCACCCAGAGGTGGCCGACAGTTGTCATTTCGCGGCCACCCAGAGGTGGCCGACAGTTGTCATTTCGCGGCCACCCAGAGGTGGCCGACAGTTGTCATTTCGCGGCCACCCAGAGGTGGCCGACAGTTGTCATTTCGCGGCCACCCAGAGGTGGCCGACAGTTGTCATTTCGCGGCCACCCAGAGGTGGCCGACAGTTGTCATTTCGCGGCCACCCAGAGGTGGCCGACAGTTGTCATTTCGCGGCCACCCAGAGGTGGCCGACAGTTGTCATTTCGCGGCCACCCAGAGGTGGCCGACAGTTGTCATTTCGCGGCCACCCAGAGGTGGCCGACAGTTGTCATTTCGCGGCCACCCAGAGGTGGCCGACAGTTGTCATTTCGCGGCCACCCAGAGGTGGCCGACAGTTGTCATTTCGCGGCCACCCAGAGGTGGCCGACAGTTGTCATTTCGCGGCCACCCAGAGGTGGCCGACAGTTGTCATTTCGCGGCCACCCAGAGGTGGCCGACAGTTGTCATTTCGCGGCCACCCAGAGGTGGCCGACAGTTGTCATTTCGCGGCCACCCAGAGGTGGCCGACAGTTGTCATTTCGCGGCCACCCAGAGGTGGCCGACAGTTGTCATTTCGCGGCCACCCAGAGGTGGCCGACAGTTGTCATTTCGCGGCCACCCAGAGGTGGCCGACAGTTGTCATTTCGCGGCCACCCAGAGGTGGCCGACAGTTGTCATTTCGCGGCCACCCAGAGGTGGCCGACAGTTGTCATTTCGCGGCCACCCAGAGGTGGCCGACAGTTGTCATTTCGCGGCCACCCAGAGGTGGCCGACAGTTGTCATTTCGCGGCCACCCAGAGGTGGCCGACAGTTGTCATTTCGCGGCCACCCAGAGGTGGCCGACAGTTGTCATTTCGCGGCCACCCAGAGGTGGCCGACAGTTGTCATTTCGCGGCCACCCAGAGGTGGCCGACAGTTGTCATTTCGCGGCCACCCAGAGGTGGCCGACAGTTGTCATTTCGCGGCCACCCAGAGGTGGCCGACAGTTGTCATTTCGCGGCCACCCAGAGGTGGCCGACAGTTGTCATTTCGCGGCCACCCAGAGGTGGCCGACAGTTGTCATTTCGCGGCCACCCAGAGGTGGCCGACAGTTGTCATTTCGCGGCCACCCAGAGGTGGCCGACAGTTGTCATTTCGCGGCCACCCAGAGGTGGCCGACAGTTGTCATTTCGCGGCCACCCAGAGGTGGCCGACAGTTGTCATTTCGCGGCCACCCAGAGGTGGCCGACAGTTGTCATTTCGCGGCCACCCAGAGGTGGCCGACAGTTGTCATTTCGCGGCCACCCAGAGGTGGCCGACAGTTGTCATTTCGCGGCCACCCAGAGGTGGCCGACAGTTGTCATTTCGCGGCCACCCAGAGGTGGCCGACAGTTGTCATTTCGCGGCCACCCAGAGGTGGCCGACAGTTGTCATTTCGCGGCCACCCAGAGGTGGCCGACAGTTGTCATTTCGCGGCCACCCAGAGGTGGCCGACAGTTGTCATTTCGCGGCCACCCAGAGGTGGCCGACAGTTGTCATTTCGCGGCCACCCAGAGGTGGCCGACAGTTGTCATTTCGCGGCCACCCAGAGGTGGCCGACAGTTGTCATTTCGCGGCCACCCAGAGGTGGCCGACAGTTGTCATTTCGCGGCCACCCAGAGGTGGCCGACAGTTGTCATTTCGCGGCCACCCAGAGGTGGCCGACAGTTGTCATTTCGCGGCCACCCAGAGGTGGCCGACAGTTGTCATTTCGCGGCCACCCAGAGGTGGCCGACAGTTGTCATTTCGCGGCCACCCAGAGGTGGCCGACAGTTGTCATTTCGCGGCCACCCAGAGGTGGCCGACAGTTGTCATTTCGCGGCCACCCAGAGGTGGCCGACAGTTGTCATTTCGCGGCCACCCAGAGGTGGCCGACAGTTGTCATTTCGCGGCCACCCAGAGGTGGCCGACAGTTGTCATTTCGCGGCCACCCAGAGGTGGCCGACAGTTGTCATTTCGCGGCCACCCAGAGGTGGCCGACAGTTGTCATTTCGCGGCCACCCAGAGGTGGCCGACAGTTGTCATTTCGCGGCCACCCAGAGGTGGCCGACAGTTGTCATTTCGCGGCCACCCAGAGGTGGCCGACAGTTGTCATTTCGCGGCCACCCAGAGGTGGCCGACAGTTGTCATTTCGCGGCCACCCAGAGGTGGCCGACAGTTGTCATTTCGCGGCCACCCAGAGGTGGCCGACAGTTGTCATTTCGCGGCCACCCAGAGGTGGCCGACAGTTGTCATTTCGCGGCCACCCAGAGGTGGCCGACAGTTGTCATTTCGCGGCCACCCAGAGGTGGCCGACAGTTGTCATTTCGCGGCCACCCAGAGGTGGCCGACAGTTGTCATTTCGCGGCCACCCAGAGGTGGCCGACAGTTGTCATTTCGCGGCCACCCAGAGGTGGCCGACAGTTGTCATTTCGCGGCCACCCAGAGGTGGCCGACAGTTGTCATTTCGCGGCCACCCAGAGGTGGCCGACAGTTGTCATTTCGCGGCCACCCAGAGGTGGCCGACAGTTGTCATTTCGCGGCCACCCAGAGGTGGCCAGGCCCGAGGGGAGCAGGCTGAGCGATTCCTTAGAAGGAAGAAGGCCGAGAGGAACCAACCGACGGTTAATCCGCTGGACTCAAATTTCGCCTCTCGTGGTAAGGGCAAAGCACCTGCAGCTGCTGGTGGTGCTAATCAAGCATCACAACAGCAATCCCGAAGGCAGCAAAAGACTTCGGGTCCGAGACTCCAAAAAGAGTACTCTTTCAAGGACGAAGACGTTCCAGCCATCTTCGAATCCCTCCTTGAAGGTAACAAGATCAAGCTACCACCTATCACAAATCAGGAGGAAGCTGACAACACTACGGACCCAAATTACTGTGCATACCACAGGAGGGTCGTTCATCCCACCAAGGATTGCTTTGCTCTCAAGAATAGCATTCAGACCTTGGTTGAAGCCGGCGTCATAACGCTGAGGTAAGCCAATTGAGAATGGCACGACTCCGATAAGTATAAGAGTATAAACTGCTTCTCAACACTCCAAAGAGTATACGAGTATAAACTGTTTCTCAATCCTCCGACCGGTACAAGAGGTTAAACTGTTCCCTGATACTCCAATAGGTATATGAGTCTAAACTGTTTCCCCACTTTTGACGGGAAGTTCCTGGAGAATATTAAGCTAATATTCTTAAGGATAACCCGGTTAGTTAACTGATAATAATGTCCGAACCAGTTCCGCAGAGGAAACTGGGGGTGGACGATTTATGTAACGGGAAGTTCCCAAAACCACAGCAAGGTAATGAATAGGAAACTCCCATTCAAATTCTCACCGCGTCTGTGCACTCAACACTCTCTCTGTTAGAGTCTGGACGTAATATTCCCATTTGGTCAAACCTTTCAACAGTTAGGACCAAAACCAAAATCCCCTCTCGATTCCCCCAATGAACGAGAGGTCCACAAATCGAGCGATCAAACCTTCCTACAGTTAGGATCGTCTTAAACCTTCCATTCGATCAAACCTTTCTACAGTTAGGACCAAAACCAAAATCCCCTCTCGATTCCTCCAATGAACGAGAGGTCCACTTTCAAATCGAGTGATCAAACCTTCCCCTCTCGATTCCCCCAATGAACGAGAGGTCCACAAATTGAGCGATCAAACCTTCCTACAGTTAGGATTGTCTCAAAACACCCACTTGGTCAAACCTTCTTACAGTTAGGACCACAGTTAAAATCCCCTCTCGATTCCCCCAATGAACGAGAGGTCCACAAATTGAGCGATCAAACCTTCCTACAGTTAGGATTGTCTCAAAACACCCACTTGGTCAAACCTTCTTACAGTTAGGACCACAGTCAAAATCCCCTCTCGATTCCTCCAATGAACGAGAGGTCCACTTTCAAATCGAGTGATCAAACCTTCCTACAGTTAGGGTCATCTCAAACTCCTGCTTGGTCAAACCTTCCTACAGTTAGGACCAAAACCGCAATTCACTCTCGATAAACGAGAAATTCATCTTTAGTTCGGTAATCAAACCTTCCGACAGTTAGGGTTATCCGAATCTTTTCGATTCTCGGAGTGGAGATCCCACTCTCAGTTTCACCTTTCCGGATTCTGGAGGTGGAGATCCCACCTCGAGTCTCCTTTCCAGTTGAAGATGGAATATAAAATTCTTCTTCTTCATTGTCGGGAGATAGAATATAAAAATTCTTCCCCCATTTCGGGTTCGTCTTTGCCCCAAGAGAAGACACCACCTTTTTCAAATCCCAAAATTTGTGCCTCACAGGTACTAGGAAGTTTATCCCGAATCCTAAGCAGGGATAAGTCTGCGCCTAACACGCGCTGCCGGTTTAGTCTTTTTCCGCACAAAAAGACACCAGAGTTCGATTCTGGGGTATTCTATCCTGAAACCTAAGCAAGGATAAGTCTGCGCCTAACCCGCGCTGCCGGTTAGTTCTTAACCGTTGAAAAGAACATCCGTCCACATATTCAACATTGTGGCAGGTTGTTATTAATAACACCAAAATCCATGCCTTACACGCATGGGGAATTTCATCCTGAATCCTAAGAAAGGATATGCCGACGCCTAACACGCGTCGCCGGTTTAGTCTTTTACCGATTGAAAAAGACACCAGAATACCAGTCTGGGGTATTTTTATCCCGAAGCCTAAGTAGGGATAAGTCAACGTCTAATACACGTTGCTGGGTAGCCTATTCCCATAACAATGGTAAAGCCTATGTATTCAACATCATAGCACAAAGTCTAAGAGAATTCACTCTCTTAGCACAACGTTACATGCGGAACGGATTTCGTCAATCCGCATGCTAGCCCGACTCAAACGGTAGTCGGTAAAGGCTAATCAAATCCGTTAAAGGCTTGGGGTTAGCCAAAAATCCTAAAGTCAACGCCTAACACGCGTCGCCGGGTAGTCTATTCCCGTGAGAAAGACGAAGTCTACGTATTCGAAGTCGTAGCATCAAGTCTAAGGGAGTTCATTCCTTTAGCACAACGTCACATGCGGAACGGACTTAAGACAATCCGCATGTAAGCCCGATTCAAACGGTAATCGGTAAAAGCATGACAAATCCGTTGAGGGCTGAGGATTTGCCAAAAATCCTAAGTCAACGTCTGATACACGTTGCTGTTTAGTCTTTTCACAGGAGAAAGACGAAGTCTACGTATTCAATATCGTAGCACTAAAAGAGTTAACTCTTTTAGCATAACGTCACATGCGGAACGGACTTAAAACAATCCGCATGCTAGCCCGACTCAAACGGTAGTCGGTAAAGGCGCATCAAACCCGTTGATGGCTGGGGATTTGCCAAAAATCCTATAAATACGAGAGTCACTGACGCATCAGCTTCATTAGTTGGTCTCGTGACTTGAGCATCCAGCGACATTCAAAACCCTAAGGTTAACGCCGGACAACGCATAACCCTAGGTCAACGCCAGTCAACGCGTTGCAATCAAACAGTCAACGTACGACGTCCAAAACCCTAAGGTCAACGCCGGACAACGCGTAACCCTAGGTCAACGCCAGTCAATGCGTTGCGATCAAAAAATCAACGTACGACGTTCAAAACCCTAGGTCAACGCCGGACAACGCGTAACCCTAGGTCAACGCCTATCAATGCGTTGCAATGAAAGAATCAATACTCCGAAAAGTATACGAGTATAAACTGCTTCTTACTACTCCGAAAAGTATACGAGTATAAACTGCTTCTTATTACTCCAATAAGGTATACGAGTATAAACTATTCCCTATTTTTGTTGAGAAGTTTCTGGAGAATATTTTTCTAAAAATATTCTTAAGAATAACTCAACAACACTGCGCCGGACAACGCGTCACAAATAAAGACTCAACGCCAGCAATCGATGGTTAGTTATACGAGCTAAAGATTGAAAATCAGGAATCGACTTCAAAGTTCAAAATTCCGACAAACGGTCAGACAATAAATGCAGCACCAGAACCCTTACAGACATTCGACAAAGCACCGAATAGCCTGAAGGATTGAAGGAATCAAGAACAGAAGCCATTCCAAGGTCCCGTTACACCGACTGAAGGTGGGGACAATCATATCCAAAGTATTCCAGACTCTTCTATAAAAGAACGAGACTGAAATACTTTGGAGGGGGTATCTGTAGGCATATAAAATTGCTTATAGGTCCCTTAGCACAGCTCGGCACAAACCGACGAACCAACGAGGCGACGAGATCGACGAATCGCACGCAAGCAACGGAATACATCCATTCGCGTGCGGGATCAAGCCAAGTGTTCGAAGAGTCAACGAGTCATCCAACCGAAAGAGGACTAGAATGAATCACGATCGAATCAAGATCGGTTTCGGACTCGAACTCAGAAGTGGATTTACTGCCAAATCAGGAATCCGACTTACTGCCAAATCAGGAATCGGATTTTACTGCCTAGATCAGGATCTCAGATATTACTTGCGCAAAATCAGGAATCAGATTATACTGGCGCTAATTAGGATCAGATTTACTGGCCTAATCAGAGATCCAGATTTTACCTGGCTAAAACAGGAATCAGTTTAACTGCCTACTTAATCAGGATTCCAGATTTACTCGCAAATCAGGAATCAGATTTACTGCGCTAATCAGGATCGCAGATTATACTGGCCAAATGCAGGAATCAGATTTACTGCCTGAAATCGGGATGCTAAAATACCGAATCAGAGACGCTCGGGAAAAAACGGCAAAAACGAGCAACACCGAGAGGGTGGCCGACAGTTGTCATTTCCGGCGGCCACCCAGAGGTGGCCGACAAGTTGTCATTTCGCGGCGCACGCCAGAGGGTGGCGCGACAGTTGTCATTTCGGCGGCCACGTGCCAGAGGTGGCCGACAGTTGTCATTTCGGGCGGCCACGCCAGAGGTTGGCCGCAGTTGTCATTTCGCGGCGACCAGAGGTGGCCGACAGTTTGTCATTTCGCTGGCCGACCCAGTAGGTGGCGCGACAGTTGTCATTTCGTGGTCGCGGGCACTGTTCAGAGAGCCTATAAATAGGCCTAGAGATGTTCATTTTCAAGGGTTGGAAATTTTGGAGAGAGGCGAAGCCCTGCTGGATTGGAGACTCGGAACTTAAAAAAGATTGAAACTTTGGGACTTCGGGGACTCACTCCTTCAGATCTGGTGCTCGGCGATCATCAACGTCAAATAAGGCAGGTGTTCGAGAGGATCAGATCTCAGATCTACGCAGGCATACTCCGGATCTAAGCTTGGTCTTAGATCCCGAGACTTGGACGATTGTTTCCTTGGTGAAACAATCCTCCCCAGCTATTATTTCCTTTGTGGGATAATACCCGTGGTGAAATAATACCCGTCGTACTGCGTAGATCCGACCGGATCTAGATCTCGCGGTGGTCCACGGCAAATAACCCCGGCGCAGGCAAAGAACCCACCAAGCGAGCGACCGCAAAACAGGAGCTCGCGATTCGTTCGACATAAAGGAGAAAAGTTGTAATCTTTGTTTATTTTTATTTGATTTTCGTTGTAACCGGATCTTATAAAAAGACCGGATCTTTTGTAACTCAAAAAGTTGTAACTCAAGATGACAATGGAATCAATAACAAAGAAAGACCCGAATTTTCCAGCGAACAGCGGCTGAGCGGATTCGCAAAGCCATTGTTGCTGCCCCTCCAATTGAAGCAGAGCTCAGAAAGGAGATCGAGGCACAAGTCCGAGCAGCTCACCGGGAGAAACTTTCTGCCTTCAAGTCTAGGCTAAAAACCCTCAAGTTGATGAGGCCTGATGTTTAGATCTTGTTCTGTCCTTGGCTAAGGAATTTTGTATCTTTTTCATTTTGTTTGTCATCATTTTGTGTTTAGATTAACAACATTGAATGAAAATGATATCATTTTGCCTTTTATCGTCTCTTTTGCTAAAATCTGGCTTAAAACAATAGAGAATAATGCTAACACTATTGAAATTCTCTTTATCATTTATTAGAATAATTCCAGCAAATTACAATCGTCAGAGGTGTAGTGTTAACATGACGAAATATAAGACAGAATTATACTATAAATAGGCAACCCCCAGCCTGATTTAGCTGGGGTTTAGGGGGCTACATGATTTATGGGAAGTATCTCTTGAGGAACTTCCCATTAATTGGCATCATGAACCTATCTCCTTCTTGGTTGATGAGGCGGTATGCTCCGTTCGAATAGACAGATTCTATTACGAAGGGCCCTTCCCATTTAGGATTGAACTTCCCTTTGGTTTTGTGTGTCATCACCATGGGTCGTCTGTTGGCTAAAACTAAATCGCCTTTCTTGAAAATCCGTTCCTTAACCTTTTTGTTGTAGGCTTTGGAAATACGGGCTTGATACAATTCGATCTGTTGCTGAGCTTGAAGTCGTCTGTCGTCTAAGGCTTCAAGTTCTTGCAGACGTCGTTGATGCTTTTCTTCTTCTGTTAGTCCAGTTGTGATAGAAACTCTCAGAGAAGGGATCTGGATTTCCAATGGCAATACAGCCTCGCATCCGTATACTAGAGAGAACGGTGTAGCTCTTGTAGAAGTCCTTACTGTCGTGCGGTAAGCCCACAGACATTCGCCAAGTCTTTCATCCCAATCGCGCCGGCTTTTGGAAACAAACTTTTGAGAAGCTTCACTATGGTTTTGTTAAAAGCTTCTGCAAGACCATTTGCTGGCGGATAATATGCTGTGGATGCAACACTTTGGATTCTGAATTTGTCACAAAATCTCTGGAATCCAAAGCTGACGAATTGTGTCCCGTTGTCGTGAACTATTCGCCTCGGGACTCCAAAATGGTAGATGACATTATGTTTGATGAACTTGATCACATTCGAAGTCTTGACTTCTTTCAGCGGGATAGCCTCCGCCCATTTGGAGAAATAGTCGGTTACGGCTAGAATGAACCAGTGTCCCTTGGATGTTGGAGGGGAAATCGGTCCGACGATATCCATACCCCACATCTCGAATGGCCAAGTTGCTGATGTAGGGTGTAAGTTCCCTGGCGCTTTAGCGTAGTCAACCGCGTCTGAAAACATCTTCGGCCAATAATAGCCGATTCGTCGGAGGCGATCTCCTAATTTAGCTCCAGGCTGATGAGCTCCGCACATTCCGTCGTGAGCTTCCTTGAGGGCCTCTTTCGCTTCCTTCCGAGAGAGGCATCGAAGTAAAACTCCATCATACGATTTGCGATACAGGACTTGAGAAACTGTATCGTAATAGAATCGGAGGGCCTTTCTTTTGATAGAGGCCGCTTCCTTAGGGTCATCAGGCAAAATTTCATATAGGGCATAGTCGATGTACGGGAATCGCCAATCCCTAGATTCGAACTCCATAGATGTTGTACAGACTTCTCCTGTCATCGTCTCGTCTGAGTTTTCCTCTATAGGAATCTTGGAAAAGTATAGCTTACGTCCCATGACCGGAATCGTTGTTTCGACCCCTGGGGGCAAGGCTAGTGAAGTTGCCAAGGAGGCTAAAGCATCTGCATACGCATTCTGAGCTCGTGGTACATATTCGATAAAGAAACCTTCGAACTTTTGAGCTTGCTTTAGCACTGCAAAGTAGTATGGGATTAGATCTTCGTGACGTACTTCGTATTCTCCTCGGACTTGGTTAACGACGAGCTGAGAGTCACCGTAAGCCTCGAGGTGCTGAATATTAAGTTCTTCAGCTAACTGCATTCCTAATAGCAGAGTATTATACTCGGCTACATTGTTAGTGCATGGTTCGATTAAGGAAAATCCTCTTGGGATTATATGGCCGTTCGGAGAGATTAACACTACTCCCACTCCCGCGGTAATTGCTCCATGAGGGTTTGCTCTGGATGCACCGTCGAAGAATAACTTCCACACTTGCGTAGCTTCTTGAGTAGCGCAATCTTCGGCGACTTTGTCGGGTAATTCTTCATACAACTTAGATGTTCCTGATACTGGATGATCGGCTAAGAAGTCTGCCAGTGCTTGACCTTTGACCGCCTTTTGAGGCATGAACTGCATGTCGTATTGCGACAAGAGAATGGCCCACTTTGCGAGCCGGCAATTCAGAGATGATGGTTTTGTCATCAGCACTCTAGAGGAATTCACCTTAGAGATGACGTGAATTGTCTGTCCCACTAGGTAATGTCGCATCTTTTGAATTGCGAATACCAAGGCGAGACATTCTTTTTCGACCGGATTGTACCGGTGTTCGGCTCCCATCATAGTCCTGCTCAAGTAATAGATGGCTTGCTCTTGACCTTGATCATTGTTCTGGGCTAACAAAGCCCCAAGAGAATGGTCCATGGCCCTCACATATAACAGGAATGATTTTCCTGATATCGGGGCTACGAGAACTGGTGGTTGAGTGAGATATCTCTTAATCTCCTCAAATGCTTTTTGACACTCTCCATCCCAGACGAAGGATATTCCTTTCTTTATGAGCTTAGAGAAAGGTTGGCAACACCCTGAAAGATTCGATATAAATCTTCGGATGTAGGCCAGTCTACCTTGTAAACCTCTGAGCTCTTTGAGATTCTTCGGAGGTGGCATGTCTTGGATGACACGCACTTTCTCTGGATCAAGGGAGATTCCCTTGGAAGTAACGATAAATCCTAGGAATTTTCCGCTTGAAACTCCGAGAAACGATTTCGTCGGATTCATCTTCAGCTGATGTGCTCGCATGATCTCGAACATTGTCTTCAGATCTGTAAGATGATCATCTTTACATTGGCTTTTTACTGCTATATCATCAACGTAACACTCGATCTTCTTTCGAAGGTGTTCGTGAAAGATCTTGTTCATTGCACGTTGATACGTTGCACCTGCGTTTTTTAGGCCGAAGGGCATCACTGTGTAGCAATATACCCCCAGTGGTGTTCTAAAAGCAGTGTGTTTCTCATCGTCCGGGTGCATCTTGATCTGATTGTACCCGGAGAATCTGTCCATGAAAGATATCCTTTCATATCCGCAGGTGTTGTCGATCATGACATCAGTGATAGGAAGAGGAAACTCGTCTTTTGGACAAGCTGCGTTAAGATCGCGGAAATCAATGCATATCCGGACTTTACCGTTTTTCTTAGGAACTGGAACAATGTTGGCCACCCAGTCAGGGTGTTGCTCTTCTCTAACAAAACCCGAGTCTATAAGCTTTTTAACTTCTGACTCAATTAATTCCATGATCTTTGGACGAAACCTGCGTTGTTGCTGTTTAACGGGTTTTGCATCCGGATCGATGTTGAGACGATGCATGGCCACCTTCGGGTCTAGACCAGGCATATCTTCATAATTCCAAGCGAAGACATCTATATATTCTCGGATGAGAGATATAAGGTCCTCTTTTACGAATGATGATAAGTCTTCGGCTATAAAGATGGGCTTAGGATCATATTCATCTCCCATGTTGACCTGGATCACTTTATCTTCAGTGGGCGGTTCGCGTTGTTCGAAACGCATATCCCACAGGATATTGAGACGCTTGATCCAAGGATCGTCGGCCGATTCCATTAACTCCTCGTCACCCCCCTGCATCTTCATCTGGATGACTGGTTGAAACTATGTTCACAGTCAGGCTTTTAAAGAAAGGTCTAACACTGACTTCGGACTCGTATGAAGATGTTCCAGATGAATGATCGTAACGCAAGTAATTACTGATTTCGTTTTCCGAGGTGGGGGGAGGCGTAACGTAACCCACGCCTCTCCTAGTTTTTTGATAATAGTACGGAGGTTTTCCTTCAGGAGTGAGAGACATCCGGATCGGGGTTCGTCTTCCTTTCCCGAAGTTTAAGCCCTGTTTCTCATTAAAATTATACCCCATTCATTTCATTAAGTATATAGAATTGGGTTCGTGGTAATGGAATTGGGGAACTCCGTCATCTTCCTCTGAACTTGCTCGTTTGAGTTGTTTGGGTTTGACTTTACCAAAACAGATCGGCTTCTGCCCCTTCCTTTTGGGTGGGACTTTGAAGAAAGTCTTCCGTGCGTCCTCCACTTCTTCATCTGAAGCGAAGGATGACTCGATTGGCAAGGTGAGTGACGCCTCTGTGCACAGTATGTGCCATGGGTTGGTACCTGCACTAGAATCATTCTCTATTTGTTCATTTTTAGGAGAGACATCAGACAAGTACGCTAAAATGAAATCTTCATTAATGCACCAATCGCCCTCACTCGGTACATCATTATTACTCTCACCCTGACCCATTACATCAAAGTTTAACTCCCAAGGACAATCTTCATCAGGATCTGGTTTGATGTCAGCTTCGTTACCGCTGTCCACATCTCCTTTCTCTTGGGATTCCAAATAGAAGACGGAGTCGGTGTGGAAGTTTTCCACCCCTCGGAAGGGGTATTTTTCTGCAATCAAGGTTCGGACTTCACCCTCGTCATTGGCATACTTCATAACCTGATGCAAAGTAGATGGGACAATGCGGTTTGCATGTATCCATGGTCGTCCCAGCAAAAGATTGTAGGACGTGTCCGCATCTATGATGTAGCATGCTACTTCAGACTTAAGATCTCCGATCTGGCATCTGAGCTTGATCTTTCCCAGAGGTCGGGTACTGTTTGCATTGAACCCAAAGATAGTAGTCTGGGTGGTGTGCAGTCGGTGCATAGGAATCCCTAAGACCTGCATGACCCTGTAAGGCATGATGCTGAGCGCTGAGCCTGGGTCAACCTGAACACGACTGATTTCAGAGGATCCAATATACCCTGTGTAGTATAGTGGTCGGTCATGCTCATGTTTGACCTGCATGTCTTCTTGTGTGAACGATATGCAGGGTAGACTTCTCGCTGCTTGCAGGCATTGCAGACAAGTTTGATCATCAGAAGCTTCAGGAATCGGAGTGACTTGAGTAATGAAGCTCTCCGTATTCTTTAAGGCTTCGATCAGAGCTTCCTTGGTAGATTTGGACAACCTTAGGAGCTCATATAAAGTAATCCTGGCCGGTATGTTGGCCAACTACGCCATGACATTGAATTGGAAGGGAGCGCTCGACTCTCCAAGCTCCTGGTGGAGATTTTTGTTGAATCGGAGCTCCTTTTGCTTCCCCTTATCGACCGGCTTCTTCGGGACAGAACCCCCAGCGTCTTGGGGATGCTCTTTAACTTCTGAAGCATTATGGTCGTAATCCCTCAAGTAGGCTTTTCTTGACCGAGTGCCAGGGTTGTCTCCTGGGTATGCTGCCAGGGCGATCCTCTCCTCTTCTGAATCAGTAAGAGGTTTGAGGTGGTCATCATTCTCAGTAATGGAGGGGCTAATCATGTTGGAAGACTTAGCCTTGCCTCCTTTCTTTTTGGACGAGGTGCTTGTCCATTGATGATCTCTTAGCAGATCAGGGTGGACCCACATGATTTCCCCTTTTGGGGTAGTGAGGGGTACCAATCCCCTGTATTTTTGACTATGCAAGTCAACATTCTTCAGGTGCATTTCTCCCTTGCGAATGGGCACAACACCATTTGCAGTTACCACTGGGGGAAAGTCACCGAATTGGACCGCTATCATATTAGTGGATACGGTCTTCTGTTCTGGCTTTAAGGTGAGCACATTAGCATTCACCAAATTCTGCAAGATGTCTTTGAAGACATAGCACTTTTTGGTAGGATGTCCAAGGAATCTGTGATAACGACAATAATTAGGGTCATCCACTTTCCCTGCTTCATCCGGCTTCCTGATCTCAGGCAATTGCAGCTTGTTGTTCTTTCGAAGCAATTGGAATAAGGTATCTACATGCTCCTCCTTGAACGAATACTGCTTGGGCGCTCTTTGCTGATTTGGCGCCTTGCCCTGCTTATTCGGCGGTGGTACTCGCGTATAGTCAGCTACTAAAGTCTCTTTTCCCTTAGACCGCTGGGCATTTTGCTGATTGCGTTGCTTCTGCGGCTTGGGTTGTGGCACTTCTTCATCTTTGACTCGTGCCACTATCTCATCAGCTTGTTCTCCTTGTGAAACTAGTTATCTCCAGGAGCGACATTTTGCTACTCCCATCTGAGCAAGGAGCTGGGTTTGCAGGTTGTGCCTGCAAGTTTCAACTAGAGTTGATTGGGTCATACCTGAGGGGCATCGCAATGCCATGCTGCAGAATCTCTCCACATAGGCTTTGATGGACTCTCCTTTCCTTTGCTTAGTGGCGAGAAGAGTTGGGACTGAGACCTCGGTATCATCCTCGAAGAACCTAGTCAAGAATAGCCTTTCCAGGTCTACCCATTTCTGGATAGATCCAGCAGGCAGCTTCATGAACCATTCGAATAGCCTTTCCAGGTCTACCCATTTCTGGATAGATCCAGCAGGCAGCTTCATGAACCATTCGAAAACGACTCCTTTAAGGGTGCCGATGAACAAGCGGGTCAGGATGGCGTCGTTCGCTACCACATCTCCATCGAACGGTTGTAAGGTAGGGGCCTTAAATTTCGGTGGGTATGGAGCTGTATCCCACTCGGCAGGGTAACGCCGCACTACTCCCTCTTCGCGGAGCTCGCTTCGGTTGGCGATTGCATTGAGGCGAGCCTCCAGTTCATCCACCTTGGTGGATTGAGGGTGCAGTTCTTTTTCTATCTCCTTCTCACCTTCGGAAGAGGATTCCAGATGGTGAGTCTCATGATCCGAATGTTCGGTTGCTTTTTGCTTTCCCTTTGACGTAGTCCGCCGGGAAGATTCAGGTTTGTGGCCTTTTTTAGCGAGAAGTTGGGCCAACATATCCTTTAATTGGAGAAGTGTCTCCTGCTGCGCCTGGAGTATGACATGATGTTCGTCCACTCTTTTGGCTTTGTCCTCGGGGTTTCCTGTCATGTAAGCAGAAACCTCCTGTGCTCCGACAGAGCTTGAAGATTGAGATTCGGCTATTGCCGAATGTTCATCACTTGTTGTAATCCCTTTGGCTAACTTTTGATAGTCAACCGGGCGAATAGCTCCTGTCCGAGTCCGAGTATTCTGATATACTCCTTCGAACTGGTCACAAATTTCTCTGACAGTCGAGTGATGACTCTCTTGTGACTCATCGGAATCAGTAGGCAAGGCTTTCCCTCGGCCGATCATGTTGATAGTGACCTGAGGGTATTCCGCTTCAACTGTCTTCTTTTTGTTGCGGCGTTGTCGTTTGGCAGGTCTAACGACGTTTGTCAACCTGTCGAATACAGATTGCCGAGGTGTGGATGCACAACAATGGCATTCTGACAGGACTGCCGAAATAAGCCTCTCACATTGACATGAGTGAGCTGCTTGCACTGTTGATTTTCCTCTTGACAATAATTCCCGCAGATCAGGAACTTGGGAGGAAACTTTCCCCGGGCACGGAGGCGGAGATGGAACCCCCTGCCCTTGGGTGAGTGAGATTGGTTCTTGTTGAACGTGGATTTTGAAGCCACGCTGACTTCTCTGAACTTGGCGAACCTCTTGAAGATCACGTTCTTGAGAAATAACGCGAGGGTCGCGTTGAGATTTGTAAACATTAGGCCGAGGCCTTCGTTTTGATGAAACAGACCTCTGAGGGTCATGTTTTGTTTGAACACGCCTTTGAGGGTCGCGTTTGGTTTGAACGCGCCCTTGAGGGTCGCGTTTAGTTTGAACGCGCCCTTGAGGATCGTGTTTAATTGGTGAAACAGACTCTTGAGAGTCATGTTCTATTGGAACGCGCACCTGAGGGTCGCGTTTGGTTTTGGCAGCTTCCCTCTGAGGGCTGCGTTTGGAGGGAACAATGCGCCATTCAGGGTCGCGTTTTAGCTGTATAAGCCGAGGCTCATAGTTGGGCTCGTTCCCGCGAAGTGAGCGTTCTTCTTTGGGAACGCTAGGCTCGGTTGGATTTTCAGAAACGCGATCTTCGCGTTAGGCCAACAATCGGCTTTCGCGTAGATGTGCTTGTCGTATGGATCTTCTCCGTCGGCGAGCGGCGTTCTTCTTGGCTTATTTCAAAGCCTTAGCAGCAGCGTCGTTGACGCTTACAGGACTCGTCTCCTCCAGAGGCCGTTTGTGGCCCGAAGCGTGTTTGGCTAATGCGGAGGTGGGATCTTCAGCTAACAGAGCCAGTTTGAGTTCCTGGCCGAAGGAGAGGGCTTTCTTCGGCACTTCAACGACAGAATTGATCTCCTTGGAGATCTTGCGGACACCGTGCTTAGCTTTGGGGCTAAGCGATCCAGAGGATAAGGCTTCCTCATATTTCGCTTGATCAAACTCCACGACAAGAGTTTCTACAGTCGTTCCCATGAGGTGGACGTCGGACTGAGCCACCACTTCATCGTCGGAAAAGCTAGTCCCCAGCGGAGTCGCCATCTTTTGTATATAGGGAAAATTGCAAAGAAAAGAACAAAGAAAATTGACTTGTATTCCTTTGATTCTGATTACAATTTGATTACAAAAGAGAAGAGAATGAATTTGATTCTCTCCTTTGTATAAAACTGGGTTCTTCTCGGTAGCGATGGAATGCCTCCTTCGATTGCTCGCGTCGAATTTGCTCTCCGTTGACGATCCGACCGTCTTCTATCTCGTGGGAACGATGAACTTCTGTGGAAAATTTTATAAGTAACTATGCAATGAGTTTAAGAACTCTGAATGAGTTAGAACTCTGTTAATAGAGTTGTTAGAACCGAAAATTCGGTTAATGACCAAGCTGATATTCTGTTGTTGAAGAATCTTCTCAGATTTGATCTTCTGACTTGATTCAAAAATCCTATCTCCAAGGATTTTAATGCTGCTGCTGTTGAATCACCAAACTGAGTGGTTGAGATCCTCCAGAATTCGCCCCTGCTGCTAACTCTTCCGTTCCAAAAAGCCAGCCCCTGGTTTTTGATAATTGGAAAATCTCCAACCTGTGCGGTTTTGGTCCTCCGAATCCAACCCTTTGCTCCGTTGGGTTTGTTGAGTTTTTATAGGGGATTAGAGGTTGTAACTGCCCTCTAAATCCGCTCCTAAGTGGGCGTGATTTCCTCAGATCGTGGGAAAACAGTTCTGAAACTGTTCAACTCATGTTTGAACGAGTCAAACGCCCAATCTGGCGTTCAAAACCCAACTTCGTGTCTTAGAATTGAGATGCGAAGTTGGGTGTTGGCTGAACATTGATGAACGCGAGGGTCGCTCGCGTTTTGGTTTGTTGTAGCTTAGAAACGTAGTGTAGGTGTATAAAATTGCTTATAGGTCCCTTAGCACAGCTCGGCACAAACCGACGAACCATCGGACGACATATCCAAACACGAGCGTCAGTCCACAACGCCGAAGCCAAGTGACAAGCAACGAAGCGGATTAATGAGGCGACGAGGCTAACGAACCACACGCAAACAATGGAATACATCCGTTCGCATGCGGAATCAAGCTAACAGTTCGGTGAGTCAACGAGTCATCCAACCATAGAACGGATTCGAACTCAAACACCGAGGCAGATTTACTGTCATATTGGGATTCGGACTATCAAATCAGAGTCCGAATCAACAACGAAGCGGGTTTACTGCCAAATCAGGATTCAGATCAACAAATCAGAGTCCAAATCAACCACGAGATCGGAAAAAATGGCAAAACCCAAACACCAAGGGGACTCGGCCAAAACCGAGCCACCTCTAGGTGGCTCGGTGGCCGGCCCAGATCTGTGCCAAGGCACAAATCTGAGAGCCTATAAATAGACCCCCTTTACTCATTTTTGAGGGGTTGGAACTTTGGACGGCGAAGCTCTGTTGGATTGAAGGCTCAAAACTTAGAAAGATTGAAGCTTTGGAACTTTGAAGACTTGGACATTCAGATCTGGTTCTTGGCGAGCATCCACGTCACAAAAGGCAGGAGTTCGAGAGAGAGAAATCAGATCTGAGATCTACACGAAGTAATACTCCGGATCAAAGCTTGGCCTTTGATCCCGAGAACTAAAGGCTATTATTTCCTTGGTGAAATAGTACCCCCCGGCTGTTATTTCCTTAGTGAGATAACACCCATCAAATCGTGTAGATCCGACCGGATCTAGATTGCGTGGTGGTCCACGGATTAACCCCGACGTTGGCAAAAAACCCACAAAAGCGAGTGACCGCAAAACAGGAGCTCGTGATTCGTTCGAAAGGAAAGTTGTAATTTTTATTTCTTTTTCTTTGATTTCGTTGTAACCGGATCTTATAAAAAGACCGGATCTTTTGTAATCAAAAAGCAATTACTTGAGAGAACAATGACGTCAATGAAGAACTTTCTTTGATTTCGTTGTAACCGGATCTTATAAAAAGACCGGATCTTTTGTAATCAAAAAAGTAGTTGCTTGAGAGAACAATGACATCAATGAAGAACGTAATTTTTCCCACGAACAATCTGGCGACCACAGTGGGAGCCACCGATCTCGCTGCCGAGATCGTCACGTCGCAGCCGCGGATCTCAATCCCAGTCGAGGAGGAGGTCAAATATGAATTCGATCAGGCTAAGTTCGAGGAGTATCTGTCATCCTCATCTGGATCCACCTCCCCCCGCAAGTCCAAGAAGTTCTCCTCCAGGAGAAAAGCTCGTTGGTTCGAAGAAGTTCAGAACGCCAACGAAGCTCTCACCCCAGCTGACGCCAAAGTTGCGTCGGGTGAAGTTCCGCCGACCTCCAACCAGGTCAACCCT
>NC_033799.1:49021894-49068286 GCF_001876935.1 Asparagus officinalis
CTCAGATCTGGGCCCAGATCTGGGCCCAGATCCGATCTGGAGTGCCTATAAATAGAGGGGCATGGCTCATTTGTCAAGGGTTAGAACTTTTGGAGGCGAAACTCTGCCAAATTGAGAATTTGAGAACTGAGCTTGGAGTTTTGAAGACTTGAAGACTTGGACATTCAGATCTGGTTCTTGGCGAGCATCCATGTCACAAAAGGCAGGAGTTTGAGAGAGAGAAATCAGATCTGAGATCTACACGAAGTAATACTCCGGATCAAAGCTTGGCCTTTGATCCCGAGAACTAAAGGCTATTATTTCCTTGGTGAAATAGTACCCCCCGGCTGTTATTTCCTTAGTGAGATAACACCCATCAAATCGTGTAGATCCGACCGGATCTAGATTGCGTGGTGGTCCACGGATTAACCCCGACGTTGGCAAAAAACCCACAAAAGCGAGTGACCGCAAAACAGGAGCTCGTGATTCGTTCGACAAATAAGGAAAGAGTTGTAATTTTTTTTCTTTGATTTTGTTGTAACCGGATCTTATAAAAAGACCGGATCTTTTGTAATCAAAAAGTAATTACTTGAGAGAACAATGACATCAATGAAGAACACAATTTTTCCCGCGAACAATCACCTCTCTAAATCAATCTTCCCTCACAAAACTCATATTTTGGTCAAACCTTTAAACAGTTAGGACCAGAAGAGGAGGTCGAATATGAATTCGATCAACAGAAGTTCGAGGAGTATCTGTCATCCTCGTCCGGATCTATCTCCCCCCGCAAGTCCAAGAAGTTCTCCTCCAGGAGAAAAGTTCGTTGGTTTGAAGAAGTTCAGAACGCCAACGAAGCTCTCACCCCAATTGATGCCAAAGTCGCATCAGGTGAAGTTCCACCGACCTCCAACGAGGTCAAACCTGTTCTTGCCGACACCTCTACTGTTGAGGGCGTTGTGACTCTCTCAAAGAGAGCCCGCCAGAGGCGACGTCAACGCCTTGCGCGGCAATTCGCTAAGGCGATGGAGTCTACAGACGGAGTCCGCTACAACGCGGATCTGAAAAACAGGAGAGGCAAACAGCCTCAACAACTGAAAAATGGCAGCTCCTCTAAACCGCCAACGAACGAATGGATCCGGGTCAAACGGAACCGTTCGACACTTGAAGAGCGGATTCACAAACGCCGTGCGTTACTCGTACAAGCAAAAATTCTTGTGCAGGAGGCCAAGAAATTGGAGGAAGAAAGAGTGGCCAAAAAGCCATCACCAACCCGCTAAGTATGGAGGCCGAAAGCTCCTCCAAGCCGCCAACGAACGAATGGATCCGGGTCAAACGGAACCGTTCGACACTTGAAGAGCGGATTCACAAACGCCGTGCGTTACTCGTACAAGCAAAAATTCTTGTGCAGGAGGCCAAGAAATTGGAGGAAGAAAGAGTGACCAAAAAGCCATCACCAACCCGCTAAGTATGGAGGCCGAAGCAGCCTCCAACAAAAATTCAACCACCGGTGAATCAACCCAAGCCGCCGATGATTCCAGTAATTATTCCGGGAGAGCACACAGAATCATCCCGGAAGAAGAAGCCAGTTTTGGAGCGCCTCGGTCCACTTCCCGATGAGCGAGGCAAGGCTCCAGTTCAAGAGCGTTTGGGCTCGATGAAGAAGCCCCGGACGACTCAACATGCTGGGGGTCGCCGTCATCCTCAACATGCCAAAGAAGCCATGGCAGCTACGCGTACCAATTTGCGCATTGAGGTCCAGGAGCCCGCTGACAATTCACGCCCACAAAGGCATGTTTCGAGGCGTGTAACTTTTGAAAGCCCAAAGAAGGTAGTTCACCCTCAGAAGGAAACATTATCATCTAATGATGATAATGTTATACCTGAGAAGTCTTGCCAACACACGATAGGTCAAGCAGACGAGTTGTACTATCATGCTGGGGGTACGAGTAAAACCAGGAAAAGGAGTCCCCGAGAACAGGAAACTTAATGCCCCTATTCCAAACTCATTCGGGCAGTATTGTCTGAATGCAACTGCATCAAGGCGGTCCCCGAACGAGTTTCGGTTTTCGAAAGGCTCAGCACCGAAACGCCGAAGACTTGGACATGGCGTTCTGGTTCTTGGCGAGCATCCACGTCACAAAAGGCAGGAGTTCGAGAGGAAAAATCAGATATGAGATCTACACGAAGTAATACTACGGATCAAAGCTTGGCCTTTGATCCCGAGAACTAAAGGCTATTATTTCCTTGGTGAAATAGTACCCCCCGGCTGTTATTTCCTTAGTGAGATAACACCCATCAAATCGTGTAGATCCGACCGGATCTAGATTGCGTGGTGGTCCACGGATTAACCCCGACGTTGGCAAAAAACCCACAAAAGCGAGTGACCGCAAAACAGGAGCTCGCGATTCGTTCGACAAATAAGGAAAGAATTGTAATTTTCTTTTTTATTTTTCTTTGATTTTGTTGTAACCGGATCTTATAAAAAGACCGGATCTTTTGTAATCAAAAAGCAATTACTTGAGAGACAATGACGTCACCGTCCAAAACCTGGAAGGATTTGAAGGTCTGAGGAGAGCAAGTCGAGCGGTTCCTCAGAAGGAAGAAGGCGGAAAGAGGCCAACAGGCGACGAATGCTCCGTAACAAAATTTTGTCCCACGGGGGAAAGGTAAGGCACATGCTAATGCAGTTGATGCTAATCAAACTTTCCAATTGCAACCTCAGCAACAGCCGCAGCAACAAGCGCCACAACAATCTCGGGGGCAATGGCAACAACGGCCTCAGAAGCAGAAATCTTCGGAGCCGAGGTTTCCTAAAGTGTACTCCTTCAAGGATGACGAAGTTCCCGGCATCTTTAAGTACCTGTTGGAGAATAACAAAATCTAGCTGCCAGCGATCGTGGATCAATAAGGGGCTAGCAAAGTGACGGATCCGAAGTATTGCGCATACCATAGAGCGGTCCATCACCCTACCAAGTCGTGCTACCACCTCAAGGACAAGATCCAGGCGCTAATTGATGTAGGCGTCATAACCCCGAAGCCGTCCAAGAATGTCGGAGCAAATACGGTGTCGATCAGCTTTGGATCGGTGCCCACAACATGGTTCAAACCAGAGTGCATCACCAAAGTAGGGATGAAGACAGTGAACGATGACCCACATGGACAGCGCCAAAAAGGACTTGTGCCACACACAGCCCCAAACGGCGAAATCCTATGGGTTCATCCTGATCTCATTGAAGATGAACAGTGGGCAACTTCCTCGAAAAGAAAGGGCAAAGGCAAGTCCTGCAATGCTACATCCGCAATCTTCGAGGAGGATGGCGATGAAGCTCCTACTTTCCCGCTCTCCGAAGAAGAACAAGAAGTCTTTGCAACTAGAAGCAGAAATGAATATCACTACAATTATCCGCCGCCTAGTGAGCAGGGGATGAATAAACGAGGACCAGCCAAAACTCTCACAGAGATGGGGATGATTACGAGTCTTACACCGGGTGCAGAGGCTCGACAACAGCCAGTGAATAAACCGAAAGAGAAGAATCCCCAGGAGGTTCAGAATCCGAAGCAGTCTCGTTTCAGTCGCCCGATTGGAAGAGACAAACCGGAAAGCTCAAAAACTCCGCAAATCTTCGATATAATGGCTCAATTAGCCAACATTCCAGTACGGATAACGCTGTATGAGCTGCTGCGGTTGTCCAAGGAAACCAGGGAGGCCTTGCAAGAAGCTTTGGCCAATTCAGAGGTGTTTCTGACTCAAATCAAGCCGGTGCCTGAAGAGCCAGAACCGCTGAGATAGCGGCTAAAAACCTTCCCTGTATTACCTTCACCAAAGAGGATATGCAGACGAAGAATTCGAACCACGATCGACCGCTATACTTCATCGGGTACATCGGCTCCAGCAAAGTCAACCGAATCCAAGTTGATCCAGGTTCTGCTGTGAGTATCATGCCGCTTCGCTTGATGCATAACCTCGGCATTACGGTTAGCAAGTTGGCATCAACAGGCACTGTTATCTATGGATTCAATACTAGCGGGTTAAGACCCTTGGGTAAAATCCGGGTAAAGTGTCAAATGGGAGATTTGAAGACGGAAGTCACATGTTATGTGATCGATGCCGAAACTTTATATAACTTACTATTGGGTCGGCCTTGGATCCATAGTAACGTTATAATCCCCTTCACTCTCCATCAGTGTTTAAAGTATGTCGACACTGATAATAAGGTTAGGACGGTGGTCGCGGATAAGCAATCATTCAAAGGGTATGAGAATTATTTCACTGATTCTCTCCTTTATGGTAACGAATCCGATACTGAATCATCGGCCCATGGCACGGACAGTAGAGAAGAAGCTGATGCCGAAGCCGGATTTGATTACAATGGAGGTTATGTTCTAAATGACATTGTACCCTTTGTAATCAACATTGACGATGAACAATCGTCAGAGGGCGGTTGTAACTGGCAACTTGCCGATAATGAAATAAATAACGATTTAGAGTACTTCCTGTCTCTTGATGATGTGATAAAAGAATTGTACAATAATCCTGATTTGTATATGCCGCTTCGATCGTCCTATGTAACAAAAGAACGTCTTCAGCATTCTTTCGAAACAACCATGGTCGTCCCGAACAAAATAAGAGGCGCAAAAGAAGTGATTTACGGTAAAGGGAAAAGCTCTCCATTACCNACTTTTGAAAGCCCAAAGAAGGTAGTTCACCCTCAGAAGGAAACATTATCATCTAATGATGATAATGTTATACCTGAGAAGTCTTGCCAACACTCCGACTGTCAAAATGACGAGTTGTACTATCATGCTGGGGGTACGAGTAAAACCAGGAAAAGGAGTCCCCGAGAACAGGAAACTTAATGCCCCTATTCCAAACTCATTCGGGCAGTATTGTCTGAATGCAACTGCATCAAGGCGGTCCCCGAACGAGTTTCGGTTTTCGAAAGGCTCAGCACCGAAACGCCAAAACCAAGGCCTAGGCGTTTCTGACGAAGAAGAACGGTGGTTGAAGACGGAGAATTTCCAAGAGTCACCACTAACATGACCAGCAGAGGGACATCGGCACGGGATAATCTCGAGTCAATTCTGAAAGCATCCCAGCGTATAACCCGTCTGCAGTCTGGAGCCATCAAACGAAAAACTTATGGTAGGGTTCGGATAAGGGTACCTTCAGAAGATGAAGAGTCGGATGCCGGTTCGGCGGTCGCATCTGACAACACAGTATCCAGCGAGGGGCAACCCCACGAGGCACTCATGATAAGTGCAGAACAAGTGGCCAAAATGCTCGAAGAAGCTTTGGCTAAACAATAGGAGAGCTTCAGGTTCGAAATGCAGATGGCCATGCAGAACATGAGAGAAATGCATGACCAACAAATCCAAGCATTGACGAACCAGCAAGCCGAGCCAAGTCGTCATAACCAGGTTAATCTGGAAGATGAGGACACAAATACAAATGAGACGCATAATACCAATAATCCTCCCGTCAATGCAGGGGGTGGTAACGAGATTGCTAGTGAAAACACAGGTGAAAGCTTGAAGATCAAAAACCTCGAAAGCAAAATCAACACATTGATTTCCGCTCAAGAGACGAAGAAAACAGGTATTCCCTGTCCATACCCAAGAGAGTGGGAATCGATCCCATATCCGGCGAAGTTCAACCTAATTAACTTCACGCTGTTTAATGGGATGGGTTCACCCACTCAGTATTTGATTTACTTCAAATCGCACCTGGGGGTTATCTCTGGTAATGAACCTTTGATGGTACGGTCCTTCGTTGGCACTCTTCGTGGAGCCGCCTTCGATTGGTATCGCCGTCTCAAGCCAGGAAGCGTGAACAGCTGGGATGATATAGAGACTAAGTTCCTCGCCAACTTCTTTAACGACGACACAGAGATATCCATTGGGTCGTTGCTGGACGAGAAACAGAAAGACGGAGAATTGGTTGACACATTCGTCAAAAGGTTCCGGAACAAGGCGATGAACTGTCGTGACCCGATCACCGAGGAATTCATTCTCCAGACTTGCCACAACAACCTAGCGTTGGACGTGTTGGAAGCAATGGGGATAGCACCGTCCAAGACATGGAAGGATCTGAAGGTCCGAGGAGAGCAAGCCGAGCGATTCCTCAGAAGGAATAAGGCGGAAAGAGGCCAACCGGCGACGAATGCTCCACAGCAAAATTTTGTCCCACGAGGGAAAGGTAAGGCACATGCTAATGCAGTTGATGCTAATCAAACTTTCTAATTGTAACCTCAGCAACAGCCGCAGCAACAAGCGCCACAACAATCTCGGGGGCAATGGCAACAACGGCCTCAGAAGCAGAAATCTTCGGAGCCGAGGTTTCCTAAAGTGTACTCCTTCAAGGATGACGAAGTTCCCGGCATCTTTAGGTACCTGTTGGAGAATAACAAAATCTAGCTGCCGGTGATTGTAGATCAAGAAGGGGCTAGCAAAGTGACGGATCCGAAGTATTGCGCATACCATAGAGCGGTCCATCACCCTACCAAGTCGTGCTACCACCTTAAGGACAAGATCCAGGCACTAATTGATGTAGGCGTCATAACCCCGAAGCCGTCCAAGAATGTCGGAGCAAATGCGGTGTCAATCAGCTTTGGATCGGTGCCCACAACATGGTTCAAACCAGAGCGCATCACCAAAGTAGGGATGAAGACTGTGAACGATGACCCACATGGACAGCGCCAAAAAGGACTTGTGCCACACACAGCCCCAAACGGCGAAATCCTCTGGGTTCACCCTGATCTCATTGAAGATGAACAGTGGGCGACTTCCTCGAAAAGAAAGGGCAAAGGCAAGTCCTGCAATGCTAGTGCAGAGGCTCGACAACAGCCAGTGAATAAACCGAAAGAGAAGAATCCCCAGGAGGTTCAGAATCCGAAGCAGTCTCGTTTCAGTCGCCCGATTGGAAGAGACAAACCGGAAAGCTCAAAAACTCCGCAAATCTTCGATATAATGGCTCAATTAGCCAACATTCCAGTACGGATAACGTTGTATGAGTTGATGCGGTTGTCCAAGGAAACCAGGGAGGCCTTGCAAGAAGCTTTGGCCGATTCAGAGGTGTTTCTGACTCAAATCAAGCCGGTGCCTGAAGGGCCAGAACCGCTGAGTCAACACTGCAATATAGCGACTAAGAACCTTCCCTGCATTACTTTCACCAAAGAAGATATGCAGACGAAGAATTCGAACCACGATCGACCGCTATATTTCATCGGGTACATTGGCTCCAGCAAAGTCAACCGAATCCAAGTGGATCCGGGTTCTGCTGTGAGTATTATGCCGCTTCGATTGATGCATTTCCTCGGCATCCCAGTAAGCAAGTTGGCGTCCACAGGCACTGTTATCTACGGGTTCAATACCAGCGGTCAAGACCTTTAGGTAAAATCCGGATAAAGTGTCAAATGGGAGATTTGAAGACAGAAGTCACATGTTATGTGATTGATGCTGAGACGTCGTATAACTTACTATTGGGTCGGCCTTGGATCCATAGTAACGTTATAATCCCCTCAACTCAGTGTTTAAAGTATGTCGACACTGATAATAAGGTTAGGACGGTGGTCGCGGATAAGCAATCATTCAAAGGGTATGAGAATTATTTCACTGATTCTCTCCTTTATGGTAACGAATCCGATACTGAATCATCGGCCCATGACACGGACAGTAGAGAAGAAGCTGATGCCGAAGCCGGATTTGATTACAATAGAGGTTATGTTTTAAACGACATTGTACCCTTGGTAGTCAACCTTGACGATGAACAATCGTCAGAGGGCAGTTGTAACTGGCAACTTGCCAATAATGAAATAAATAATGATTTGGAGTACTCCCTGTCTCTTGATGATGTGATACAAGAATTATACGATAATCCTGATTTGTATATGCCGCTTCGATCGTTCTATGTAACAAAGGAACGCCTCCAGCATTCTTTCGGAACAACCATGGTCGTCCCGAACAAAATAAGAGGCGCTAAAGAAGTGATTTACGATAAAGGAAAAAGCTCCCCATTACCAGATCATTTCTTAAGCGAAGATGAGGATGATGACAAACCTGGTCGGCATCTATCTAAGTATAGTCCAGAAGCGCGCAAGCTCATGGAAAAGCAGGGGTATGATTTCACACTCGGAGAAGGTCTATACTTCGATCGAGGTCCTCGTACTCCAGCCAAAGCGGCATATGTACCAAAAGGGAAATCCGATGATTACTATAAATACGGACGAGGGTTAGGGTATGAATCTTCTTCAGAAGACGAATGATGCTGGTTAATTAAGGACCAATCATCTAAGCAATACAAAGATGGAAATTCGTCAAATGCCTCGGAATGGGATTCCGATACAAGTCTGGGGGAAGCTTTCAAAGCCCTGATGGCAAACATGGCTACAGCTGATCCGTCCACGATGGAAGATGATGATCAAATGCCAACATGGAAAGACCCGTGGGTTCATCACTTGAACATGCAGTATGGTGATAGGTTCGAACAGAGAAAACCCCCACTAAAGATAAAATAGTCCAAGTTAACATGGGCGACGAGGCTAACCCAAAGCCGATATTCATCAGCGATAGTCTTCCCTCAAATGAGAAGGAGGAACTAATCGCTCTCATCAGGGAATACATTGACGTCTTTGCTTGGAACTATGAAGATATGCCAGGGCTCGACCCCAATGTGGCAAGGCACCGCCTCGATATCAAGCCGGATGCCAAACCTGTCAAACAACAACCAAAGCTATCGAGGCAGAAGTTAAGAAATTGATCGAATCAGGATTTATCCGAGAAGAGCAACATCCAGATTGGCTAGCCAATATCGTTCCATTCATGAAGAAGAACGGTAAAATCAGGATCTGTATCGACTTCAGGGACCTGAACACGGCATGTCCAAAAGACGACCTCCCTCTCCCAATCACAGATGTCATTATCGACAATATATGTGGATTTGAGAGAATGTCTTTCATGGATGGTTTTTTAGGGTATAACCAAATCAAGATGCACCCAGATGACGAGAAGCATACAGCGTTCAGAACGCCCCTCGGTGTCTTTTGCTACACCGTAATGCCTTTCGGTCTAAAGAATGTAGGCGCCACATATCAACGAGCGATGACTAAGATTTTCCAAGAACATCTCAGGAAAACAGTCGAATGCTACGTTGATGATTTGGTTGTAAAAAGCCGCAACAAAGAAGATCACATCAAGGACTTGAAGACGATGTTCGATCTCATGAGGAGTCATCAACTGAAGATGAACCCCACTAAATCATTCCTTGGAATGCCCAGCGGAAAATTCCTGGGATTCGTCGTCACCACTAAAGGTATTCATATCGATCCCGATAAGGTGAAGGCGATACACGAGCTGCAACCTCCTAGAAATTTAAGAGAGCTCAGAGGATTGCAAGGGCGGCTAGCTTACATCCGGCGGTTCATTTCAAATCTTTCTGGGAAATGCCAACCATTCTCTAAGTTAAACAAGAAAGGGGTGTCATTCATCTGGGACGATGCCTGCCAAAAAGCATTCGAAGATATCAAAACGTATCTGGCGAATCCGCCTGTTCTCGTTGCACCGAAATCGGGTAAACCGTTCTTGATTTACATCAAGTCTATGAACCACTCGATAAGTGCTTTACTAGCACAAGACGACGATAACGGTCACGAACAGGCAGTCTATTACTTAAGTCGGACCTTGATAGGTGCCGAGTCTCGATATCCGATGATTGAGAAAGAATGCCTCGCATTGGTATTCGCAATGCAAAAGATGCGGCATTACTTGGTTGGACAGACGATTTACGTCATTTCCAATGTTAATCCAGTACGCCAATAACATAGCCGAGTACAACGCGCTTCTCATTGGACTTAATTTCGCCAAAGAGCTGGGGGTCGAATATCTCGAAGCTTTCGGGGATTCTCAATTGATAGTCAACCAAGTCCGTGGAGAGTACAAAGTCAGGAACCAAGACCTGATCCCGTACCCCCAGGAAGCCATCAAAATAGCAGAATCTTTTGAAGAATTCTTTATTGAATACATCCATCGTCTTCAGAACGCTTATGCAGATGCACTGGCAGTACTAGCGGTATCACTTGCGCAGCCTCCCGAAACTGAACTACTAGTCACAGTAAGGACGCATCAGCTCTGCATACCCATATACGATATGGATATTGAAGAGGAAGATGATGGAAACATAAACGCCAAGGAGGTGAATTCAACCCAAATTGGGTCTGAGTCCCGAGATTGGCGCTTTCCTATCATTGACTACGTCCAATATGGTATTTTGTCAGAGGATGTAAAAGAAAGGGAATCAATCCGCCGAAGAGCACCAAGATTATTCTATAATACCGAAACCCATACGTTATACCGTAGAGGGTATGATGGCTTGTTATTCCGATGCCTTTCGAACAAAGAAGCAGAAGAAGTTCTTAAGGAAGCACACGCAGGAGAATGTGGTGCGCATCAGCCTGGTCCCAAACTGTATGATCGTATCAGGAGAATGGGATATTTTTGGCTGACAATGGTTCGTGACGCAATCGACTACGCCCGAGAGTGTCATGCTTGTCAAATACATGCAAATTATATGCACCAACCACCAGAGCAGTTGCATACGTCAATCACGTCTTGGCCGTTCGAGACATGGGGTATGGACATTGTTGGTCCTATTTTTCCCCCTTCAGTCAAAGGTGATCGATTCATTCTCGCAATCACGGATTACTTTTCAAAGTGGGCTGAAGCAATCCCGCTTAGAGAAGTAAAGACGAACAACGTCATCAATTTCATCAAGCATCATGTCATATACCGACACGGCGTGCCAAGACGGATCATTCATGACAACGGTCCACAGTTCATAAGCAACGCCTTCATCAGGTTTTGTGACAAATTCAAGATTGAAGATGTCTCGTCGACAGCTTATTATCCCGCCGCAAACGGACTAGCTGAGGCTTTCAACAAGACGATCATTAAGATCCTGTCAAAGCTCATGAGGACCAATAAATGAGACTGGGATGATAAACTTGGTGAAGCACTCTGGGCTTATCATACCACCATACGCACAGCTACCCTATATTCGTTGGTATACGGATGTGAAGCTGTGCTACCTTTGGAGATTCAAATCCCGTCACTTCGGATCGCTCTCGCAACTGAGATGACGACAAAAGAACAGCATCAAAAACGTCTCGAAGAACTCGAGAGGTTGGATGAAAAGCGCTTGGAGGCTCAACAACAAATTGAGTTTTATCAAGCCAAAATATCTACGGCTTTTAACAAAAGAGTCCGACAGAGAAGCTTCAAGGAAGGAGATCTGGTCCTCGTTGCTCGCCGACCGATAATCCTCAATTCTAAGAAGAAAGGTAAATTCGAACCCAAATGGGAAGGACCGTTTGTGATAGACACAGTCTACTCAAACAGCGCATATCGCCTGATTACTCAGGAGGGCGCCAGGCAATTAATGCCAATAAATGGGAAGTTCCTGAAAAAGTACTATCCCTAGTACGTTCGGGATAACTCATTTACCGGGAAGTTCCTTGAAGAATATTACACTTAATATTCTAGAGGATAACCCAAAATCATTTTCACCACCAAAATCCCTCACTGATCAATTTCAATTGACAGTGGGTCCACCAAAAATGTCTTCCTGGCCCTCTTGACTCTTTCCATGAATAAGAGGTCCACTTTCAGTTCGGAGCCCCCTTTCGATAAACGAAAGAACTCCATTCTTTTCTCTTTGGTTAAGCCTTCTCATGGTCATAACCTAAGTTGAAATTTCTCGATAAACGAGGAATTCACCTTTAATTCGGTAATCCAACCTTCCGACAATTAGGATATCCGAATCTGTCCGATTCTCGGAGTGGAGATCCCACTTCTAGTTTCTTTTGCGCTGGAAATAGAATATAAAATTCTTCCTTTCCAGAATCAAGGAATAGAATATAAAATTCTTTCTTCCTTGTATTCGGGTTCGCCTTCACCCTAAAAGAAGACCAGGAAATAGAATATAAAATTCTTCCTTTCCCGCACCAACCTTCTCCAAAATTTGTCAATCTAGAGTTCGATTCTAGGAATTTTATCCCGAATCCTAAGCAGGGATAAGTCTGCGCCTAATACGCGCTGCCGGTTTAGTCTTTCTCTGTAGAAAAAGACACCAGAGTTCGATTCTGGGGTATTCTATCCTGTTTAGTCTTTCTCTGTAGAAAAAGACACCAGAGTTCGATTCTGGGGTATTCTATCCTGAAACCTAAGCAAGGATAAGTCTGCGCTTAACCCGCGCCGCCGGTTAGTTCTTAACCGTTAAAAAGAACACCCGTTCACATATTCAACATTGTGGCAGGTTGTTATTAATAACACCAAAATTCATGCCTTACACGCATAGGAAGTTTATCCCAAATCCTAAGTAGGGATAAGTCTGCGCCTAACACGCGCTGCCGGTTTAGTCTTTCTCCGTAGAAAAAGACACCAGAGTTCGATTCTGGGGTATCCTATCCTGAAACCTAAGCAGGGATAAGTCTGTGCGCCTAACCTGCGCTGCCGGTTAGTTCTTAACTGTTAAAAAGAACACCCGTCTGCATATTCAACATTGTGGCAGGTTGTTATTAATAACACCAAAATCCATGCCTTACACGTATGGGGAATTTCATCCTGAATCCTAAGAAAGGATATGCCGACGTCTAACACGCGTCGTCGGTCTAGTCTTTCTCCGTAGAAAAAGACACCAGAGTTCGATTCTGGGGTATTTTATCCCAAAGCCTAAGTGGGGATAAGTCAGCGTCTAATACACGTTGCTGGGTAGCCTATGCCCATAACAATGGCGAAGTCTACGTATGTCACATGCGGAACGGATTTAGATAATCTGCATGCTAGCCCGACTCAAACGGTAGTCGGTAAAGGCTCATCAAACCCGTTGATGGCTGAGGGTTTGCCAAAAATCCTATAAATACGAGAGTCACTGACGCATCAGCTTCATTAGTTGGTCTCGTGACGACATTCGAAACCCTAGGGTCAATGCTGGTCAACGCGTAACCCTAGGTCAACGCCAGTCAACGCGTTGCGAGCAAAAAATTCGAAACCCTAGGGTTAACGCCGGACAACGCGTAACCCTAGGTCAACGCCAATCAATGCGTTGCAATGAAAGAATCAATACTCCGAAAAGTATACGAGTATAAACTGCTTCTTAAATACTCCGAAAAGTATACGAGTATAAACTGCTTCTTAATACTCCAATAAGGTATACGAGTATAAACTATTCCCTATTTTTGGTTGAGAAGTTCCTGGAGAATATTTTTCTAAAAATATTCTTAAGGATAACTCAACAACACTACGCCGGACAACGCGTCACAAAATAAAAACTCAACGCCAACAATCGATGGTCAGCTAAAGATTAGAAAATCAGGAATCGACTTCAAGTTTAAAATTCCGACAACGGTCAGACAATAAATGCAGCACCGAAACCCTTACAGACATTCGACAAAGCACCGAATAGCCTGGAAGATTGAAGGAATCAAGAACGGAAGTCATTCCAAGGTCCCATTACACCGACTGAAGGGTGGGCCAGTCAACGCGTTGCGATCAAAAAGTCAACGTATGACGTTCGAAACCCTAGGGTCAACGCCGGTCAACGCGTAACCCTAGGTCAACGTCAATCAATGCGTTGCAATGAAAGAATCAATACTCCAAAAAGTATACGAGTATAAACTGCTTCTTAAAACTCCAATAAGGTATACGAGTATAAACTATTTCCTATTTTTGGTTGAGAAGTTTCTGGAGAATATTTTTTTTAAAAATATTCTTAAGGATAACTCAACAACACAACGCCGGACAACGCGTTGCACATAAAAACTCGACGCCAGCAATCGATGGTCAATTCTACGAGCTGAAGATCAAAAATCAGGAATCGACTTCAAGGTTCAAAATCTCCGACAAACGGTCAGACAATAAATGCAGCACCGGAACCCTTACAGACATTCGACAAAGCACCGAATAGCCTGAAGGATTGAAGGAATCAAGAACAGAAGCCATTCCAAGGTCCCGTTACACCGACTGAAGGTTGGGACAATCATATCCAAAGTATTCCAGACTCTTCTATAAAAGAACGAGGCTGAAATACTTTGGAGGGGGTATCTGTAGACGTATAAAATTGCTTATAGGTCCCTTAGCACAGCTCGGCACAAATCGATGAACCATCGGGTGGAGGCGGATTTACTGTCATATTGGGATTCGGACTGTCAAATCAGAGTCCGGATCAACAACGAAGCGGGTTTACTGCCAAATCAGGATTCAGATCAACAAATCAGAGTCCAAATCAACCACGAGACCGGAAAAAACGGCAAAACCCAAACACCAAGGGGACTCGGCCAAAACCGAACCACCTCTAGGTGGCTCGGTGGCTAAGCCACCTATAGGTGGCCGGCCCAGATCTGTACCAAGGCACAGATCTGAGAGCCTATAAATAGACCCTCTTTGCTCATTTTTGAGGGGTTGGAACTTTGGACGGCGAAGCTCTGTTGGATTGAAGGCTCAAAACTTAGAAAGATTGAAGCTTTGGAACTTTGAAGACTTGGACATTCAGATCTGGTTCTTGGCGAGCATCCACGTCACAAAAGGCAGGAGTTCGAGAGGAAAAATCAGATCTGAGATCTACACGAAGTAATACTCCGGATCAAAGTTTGGCCTTTGATCCCGAGAACTAAAGGCTATTATTTCCTTGGTGAAATAGTACCCCCCGGCTGTTATTTCCTTAGTGAGATAACACCCATCAAATCGTGTAGATCCGACCGGATCTAGATTGCGCGGTGGTCCATGGATTAACCCCGGCGTTGGCAAAAAACTCACAAAAGCGAGTGACCGCAAAACAGGAGCTCGTGATTCGTTCGAAAGGAAAGTTATAATTTTTATTTCTTTTTCTTTGATTTCGTTGTAACCGGATCTTATAAAAAGACCGGATCTTTTGTAATAAAAAAAACAATTACTTGAGAGAACAATGACATCAATGAAGAACGTAATTTTTCCCGCGAACACGCGGGAGTCGGTGTTGGCTGGACCCCTACGAACGCGAGGGTCGCTCACGTTTGGTCTGTGGCTTGGAAACGCGGGGGTCGGCGTTGGTTGGACCCCTACGAACGCGAGGGTGACTTGGAAACGCGGGGGGCGCCTGCATTTCCAGAATTGTAACGCGGGGATGACATCCGCGTTTCAGAAAGAGCTTTTTGACTTGTAACTTCTTCTGTGGAGCGTTGTGAGGACCGTTGTTCAGTAATCTTAGCTTTAGCTATTGTGGGGTGTGAAAGTCGTCAGATTGTAACTTTCACTGTAGAATGTGAAAGACTGCTGAATAGAGTTTTCATCAGTTGTCGGAAGTGTCGTTGAATTGTAACTCTTCTCGATCTATGTGAAAAGTCCTCTATTTGCCGCTTTCGATTGTCGGCCCGAAAGCTATTTGATTGTAGCTTTCGTTGTGGGAGCTTGGCGGGAATCAACATCCATAGTGTTTTGAAGATGAATATTTGCCCACAACTCTCTACCAAGCAACTCACTAACTACGTCCAACCTTTTATTTCATCAAGATCAATCATCTCAGAAATGAGGCCGTGTTTGTAGTGACTGTAGGATTGCGAATACAGTGATTAGACAGCCATCTGATTGTGACTTCCATTGTAGGAGCTTGATAGGGATCAGCTATCCATTGTGATTTTTAGACAGCCTACAGTAGTGAGGTGGCACAATCCCCTCCACTCATTCAAATGGGAGACCACATTCACATGGGTTGAAGAGTGCATGGGGATATGCAATCATTTGAATGAGTGGAGTGGATTATGTCACCTCACTACCAAGCACAATTTTTTGTGCTTGGTATCAAGCATACTCATTTCTCTCTCTCTCTCTCTCTCTCTCTCTCTCTCTCTCTCTCTCTCTCTCTCTCTCTCTCTCTCTCTATATATATATATATATATATATATATATATGTGTGTGTGTGTGTGTGTGTGTGTGTGTGTGTAGTTCATATGTAATTAGTGATATATTAGTTATGCTAACCCCTCACCCTATATATATATATATATAAAGAAACCAATAAAATGTGTATGTATATTATTGAGCTTAAAGTACCAACACACATAATATAAACCTAAACTAATTTACCCAAGTTTTGATCTTGATCTTCGATAAAGCTTAACTTGGTACACTTTGCGGATGAAGCTTGAACTTAAATTTTTAACTTGAATTGCAAGGCTTCACTTCACGATTCCACCAACCTCCATTGGATATGATCGTGAAAGCTTGATTCCATCCATTCTCCAACATATTGTTTGTCTATAATAAATAAGAAAACACAAATACTAGATAAACAACATTAGTGATAAATTATTTGTTAAACATCATCAAAACAAAGAGGCCAACAGTTCTCCCCTTCCAATATTCATAGGGAGTTATATCAGAATGTTTATGGGGAATTCTATTGAGAATGAAGCAGGCTGAAAGAAGAGCTTCACCTCAGAGATTTTCAGGTGCTCCTAAACTGAGTAACATACAGTTTACCATGTGCATTAGGGTTCTGTTCTTTTGTTCAGCTACCCTGTTAGACTATGGTGTATAGGAAGCAGTTACATGAATAGTACTGTGTTCTTGGTAATATTCAGTCATTTTATTTGAGGTATACTCCTCCCCGATCAGATCTTAGAATCTTGATCTTTCTGTCAAGTTGGTTCTCAGATTCAGTTTTATACACCTTAAACCTATATAAAACTTCATCTTTAATTTTGAGAAGATAAGTGTAACAATATCTGGAGTAATCGTCTATAAAAGTCAAAAAGTATCTCCTACCCCCTCTGTGAGAACTCGGTTCGAGTCACACACATCACTATGAATTAATTCAATGGGTTCGGAGTTTCTAGTTATAGACTTGAAGGGTTAGTGTGTTTCCCTTGAACACAAATCTCACACTTAGATGAAGGATCATGAGAAGATTTAGGAATAAGGTTCCATTTAATCATTCTCTGCAAGGTTTGAAAATTGACATGTCCAAGTCGTCTATGCCAAACATCACAAGACTCAACAATTTGTGCAAGAGAAGACTCAGAAATTTCATTAGAACTGGAATTGATTATATTGAGCTTGAAAAGGCCATTACAAGAAAAACCTTTTTCTATAAATATATTTTTCTTTATAATCACAAATTTATTGGATTCTTTTACAATCCTATAGCCAGCTCTAAGGAGAAGAGATTCACTGATCAAGTTGCGATGGAGAGAAGAAACATGATAAACACCTTGCAGATTCAGAGCTTTCTCAGAGGTCATGGTGAGCTCTATGCATCCACTTCACATTATTTGTTTGGTGGAGTCATCTGCTAAGCTTATACTTCGTCCATGTGATTCCTGGTAAGTTAAAAACTAAGAGCAGTCATTGCAAACATGAATATTAGCTCCGGAATCCAAGTACCAATCAGTGGAAGAAGTAAGTGAATTTACAAGATAGGATGAAGAGGCTAACCTGAAGGAATTTGGATTTTCTTCAATCATGTTAACTTTGATAGATCTATTTCCCTTTGGAGCAGGTTTGGCCGGTTCCTTCTTCTGATATAAGTAGTTGGGAGCCAGGTGGTTGGTTCTAACATAGACATAGCAGAACTTTTCATCAGACTTATGGTTAAAAGGATTGGGATTGGATTTGGATTTGTTGAAGGATTGTTGGTTTTTCTTGAATTTCTTCCCTTTAGGTTTGAAATTCCTAGATTTAGGCTTATCCTCTACCAAGTTTACTTTAGCTTTTATTTCAGTCTTGGTTTTGGAATTTTGTCTATGCTGATCTTCAATACGAATAGCCTTGAGGGCTTCAGTTAATGTTAGATCTCCTTGCTTATGTCGGAGATCTCCAGCGAATCTAGACCAGGAGGGAGAGAGTTTATCAATCAAACATAAAACTTTAAATTCATCAGTGAAAGAGTTTCCCTTTGATTGAAGGTGACGAAGGAAATCTTGGAATTCATGAATTTATTTATTTATGGGATTGTCATCAACCATCATGAACTTATTGAAGGAAGTGGAGGTGAAACACAGAATTCCAGCATCATCATAGTCATATTCTACCTCAAGAGTATTCCATAGGTCTTTAGCACTTTTGAACTCATAATATATGTCATAAAGGTTGTCCTCAAGTACACTAAGAATCCTATGGCAACAATGATAGTTTATTTCATCTGGTTTTATATGACTAGAGAAGGAACTAGCACCAGAATCAGAAGTGGAAGGAGTAGGTTGTTCAGGATCAGGAGTCATGGGTTGAGAATTACTAGAAGAAGAATCAGGAGTGTCTATAGCAGATAAAACTACTAGGATAGTGAGCCAATATCTCATCCGATTAGCCTACCGTTTGTAGTTAACTCCGGTGAACTTCTCAGGTTTGACACTCTTGGAATGGTCAATGTTAGCCATAAGTCCAATTTAAAGTCAACTAGTCTATGTATTTGAAATCTGATAGAATAAAATGGTTTTGTCAATTTCACTCGACTAGTTATTTTGGAGATTATGACTTCAAAGGATGAGATTGATAAAAAAAAAATATTTATGAGCCAGTAAAATAAATGAACAAAGTATATAAATATGATTCTAAAACAGTAGATAGCATGAATAATTGATTTTTTATTAATTTATGAATAGTAAAACAATAATTTTAAATGAACAGTAACAAAAATTTTGGACGAGGTGTATTTTTTTGTGAACAATATTTTTTCTAGAATGAACAGTAATAATAAATTTTTTCGGATGGACAATAATTTTTTTAAAAGTAAATACTTTTTTGGATTTAAAACAATAGCTATAAACTACTTAATCTTCTAAATTGTTAGATAATAAAATCAAAATAAGGTTATAGCATACAAAAATCCGAATTAAAGAAAACAAGAAAGTCTGGCCTGATCGGGAGCAGTCGTGTAAATACTGTCTTAGAAGATTAAGGACTCATCTATCGTCCTAGCACAAGTAATCCTCTCTCCTCTAGCGGTAAAAAACCCCAGAATTGTTCGGCCTCTATACTCGGGCGAGAGTTCAGAGCTTCTGCTCAAATGAAGAAGGTTGCCCGAAAATAATACTAAAATATGCACGAAAAATTGCTTTTGAAAGCAGAGGAGGGAAGATAAAGAAGAGAGACTTGTTGTGTGCTTTTCGAACTCACATTAGGGTGTATATATAGGGTTGAGAAATCCTTAACGACTGCTGGATCCAAGCGCACATTTCCAAATCTCGCGCAGTCGTTACCCAAATTCACGCAGTCATTACACACACAAAAAACGTGTAAAATAAAGCCAGAGTAAACAAAAAAAACAAAAGCGTGCGGCGTGGCGCGCGTGCGTCGCTGTGTGGCGAGGCGAGGCGTGTGCACGTGCTTGTGTGTTATGCAAAGCCTAGACAATACAAAGCCCAAAACACTATTCAAAATCCAATAAGAGGTGAAGCAATTTAAACCCCTTATTATTCATGACACTAGTCCATGTGGGACTATTCATGAAGGCAAAATTATCTTTTCTCCAACAACATAGCCAACAGTTCTTAGATGAGAACTCCGCAAAAGAAAAATCCAGTAAGTGCGCTTGTTCGTCCAGCAGCAACTATGGCTACCGGCAAGCGACTCTACTACGCGGTGAGCACTGTATCACTAGCAATCCCATCGGTGGCAAACCTGTTTGAGTCAAAGAGGGAAAAGAGAAGAAGAGAGAGACTAAAATGTAAAGAATCGCAGGAAGAAGGAACATAAAATCGTATTTGTTCCGCCTGAAAACCATGCACTTTACATTTTGGTCCTAACCGGGGGGGGGGGGGGGGGGGCAATGAAAATCCAAAACTACCAAATAGTTCAAACAGTTCAAAAAGAGAGACGTTTACAAGGAAATGAATTATTTGGCCTAGACCCAAAAAAATCCATGAAAAGGTGCCTTAAAAATAATAAATAAAATCCTCATACATTTAGTATAAACCTTTCAGGAGTTGGTTTACCATTTAACTTGTGTAGGCCGAGGATTAAGAGGTATTACTAAACAATGAGTTGATTTAAATGAATTGATATTAATATTACAAAATTTATACTGCCTGCCTTCAAATTAAGGGAATCATAACCGGACTTTGCATCGAGTAGAGGTGAGTACATTTCTCACTAGTATTGAATTGTGAAAAATTGTTTGTGTGAGAATGATATGTCCTCTTGATTTTATTAAGTGAGAAATGAGTTTGGAAATGCTTTCTTGTGAAATATAATATAGTTGATTTTATATGCATATGTCTATTTGAACCTAAGTGGAACATAATTGAGCTATGTGATTTGTGAAAGAAGTGTTGAAATGAGTTATGAATTATTCTACTGGCTTTCTATATTTATCCAAGACTTGATTTTTGTGACATCTATAAGAAGTAATTGATAATAAATTTCGATCGGGAGTGCATTAGACTAAAAATTAATATTTGAAGGTTATGTGTTTGATCCATGCCAAGACAACTAAAACCATGGCACTAATAATATATTTTTAAGTTTAGTTTTAACGTCATTAATTTTTTATTTTATTCCAATCATCTTCATTATTTATTTAACTTTGCATTTTACTATATATAAAGAGTATTTCATAGAAATAAAATATTTTACAACAAATTTGATCTCACGTTTTTGGGTGGCTTACAACAACGAATTAGCAAAGGAAAAAAATGCAAATGTTAAGAGCACAAAGAGATGGAAAAAGCCACAAATTTGCATTGTTTGATGCCAATCCCTATATCCGTAGATGAAAGAGATCTAGAATTTGAAGAGTGTACAACAATAAGAACTTTCACACAGCTAATATAATAAATATATGCATAAAAATTAATTCATGAGACAAAAGAAAGAAAATGCAAAATGCATATTTAGATGTTGTAAGTATGGTAAATAATCTAGTACATTAAAATTCACAAACTTTAATACATAATTAAAAGTGAAAAAAATCATGAATATCAGGCACGGAAAAATCCCTATTGTGAGACAACAACCCTTGAGATGAGTGAAATATGAGAACTCTTGAGATCATGACCTAGCCTCACTAGAAAATCTATCACCGAGATTCCAAAAAATATTGAGAATAGAAGCGTGTACTCCTAGATCAATGAGTTAGCTAACTGAATAAGTAAGATATCAAGGAGAGCATAATTACCAGGAAGAATGTTAGTTAACTGAAACGTTGGAATCACATTCTATTAAATTGAGAAAAAAAATGAATACTGATCACACAAGCAAAACTCATTAGTTCCTCACTACAAAAAACCAAGTCTTTAAAACTCATTAACCGTTAGTTCGTAAGGACTGGAGCTCATTAAGGAATAAGAAATCCGTAAGTGCATCAATTTACATTTATTTGACTTCATTTGTGTCTAAGGAAAGGTTTAGGGCTTGCGTAAAGCGTTCCGCAAGGAAAGATATACTTAATTGGTCCTTGACCCCTCTAGTGCTATCCTCACCTGTCTAACTAACTAAGTAAACTTTAATCTTTGCACTGAAGGGGTTTTTTGTTGAGAGCTAGTCCAGTTGAGTTAGGCTTAATCCTAGAACCAAGGGAGATTGTTTTAAATTGTTGCTCTTGATTTTTTTTAGTTAGGTTGTTCCTTTTATCCTTTTTCTTTTCGCTTACTAATCTTTTAGGATTTTTTTAGTTTTTCCTTAAAAAATAATTATATAAAAAATAAAAAAAATCAAAATTTGTTTTTCTTAGAACTTTTTCCTAATTTTCTTTTTAGAGAAAAAAATCCAAAAACAATTTGTTTCAATATATGCGACTTTGAATTAGGGATAATATCAATCATTTAATTCATGTTAAACATATTTTTAAAATAAAAGAAATGACAAATTTCAAGTGCATCCGTTCTTCAAGACATGTATCATCATACTAGAAATGCAATCTCATCTTACATTAGACTTTATGATGTTAATGGAGCTAATTTTGAGCTTAGACATCTCTTCATAAACATGCTTCGAAAGTTCTTAGGAAATAAATCCGAAGATGACTACATTTTTATATCCGAATATGAGAAAGTGTGTTTCATGATTAAGATTAAAGAGTTATCTGAGGATGTGATTAAGTTTTGATTTATCCCCTTTTCTCTTAAGGACAAAATTAAGAAATGGCTGTATAACTTACCCACTAATTCTATCTCTACATGGTATGAATTTATTACCATTTTTTTAAAAAAATTCCAATTCATAGAACGATAAATCTTATAAATACCATTTAAAATTTTAAGATAATTCTAGGAGAGCCATTCTGAAAGTATTTTGGTGGGTTTAAAGATATTTTCATCCAATGTCCTCACCATGATGCCAATTTATTTATGAATGATTAGATTATTCTTCAAAAACTTTCTTACAATCTATGTGTCAAAGGGATTTTATGAAGAAAACGCTGACGAAAATTGAGAATTTTTAGAGATTTTGTCTTAAAAAACCCATACAATGGGAGCATTGTGATGAAAGAGTTTCATCAGCTCCCTCAGCCGAATACAATGGTCTATCTCTAGAGTCAAATATAGCCTTTAAACCAAAGATGACTGTAATTCTATGTAGGTTAGAAACCCATGAGATCAAAGAACGAGCACTAGCTCAAGTCAATCAAGTTTATGTCCCAGGGTGTTATAACTGCCTATCTCCGGCCCATCTTTGAGAGAAATGTTCTCTCTTTGGAAATAATCAACCACTAGAGGACATGAATGCTGCATTTCAACATCCAAGAAATGATCCATTTTCTCCAATTTACAAATCAAAGTTGAAGAAATCATCTAAATTTTACATGGAACCATGTAAATTTTTCTAAAAATTTAAAATTTACTCCTACCTTAACCCCACAATTTCCTAGAGGAAACTAAACACCATTGAACACACCAAATAATTTTCCACAACCAAATCCTGCATATCAGAACTGGCCTCCTCATCATCTACTAGTAAATCATATTCCTCCTAGTTTTGATCATGAAAAATGTTTTAGTATCTTCAAAATAGTTTAGAAGCCATGGTCAAAGCATCTATATAGATTATCACTATGTTGACTTAGTCATTCAACACTCTGAATTTTCTTATGTAGATAATCATTCAAATGCTCAACTCAAACATTCAAGTCATAACTAGGTTAAAAACCCAACTTGGTCAACTAGCTAGTGCTGTGACTATAAGAAAGAACGAAAAATTTCTAAGTCAACCTGTTACAAACCCTAAAGACACTGGATCAGGTTTAACCCACCTAGCTCAAATGAATGCAATTCATACCTTGCGATTAGGGAAACATGTCGATAATGGAGTTAGAGTGCCTTCAAATCAAAATCCTTTTTCCACTTCTCCTATTCAAAATGCTGAACTAGAGCAAACACTTTATCCTCTTGATAAATCAACCCTTTCTAATGATCAAGAAGCTGAACCCAAAACTCAGCCTAAGCTAGATAGGTGGAATCCCATTGCTTGTTTTTCAGATAAACTCAGACTTTGAAAAAAAAATTAAGTAGAAAAAATCTTAGAAATTTTCAAACAGGTCAATGTCAATGTTCCTCTTTTAAATGCAATTGAACAAATCCTCTCTTATGTGAAATTTTTGAAAGATTAGTGCATTAAAAAAGAACTACTAATGTTCCTAAGAAAGTCTTTTTAGCTGCTAATATCAGTGACATGCTTTCAAAGCTCATGCCTCAAAAACATATAAGGACCCCGGTTGTCCTACTATTTTATTTGTCATAGGAAATACGTTTATTGATAAGTTACTTCTAGACTTAGGAGCTAGTGTAAATCTTCTTCTCTATTTAGTTTATCAACAGCTAGCAGTAAGTGAATTGAAACAAACTAAATGTACACTTTAGGTAGCTGGTAGATTTGTGAAAATAACTAAAGGAGTGATAGAGAATGTTCTAATCAAGGTTGAGAAGTTTAGTCTCTATTGGATTTCATAATCTTTGAAATGCAACATGTTTCCAATCTTAAAGATCAATACCTATCATTTTACGATAGACCATTTTTAATCACTTCCAATGCCTTGATCAGCTATAAAAATGGTTAAATGAAGTTGTCCTTTATAATCATGACTGTTGATTTTAATATTTTTAATCTAGGGAACTAACGGACTGATTCGTTAGATTAACCTCTAGAAGTAATTAAATTACATTTAAGGAATATCAAATGAACTGTTAGAAGGTAGGGTGACTCGGATCTTAGCTTTATTGAGTTGAGTTTTATGGAGATCGTTAATGAAGAAATCGGGGTTTTCATGAAGAACTTAGGTTCTTAGGAGAAATGGAATAACCAACTCATTGTGAATCATGAACCCTAGTTTAGAGAAGATTTTTAGTGCTAAGATTGAGTTCTTCAAGAAATTAGAATAATATTCTGATCTGTGGTTCAATTCCTTACCCAACTTTCCATCAGTGAAAATGCACGACAATGACATGTAAATTGATTTTAGTTTGATTGATTTCTCCTAATCAATCTACAATAAAATGCTACAAAATTTATTAAAAAACCGTGGAAAGTACAACATTCAAGTATTTAGTAGAGTTTATTATTCTACAATTTTTGAAAATCTGAGGTAGAGTTTTCAGCAATAAGGTAGGACATGATAAAGAACATGAGCTTCTCATTTTGAGAATTTTATTCTACATCTTTAGTCTTTATCTCATAATAATAAGAATAATAAAAGAACTTATTCTTCTCTCATTTGAGAGAGTCTTGTTCTTTAAAAAAAAGAGTGAAAAAATGAAAAAAAATTAAAAAAAGAAAAAGAGAGAAAACTTTTTTACTACATCCTCATCATACCAAAGTTAATTCCATATTTTTATCATTTTATCACTGTTCAAGGTTAGCCAAATAAATGTAAGTATATTATTTCTTATATGTTTTACTTTGTGCATTATATAGTTTGCATTAAGGATAATGCAAACTTTAGGTGCTAGGGTGGGAACTAGTCATCTATTCTCTTTATTTTATCATTTCTTCTTATTTTCTTATCCTTTTATTTCATATTTTCTTCACTTTTCATTCCCTTAAAACAAAATATTTTTTTACTTACCAACTTGATAAATTAATTAATAATTGATTTAATTTCAAACTCTCTAATTTTTAGCTAGTTTTATACTCAAGTTAGCTTTATATGATAACTCTAAATAAATTCTAAAAATTGATTTTCAAAATAGTATACTCTATCTTAGTGCTAACTAAGAATTTTATTTGAAATAATAAAACTTTTCCATGCTTAATTAAGAGTGGATAACAAGTTTTCAAAGTCCTATCGATCTAAATATTTCTCAAGTTACACACACGCTTAGCATGTACGACTCTATAAGAAAGTAGAATGGCCAACTTTTACACGAATTTTCAAGTGTACATGCATTTGTATGTACATACATATATATAAGTGTGTGTGTGTGTGCGTGCAAAAAATAGGCACCAAAAAAATCTTGAACTCTAAGGTGAGGCTATCTTACTAAGCCTAAGTTAACTGAACAATTAAGCTCAATGAGTATTTTTATACTTAACGATCAAATCTCAATTGAGTTAGGATCCATTGACCCAAAAGTAGTTATAATGTCACTTAGAAAGGCCCAATAAAGTAGAAATTCGTCAAGGAGTAAAAAGAGATATGCACATATATATATAAAAGTCTCTCTCTCTCTCTCTCTCTCTCTCTCTCTCTCTCTCTCTCTCTCTCTCTGTGTGTGTGTGTGTGTGAAAATAAATTGATTAAGAGGCTTAGAAATTGATTGAAACAAAGATTTATTATGTCTTTTTGAAAATATTTAATTAAATTTATAAGTTGGACTTAGTTTTATATAACTACAATAAAAATATTTTCTAAGAAATTTACTTTGGAGTTATGCATAAAATATTTTTGAAGTACAAACAAACTCTAATTAGATTGTTTAAAGATATAAAGTGAATTAAGTATTTATTGACATCTTCAAATTGGCAAGTTGACCGAAATTTGCAAGTACATTCACTGCAAGCTCTCACAAGACTAGAACTCGTCTTCTAGGGTAACCTAAAACTTTAAAAGCATGTTATATGTGCTAAATACAACCATGATTACTATGAAAATGAGTTATGGTCTTTCTTTCTTTCCTTTTTCATCTTCTTTTATTGGTAGAGGACAAGCAAAAGCTTAGGTGTAGGGTATTTAACCATCACATTTTTTACACTTTTACACCCTAGTTATCTATTTTATTTTGAATAAAATATCTACTAATGATGTGTTGTTTTCTTAAAATCATATGTAATAAAGGATTAATGAATAAGAGACTGAAAGACTCAAGCTCACTTATTTTTTAACCTTTTACTGAAGCCCAACATCAAGCCGAAAGAAAGCCCACAAAGCTTTAAAAGTTAAGAAAAATTCGGGTCAACAAGTCAACAAAAGAATCAAATTCTGCTAGGAACAAATCAATTAAAACAATAATTCGCTAACTGATTAGCCAATCGATGAGCTAATTGATTGGTCAATTGATTAATTCCTAACAAAATCAATTAATGGTTGAGATTTATTTGTTAGAGCTCAAACAAGTCTAATGACTCTTATAAATTGTAGGTTATAAACAGAGGTAGAAAGTGAGCGGTCTAGGGAGTGAAAAACTCTATAACTCTATTTGGATAAAAGAGTTACTCTTAATTGAAATGACTTTTCACAAATTATAAACTTTAGTTTGCAATAAATATTTAATTCTGCTTTTTAAATTTTCATTCTTTTCTTTAGGTGATGAAGCGAAGATGAAGATTTTCTTCACAATGGGTCAACCCCCTTGGAATGTAAGTTTTTATTTTCCTCTCTTTTTATTTTTCATGTTTTAGAATTGCATATTTTAGGATATTATTTTCTTAATTTTATTTATATTTAGTAGATTTGATTTATTTTATAGTTGTAGTGTAATTTTTTTCTAATGCTTTATGTTGGGTCCTTTTGCTTTGATGATGTTTAACAAACAATTTACCACTAATATTGTTTGTCTAGTGTTTGTGTTTTGTATTTATTCTAGGCAAACAATATGTTAGAGGTTGGATGGATTGAGTCTACACGATCACATCAAATGGAGGTTGGCGGAATAGTGGAATGAAGCCATTGTATATCAAGTCATATTCAAGATCAAGCTTCATCCGCAACCAAGTCGAGCTTATTAAAGATCAAGATCATCGCTTGGTATATTAGTTTAGGTTTTATATTATGTGTGTTAAATACGTCAAGCTCAATCATATACACACATACACATTTTGTTTTTATATATATATATATAGTTATATATATATATATATATATATATATATCGTCATATATACATGAAATATATATATATATATATATATATATATATTTCATGATTATATGTGAAAATAGTGTATTCTAGTTTATAGACTTAACAATCATAATATACATCTTCTATTAAGTCTATAAAATCAGTTTATGAAGTTTCAAAACATGGTGTAGTCAAAATGTCAAAACAAGTATGTTTACATTTTTATGTTTTGGACTATTTTGTAAAATGAAGAGATTTCTCATTTGGGAGGTGATTTTTGAAAACCAGTTTTTGTAGCATGTGTATTATCATGTCTACAATCTTTTTACAAAGTTTTATATTTTTCTGAATTTGATTGCTATTTTTAAAAGAGGTTTGAAAATCAGATTTCTGTTTCAAAACATGCTGATAACCTGTTATCAGTCGACTGGCCAGTCGACTATGAAGAAATCGCCCGGAATGTCAAATAGTTTTTCTTTTGTTTTGGTCAACTGACCAGTCGACTGATGAGACCATCAGTCGACTGATAAGGTCGTCAGTCGACTGATAAGGTCGTCAGTCGACTGATAAGGTCGTCAGTCGACTGATGAGCTAGAAAATGCCTCTAACGGTCAGCTCATCAGTCGACTGATGGAAGCCGTCAGTCGACTGATGACATAACGACTAGTTTTTTTTTAACCTTTGTCATATTTTGGTTTTTGGTCTTTTTGCTGGGGTTTCTTAATCTTTGGGGTTTCCTATAAATACCCCCTTATACCCAGCTCTATTTTAAGAACCAAGAGAATTGTTTGAAACAAGTTTAAGGGTGTTTAAGTTTTGTTTAAGTTTGTTTAAGAATTTGTTTGTGAAGAAACTATGACGCCCCAGGGTTCACACAAGGCTGCAGTCCAAGGTGAAACCCGGATTGTCAAACCTGTCAAGCACCAAACACCATGCTACAACATGTTTCACCATCACAGTCACTATCTCTCTAGTGGAAACAACAAATAGGTGAAGATACAAAACATGCAAATAATAGAAGTAGTACAAAATCAGATATGCACAGAAGAAGTATATCAACAAATGAGCCCAACTAAAATAGAATAAAAATATATCTGAGTCAGAAATACATCTCAACATAATGAGTCAAATAAAATCTCACTAAGGCACTCAGCCTCTACAAAATGAATACAACTCTAAAATCTGAACAATGAACATAACTATATAGTAGAGCTTCAACTGCTAAAACTGTGCGACGACGACTATGCTAAAACTCTATCATCCTGCGGCTCTCCGAAACTCTGATCTGCCTGAAAAATACAATTTAAATAAATAAAATAACAACAAGAGCGTCAGAGCGCTACAGCAAGATCACCTCCATCCGCTCCCAGGGGAAGGACTGCTAGATGAAGTGGAGGCTCTATCTATTAAGCATAGTCTACATATATTATTTTTTCGTATCTAATGGAGTTAATATTTAGACACCTAAAAGACAAGACGTAGTACGTCGAGCGAAATAATCCAAACAAGGAAACCCTCATATATATACCATATATCTCAAATTGTAGATTCATAAATACAAATTCCAACTCTATGAATGAAAACAACACTCAAAAGAAAATACTCCAAGCCTAAACCATATAGGACAAATGTCACAATCTCGAACTACATTCTCAAGTGGTTGGCGCAATTATAAGAGAAAATCATCCAACTCAAAAAAAATTACCATAGGTCATATCTTGTATGCCATGAAATAAAGAATGTACCCTACTCATGGGTAATCTAACATAGGAGTAACTATAACTGATAATACATATATGTGTGCATCTCTTTATGCAATAGCGATACTCTTGTAATACTCTTACTCAATCGCTCTGTGGCAATAGGTTTTATCTCCCTATCCCGGATACATGGAATGATGATACTTTTATAATTTTTTACTCAATCGCTCTGTGGTAATAGGTTTTATCTCCCTATCTCGGATACATAGAATGACGATACTTTTGTAATTTCTTACTCAATCGCCTTGCGGAAATAGGTTTTATTATCTCCCTATTCCGGATACATATAATAATGACACTATTGTAATACTCTTACTCAATCGTTCTGCGGTAATAGGTTTTATCTTCCTATTTCCGGATACGTGAAAGATCAAATACTAGTCATGTGTATTTATAAATTTTAACTTGTGACAAAAGTGTGTTAATTCAACACAAACTAAGCATAAGTGCACATATCTCGGTGTGCGTGTCCATATCTAAAATTTACCATCATCCCAGGTGTTTAACAAGTCATAAATGTTATAATATAACAGTACAAGATCGAGAAACTCGCTCAAAGTCCAAAACAACCGAAAAAACATGCACATGCTCAAAAGAGGTTGGCGATCGACCGCAATTATGCGACGGTCGACCGCGACAGGTTTTCAGGGTTTCTCAGGCTGCTGCTTGGCACATTATCGACCGCCATTTAGGCACGGTCGACTGTGGACAGATTTTCCAGACTGTGCAGGTTTCTGTACTGTGTTGTATTCATGTCCATTTTTATGATCTAAACCAGTTTAAAACACGTGAAACTTACATGTAAACATGACAACAGCAAATACATACTTCTAGAAACAATCTCAACATATATAGCATGAATATTTGCAACAAGAAACATGCTTAACCCTCAAACTTTCATAAAACATAAAACAAACTCTTGCGTTAATCAAATTAGGGTTTTTCCAACCTAATTACTCAAATTCTTCTATCTAAAGCATGGACTTTTAACATATTAAACATAAGCATGATTGCCAAACAACTTAAAAAAGATATACATTTATTAAATCATATTTTTAATACTTAGGTATCACAAACCTAGGGTTTTCTCATCTTTAATCCACATGCAAACTCAATTAAAAGTCAAATTAGGGTTTAGACATGATTAGCACATGATTAACAAGATAAAAACAAATTTAAAAGCAACCTTAATGATCATGATCATATTTCTATTATAAACAGCAAGAAAAACATGTAGATCTAATATTTGTTTAAGATCTAACAACAAAATTTTAATCTTTTTCACATTAGATTAAGATCTAAGCATGTAAACACAAATTAAACTTCTAAGCTAGTTATTTAACTATGGGGATGGGTTTGGATGTATGTGATCTTGCCTTAATCTCATGTGCAAGCCTCTGAAACAATCAGAAAGCAAACCACGAGCATGAACAACTCGTTCTCCCTCGCTACACGTCGATGATCTCGTCCTCATGGCGGTGTTTTGCTTTACAAAGCTCTCCAAACTCATAAGAAAAAGGTCTAGGGTTTTTGAGGGGAGAGGGTGGCTGCTAGAGTTCATAGATATGATAAAAGAAAAGAATTTTCGTGAAAAACATAGGTATTTATAGAGGTAAACCCGAAACAAACATGTTTGACCCGAACCAGAAAACCTAGTCTGACTAGGAAGATAACCTTGGTATTTTGGCTGTAACTTTCTCATCCGACCTCGGAATGAGGTAATCTAAGATTTGTTGGAAAGTTATTGAAGATACCTACAACTTTGGTATTTTACACTTTTCCAGATTCTGAATGTATAGGTGTGTAAAATATAAAAACTCTTAACTGGTCATTATTCCCAGATTTTCACTCTTTTGGCCTTTTTGCATGTTTTGTGCATTTGCATACATATTTTCATAAATATACATTAATTTAATCTCAAATAAATTCTTGTCATACTTAAATATCAAAATATGTTATTTTTCACCATATAACATATTTATCATTATTTATCATAAAATATTTAACTTTATAGGGTTTTACAGAAACTTTCACAAGAGCAAAGTGGTGATCATCCTTGGTGTTTGAGCATTCACTCTTCTCCTTCTCTCTTGTTATCTATAGAGAAATTTTCCTAAACTCAATTTATCTTTACATTTATATTGTTTGATTACCATTTTATTAAGCTAGTGTTTATATTGAGTTTAGTTGATTTTATTTACTCTTTGTTTACACACACAACCATTGAGCTTATTGTATTTGCATACATTGTATAATTGGGTTATGGGATTGTGTGACTTAGAGTGTGAGCTTACATTGTGTTTTCATCTATTGTAGAGAACAAATTTATATCTGTGAGCCTTAATTGTGTAGATCACTTTGTAATACACTAGTACACTAAAAGGAGTGTCTGGTGAGAGACGGGGTTGTCCCAAGAGGAGTGAGGTAGGTGGTAATGCCTAGAGAGAGGTTATAATTTCTAACACTTGAGGGAGACACGGGCTAGAGACAAACACTTGAGGTGGTAGTTAGTGTAGTTACATTGTGAGTGATTGTAAAGTTTTCGGTGAGCTAGAAAACCTAATTGTGAGGTGTAATACGTTATTCGGGTGAGCGTTAAAAACCCGGTTGTGTAGTGGATTTCTCTCCGGGTGTGGGGAGCGGAGACGTAGGACGGAAGGTCTGAACTCCGTGATTATTTGATTGTGTTTGAGTTTGTATTAGCGTTCATTTATACTTGTGCTCATTGCTCATATCGCATTTGTCTCATTATTTAGTTTGTCCACTATTTGTTTACCCTTATTTATATTGCTTATCCTTGCATATATCTCATTGCATATCTTATTTACTAGGATATTTGTTAATTAGTTTTTAATTGGCATAAATCAGATTAGATTAGCATAAACCCTATTCACCCCCCTCTTGGGTTCTTTCCTAGTGGCATTAGGGTATTTTCACTTTGTAGAGTAGATTTATAATTATTGTACTTCTTATTGTTTTGTAGTTTAGCTTTTACTTTATTTTCTTCTCTTTATTTTTACGCTTTATAATCTAGATTTCATTCTTTTCACATAATATGTGTAACTAATCTCTTTAGGAAATCTAGGATTGAATGAAACTAGTTTAATTTCTTTTATGGTTTATGAATTGCATTTTTTATGCTTAAAATATTTTTTGCTTAGGATAATCAACTAAAGAACAAACTGGTAGAAAAAGTGTTTGATAATCTATGCTTATTTTGAGTGGTTTGATAGGTTGTACTTATTCATTTCTAATATTTTTATCTAGTTGCTTATTCTTTTCGTGAATAAGATTTTGTTTGAATGAATTTGATAGATTGTGCTTTCTTTATGTGGTTTAATAATCTATACTTAGTAAATTTAAAATAAAATATTATAAAAAGAGAGTAGTTCATAAATCCTAATTGAAATTACTAGTGGATTCAATTCTAGATTCTTAGCTTCTTTACTTGTTTTTCCTCAGACTTTCTTGATTTGATTTTTCTCTCCATCATTGATTTCCCTCTTCTTGAATTTCTTTTGTTGATTTTTCTCATCTTCCTACTTCTTTCTTTTTTCTTGTTTATATTTCTTTTTATTTCTTTTTTACTTTCCTCATTGTTTTCTTTTAATTTGTTTCCTCTTTTTCTCTTTCTTCTCTCTTGTTTTAGATCTTTATTTTTGTAACAAATCTCTCTCTACATCTCTACACTTTCACTTCCTCTCCTCTTTGTCCACACTCACACCTTCCATGTGGGGTCGACACCTTTATTATATTATAATTTGATAATTGTTCTCTTGCAACTTTGCATACATGTTTTTAGAGAGGAAATTCACAAAACCACACAACCCTTAGTGTAGGAATTAATTATTGCTTGGATGAATGTGTAAGCTTTTGTTCTAAAAAATATATGTTTAAATGAAAACAGTGTAAATCGCAGTGGGATACGAACCAACGACCTTTAGATCCGGAGGAAGGAGGCGACGACGATGCTCGCGGACGAGAGAGGAGGCGACGACGAAATCTCCACCTTCCGGTTCCTGCGATTCGATCAACGATGACGTCGGGAGGGAGGCGACGGCGAGGACGGGAGGGAGGCGACGGCGACGACGATGCTGATAGCGATCCGAGGAAGGAGGCGAATTAGAGGCTAGATCTGGGGATTTAGGGGATTTAGGGATTTAGGGGATGAAATGGAATTAGAGGTCAGATCTGGGGATTTTTCGTTATAAAGGGTACCTAATATCCTAGACGGAAATTTCCGTCTAGGATACATTCTAGACGGAAAATTACGTCTAGGATATTCCAAAATTTTCAAAAAAAATTAAAACATATTATTTCCGTCTGCAATACTATTCTAGACGGAAATTTCTGTCTAGAATATTATATTGTAGACGGAAATTTCTTGACGGATTTTTTCCGTCTAGTATAGTTTATCCCAGACGGAAAATTTTCCGTCTGGGATATTCCGTCTGGGATACTCGTATTTTTACTAATAGTGTGTGTTTAGTTAGTTGAAAAAGCTTTCGAGTTGAAAAAACTTTTAAGGTTGCATTTGTTATTAAAGAGATGCATTTTTATTGTAAAAAGTATTTTCAATTGCAATCATCCACTTTAATCGCTCAAACCTATCTTGTTGTAGGCTTTATTGTAAGAAGTGTTTTCAATTGCAATCATCCACTTTAACCGTTCAAGCCTATCATCTTGTAGGCTCCCGTCATCACACTGTCTTCAGACCTGTCTATGATATTCATTCATTTTCTTGGTCTATTAGGATTACTTTAGATATATTTTAAGATAATTTTAGGTATTTTAAGGTTCTAGATTTTCTCTACTTTTCTATTTTACAAATTATGTCTCTCCTAGTGTCATCATTTAATACTTGTCATCGAAAAATAACGTGCAGTATGAGGCTTTGTTTTGAATATGCGTGATAAGTTTGCTCATAACAAAACTCAAAAAATAGGGAGACCAATAATGTAAACTTAGGACAAATGAAAACCATTTCGTCTCTCCTTCAATAGTTTTCACCATAGTTATTTTCCTAATATTAATGTGTTTAATCCAGGTAATATATATTAGATAATTGTTTCTGTAAACTCTATAATGTTATCCCTATCTACATTGTATCACAATATTTTTCCTAAATCAGTGAAAGTTCTGAAGAACTTAATAACGTAAAAAAGGTTTCATCGTTGACATTTCTATATAAAACTAAATTGATTCTGATCAGAAACATTTTTCTTTTTCCTTTATTTTTGCTTAATTGTCCTCTCTTAAAAGTTCATCGTGTCCATAAGTCACTAGGAATAATTAAAAACTTTGTATATCTAGTTTCTTCTTATAGCTTTCTATAGATCTTGTAATAAAATAAGGCTTAATTAAACTTTGTATATCTAGTTTCTTCTTTTACCCAAGCCAAATTTCTTCATCCTTTTCTTTATACCCTCTTTATTCAACCTTCCTTCTGCTTCAACTTCTCCAAATTCAAACTCAACACTAGCCAAAACAAGGAGCTGGGTTTGAAATGGCAGAGGTTGAAGGAGAACGGTTCTATTGATAAGAGAACACGAGGGTTAAGGAGGAGGTTAAAGGAAATTTGAATTGCAGAAAGGTTGGAGGAGGGTGTAAAATGCAATAACTTTAAGAAAATTGAATTCAGAAGTTGAAGCAAAAAAGAAGAGGGTGTAAAATGCAATAACTTTAAGAGCTAGCAATGTAAAAAATTTTACTGGGTAATCGGTTGAAATAAATTTGAATTGGAGAGGTTAAAGGAGGGTGTAAAATGCAATAACTTTAAGAGTCAGCAATGGAAGAAAATTTCCCAATAAAAAAACTACAATTCTCTAAAAAATTCTCACCACCGATGGGAAAAAAATGTTTTATTGACAGTAGCTTCTCAGAACCGTATTGGTAATTGGGATCTAACTTAAAATATCAGTCTGGCAATTTAGCCCATAGAAAGTACCATGGAATTGAAGCGCTACCTTAGCAAAGACAGAACAATATTGCTATAGTTTCACCTTAATAAGAGATTCTAAATTTTCTCTCTGAAGCACAGTTCAAAATTATGTTTTCCAAATGAACATACTTCATAAGACTTAAACAACACATTTTCAGAAAAACACAAAATAATGAGTTCATTACATTCTAACCACAATAACCATAGAGATTAGTTAGACACTTACAACTTGTATATCCAAAAAGAACCCCATGTTTCCTTGCTTATCAAGCTTTTCGTGGATCCTTCGAGCCAAACTTTTTCCCTCAACAGTTTCATTATCTTCCTCATAATGCACTTGAAAACTGTAGGATTGAATCAAGATTCCATGACGAAAATATGCGCCTAGAGTCAAAAGCGTGACTCGAAAGTATGCGCCTAGAGTCAAAAGAGTGACTCCCTTCTTCCAGACTTGCTGTCAGGTAACTTGTGTTCATATAATATAATAAATAAAACCGAAAAATTAAGTCGAAGCGAGTTCTGATGATCGAGCCCTTTTATCTGACCTCCCTCTCTTATTGCTCTTAGAAAGTGGCAAGCTTCTACTGCTCTTGCTTCCTGGTGCCGTCTTTTTAGGGACAGATCGCTGCATTATACGAATTGGAATCCCACCCAAATCGAAATCTTCTGTTAGGGATTTTGTTAAGAATCTCATATCGGAATCTGAAAGTTGCGCCTTCCCGCTTAAAAAAGCAATGAATGTTGGAGGTCGAGCTTTCACTTGTGTGAAGTACTTGATCCTTGGTTGGGTTGCTAGATCTTTCCAGGAGTGCCTGCTCATAACCTGTTCGTGAATAAATAAAGTGGAAAAGGTATTTTAAAAAGACTACCGTTGCATGAAATTTGAGCGATGTATGAAAATTTTTATCAGTAAGAATGACAACCTGCCACCATCTAATTGTTCTGAAAATTTTTAGCACTAAGAATAATAAACTACTTTTGCTTTTATTATTCTTCTTTATTTATGTTCAGATTCATGTAAATGAGCCATTAAAATGCACCCATTACGAGAAGTGACTAGGTTCTAATTAATGGGAAGTGTAAAATTAGAAGTAGATCTAAAAGAATTTGGATAGAAGATGTTGAGAAGAATATGATTAACTTAGTGAAGGAGAGAACCCTCAACAGAACTGAGTGGAAGAGTGGGATCGACCCCAAAATTTTGGCATGAAGGCTTCATCGTTGTTTTACTTCCATTCAGATTGGGGTTGATAAATGATGTGCACTCAAAAGTAACGAATGCCTACATTGCTATTGCCTCTATTGCATGCATAATGGAGAAGAATATTGAAAATTTTCTCATCTTTAATATGCAAGTACGTGAATTTTGGTGAAAACAATGGCAAGAAGAAAGTAACTGCAGGTATATACCATTTTGGCATAAAATTGGCAGGATGAACTTCTGTTCTTTTTCTAATTGTAATTACTAAGAGATTGAAATGCAAGCTTATACATCAGAAAGAATGAGTTACTTTTTAATAGACAAACAAGATAACATGAGTCTTTATATATGTAAGCCTGGCTATGAAATATTAGCCTCATTTTTAAATAGAAATAGCATGATAGCACCAAAGCACTATGAAATGTTGCTTTACCTTGCGCAACCATCGGTTAAGGCGTGCTGTTGATAGTCTTAGACACCACTTTTTGTATGTATCAATAACCTGGTTCATAACAGCCATACGTCCTTTTCCTTCCAAAGCTGAAATAAACACAACCGGTATTTCAGTGACCTGCAAAAATAGTGAAATGCAGGGTAAGAACTACTTGTGCCCTGAAATTTTGGCGTGAGCAATATTTCTACAATATAGCTACTAAAAGGAAATATACAAAATAAAAACAATGCTAAATCCTTTAGCAAAATGCCAGAGCAACTAGGATAATAGAAACCCCTCTACTAAATGGTGAAATAAAAAGGAGCCAGAACTCACTGGTCCAGTAAAACTGCTAGGAACTATGATCATTTTCTCCTGTCACAAATCTGTTACATAATTTAGTCAACTGATCAAGCATCCAGTCAAATAGCATCATTTCAGCTTAACAAAGTGCACTGCTTCATTACCTCCACTATGGAATGTACTGCTCTCGACTATCCTGTCATACTTCAAACTATCCTAGCAAAAGACAAAGGATAAATATTATCTTTCCTCATTGTACACCATACACAAGTTGTTAGCAAGTAAAAAAATAAACAGGGAAGCTTTTATTCCTAAGTAAATATGGCTCGATCATCTGATGAAACCAAAACGATACAAGGACATGAAACCGGAAACCAGGACCAACTGGACATGAAATAGAGAAATATACATAGAATGATAGAATACAATATTTGAAGCTCTGATATGCTCAGGTACACTTGAGCTCCAATTGTGTTGTTAAGTATTAGGTTATCAAATCATTTTTATCCTTTTTAGGAAGATCAAGAAAAAAGTTGGGATATCATATGAGGAAGAAAAATGTTGTGAGCATGTCTTCATCTTTCAAATTCTGTTCACATGTTAAAAAAATTTATTTGTCGCAATTCTATGGATTATTTTCTATTTTGGTTGCGTCTAGTTATTTTCTTGGGTATTGAAGGGAATCTGAAGTTACTTTTATTTAAATTTAAACCCAAATGAAAACATACTTAGAGCTTTTTTTATAGAGTACTTTGGCCTTATACTGTGGAATGACTGGGTCGTTGAAACTACTAATTACAATGCAAGTGCCAATAACATGCAACTGCAATTGCTGCTGAAATTTTTGTTGTATACAGTTTGTAGTTGCAGTTGCTTGAGTTGAGTCAATTTTAAAATTTTACAATTTATGGTAAGAGATGAAGTTATTGGTGCTTGTTTTGAGGTACGCGACTTTCTGGATTTATGTTAAGAAGAAGTTGATGCAATTGGAGTTATAACTTAAACCCATTCACAGCTCGAAAAGCTTGGAACCGCGACTAATGCGAAAATCTATCTAAGTCTTCAGCTGCAATTAGACGCCTTTTTTGCAACTGCCGAAAAAAATAGCTGCAACTGGTCCAAAATATCCCATTTGCATGCAACTGTGGTTACAGTCCCTACAAGCTGCATCGAACCAAACAACGGCTTGGGCCATATCTAGATGTGCAACACTGGTAGTCCTAAAAGCTCATTATAGGAAGCTAGTTTTACCTGAAAGTGGCACAGCTTATCTGCAATCTAAATAAATATTACTGTTCCTTTTTCGTTTTTCTCCTATTTGGGAACCAAAATTTTTAGGGTACAAGCTGTTCAGCACCGTTTCTGCCAATTTTAATCAAAAAATGAGAAAAAACAATTAATAACTTACTTGATTCTAAATTCTGATAATTAGACCTGTTTCAGATTGTATAGTTCAAAATACAGTTCAAAATGGTCTGCCTATACCAGATAGGATGATTTTTCAAATTTTAATAACCAGTTTCCTGAACATATTTATACGGGCATTTCGGCACCACAGGAAAAAAAATAAATAACCGAGGCTTATCCACAAGATTCAATGGGTAATAAATAAATAAATAAAACTCACCAAGGGGAATAAAAGCAACGTTCACAAAAATAAAACATGCAGGAAGACCAACCTACAGCTTTTGCTGATTAAAATACAATTAATGGAGACTATTGACAGTTTTATCCTGTCTTTTGGTATTTTCAACAGTTCTTGAGGAAAAATATACAATATGCAGAGAGGACATACATGCTTTGCAGATTAAAGATTTGAATAAATTTTTGTAGCCTTGATTACATTATAAACTACGGTATATAAGGAATTTGAACATTTAATAACAGAAAAGAATCAAGGAAGAGTGTTTCTTGATGGTCTGGAAGAGTTCCCAGTTCTGAAGTACAAGAAATGAAAAGTTTGATATACCAAAACAACTCAGGACCACTAAGAGGTAGATTAAAACAAGTAGATGACTAAAGAAAGAACAAAACTGAACCCACGTGATTTATATCCAAATTCCAACCAAATGTTACGATGATTTACAACATGCTTTTATGTTTTACATCGGTGGGGTAGAATTATCGTCAACAATCTAAAACAAGAAAATCATCATTCTCAAACTTTTGTAAAGTTTGCAATCAAACACAATTTGGTGATGGAAGTATAATCTGGAATGAAGAACCAAAACAACTAAGAAAAAATGACGACCTCCAATAAAAGTACGAATTCTGAAGATCACCTAACTATATTTCCGGTAAGCATATGTGCCGCAACGTTGACAATAAAATGAGATGCAAAAGCAGGTGTCTGCATTGTGACGTTTTCACATATTTATTGATCAGTTGCTATTAAACACTGAAATGAACCATAAAGCAATTGGAGCAATGAAAACATTTTCTAATAAATAATTGAAAGAAAAGTCAGTAATACCTAGTTCTTACCACAAATTCATTTGAGTTCTAAAAGGTTAATCCATGAAAAGATAAAAAATCATCAGAGCGAACTTCATGTATCATATTATCCAACTAAAAAAGGTCTAAAAATGTAGAAGCAATAAAGGCAAATAGGTTTTACCAGGCGAAATTAATGTTTTAAATCATGTACAAAAAAGGAACAAACAAACCTGCGGGTTAACACTTTGGACTTCTTTTGGAACAGCCTCGATGACCTTTTCATACAATGCAGAATTTTGTCTTCCTCTAAGTAGATCCATCTTATTGACAATCACAACCAGGCCACGACCCTCTTCAATTGCTTGGCGAGCTATTACCACTTCTGCATGTTTCATGCTTTTATTGGCTCTAGCAATCTATATATTGAAAGAAAACAGAGCAGCATGAGGTGGAAATAATGATTTGTCAGTTATATTAGATAGATGATAGATCTTTAATTCACATCATACAAGTGGTTTCAGGATTTAACATTACACTTTACAGGAATACCATGAGAAGCCTGAATGCAATAGGTTAGTATTACAAATGTATATATTGAGACCTAAATGAAAAGAACTAAGTGATCAAGAAAAAGGTAGTCATATAACTCTTCATTGTCCTGACTTTCGTTCTTCATTTAACCATTCTCCTTTACTGTCTTCCACGCTTCGTTCTATGTTAGTTTATATACTAGAAAAGAAGCACAACCATGCCAAGGAGTTCACTTTGGTACAAATAATAATACTCATAAATGATACCTGTCTCTTCATATATGTTACCTGGGTACTTCTAATCTGAAGTTGTACCCTACTCATACCAGTACCCAAACACCTTGGACACTCCTTGAATATATGCATATACTTATTAGGCATGTACTAAATTATACAATACATGTTTTAATTTAAAACACTTGTCAAGCATTTTTTTTTAGACAGATATCCTACACTTCACATTCACTTCTTAAAACTCGTTGGACATAGGCTTGGTTTCGAATTATGATTTTGGAGGGTCATTTTGATGCCTAGTTCATAAACTAGTGATTTTCTAATTTATAATCCACGCAACAAAGAAAACATAAAAATGTTGTAGGAATTTTAATTCTCATCTTTGTTCTCATATAAATTATTAACTCCAATGTATAATATTTTGTGTATATAAACATTTATATAGCTGTGCCTCCATGCCCTACCTTTTACAAATTTGTCGTGTTCCATTCCATACATGTACCCGTACCCCTACCCATGCAACATAGCTCTTCACAAGGGCTTGATCAGGAAGGAGGGAAGACTCCTTTACTATGTTGCACTGCCTTCATGCCTTTTTCGTGAATTTATTAAGGTCCAATATCAGATTGTTAAGCTTCATTATTTTATGAAAAACATTCAACGGGATGTAGGACCTTACCATCTAAGCAAAAAAGTAGTTCTAAACTATACAAAGTACAGAAAAAACACAACAAGGTAAAAACTATTAGATTTTACCTATGACCCTTGCAGTCGTCGATATATCATAAAGCATAAAAATATGCATATGTAAGTCAACCTCATACATGAAAATTTCAGAAGGTATAAACAAGATGAAGTTTTGGAAGTTATAAACAAGATAACCTTTATAGCAAATGTATCAGCTATTTGACTGTTTTCATTTACTAAACAAATGATATAGGCGTGATTTAAAAGTGGGGTATCACATAACCCAATGTTTTAAAAAGTAGAAGAGCAAGGCAAAGCGTTTTTGCTCCCTGTGAAGCGAAGTGTAAGCTTTGAGACATGAAGCATAGGTTTCATAGTTCTCCATTTATTTATATTATTTAATGTATGTATGTACTTATGTATGTATGTATGTATGTATGTGTGTGCATAAGTATGTATATTGTACTAAATAAAACATAAATGACACATACACACACACACAAGTTGTCATTTCTCTAAACTCTAATAAAAAGTAACAACTAAATATTTGCATAAGAAATTAAGGCACCAGTGTATTAAGGATGGTTAAAAAGTATTGTCTTCTAACAAGTTGGGCAGACGCATGCACTAGTGAAGTTAGAAAAGATAGCTGGTAAAGTCATTACTGCCTTCTGGAATATGAGCCTACAGTATTGAAGTTTTAAAATATAGCCGTAGAAATAAGTGATGTACCTAGGAAGATGAGATACTAGTCAAAATCTGCATTATTAAATTAGAGCAATAGCTGTAAGAATATTTAATAACCCTAAAAAAATGAATTAGTATCACTGTAAAGTATTAATAGCCTAAAAATATGGGCTACTAAGCTGTAAAAGTATTTAGTAACCCTAGAAAAATGAGACAGTCAAAAGACTATTCAAAGAGATAGAAATAAAGGAGAGCAAACGACAGTGGGGTTAAAAACAGAGATCGGGACTGCTAAAGTTCCAAAAAGAACTATTAAAAAAAGAAAAACCAAAGCAATAAGAAAGAAGAGAGGGGGTCAAGATAAAAAATACTCATTTCTGGCGTCGTCTTCTCTTCAAGCTTTGAGGGAGAAGAGGATCCCACCGAGTTATATAGAGCAGAGGATCAGTTAGATTCTAACAGGAACCATAATCGAATCATAATAGGAATAGGTCAGTTATTTTCGCAGAATTTTTTTCAGCTTTCCTCTTTTTCCCCCCTTTTTTTAACCTTGATGAACCCCTGAGCTTCAAAGCAAAAACAAAGCGATGCGCGTGCGCTTCATCACTGACGCCTGCGCCTCATGAAGTGAAGCGAGCGATTCACAGGAACGAATGTTTTTGAAGAACGCATCGTAGCGTTTTTCCAGCCAAACGCGCTGAGAGGTGCCTTGAAACGCACTCCACAAACGCTTTTTTAAACATTGACATAACCCAATCCAATCCTAACCTTTTACCACTGAGAAAGGCCTCTGTGGTGTTGCTTTGCCTTTGTTATTCTCTCAGGACGTGCCCATGAACTAATAGCTCTTTCCAGAGCAAATATCATTTTTTGACCGTTCCAGTATGTTCATGATATTCCCATTTTAAAGTACATGCACCTAGATAATATGCAGTTGGTAACTGCAATTTATTGCGACTGAAGATGATACAAGTATACTAGGAATGCCTCAAAAGTTCTGTGAGATTTGAAAGCTAGGCTAGATTAACGTGTCTGAGGTCAAAATAGATTCCGTATTTACTCGATTTATCGAGAAATGAAAAGTTTTATAACAAAATCATCAAGGACTTATCAGTTCTCCTTGAAAACTGTATGAAAAATTTAGGCAAATATGTGTCAAAAGTTGATGAAACCATAAAATGAACTCACTTCAGTCTAAATCTGCAATCAAGTAGTATTTCACAGCCGTCAAAGATAGTTTAAGATGTTATAATGATATATACTGAAACTATAACAGAAAGGTGAATTGTTGATGGGAAGGTATTTTGCAAATAGAAGATTTCATTAAAAATGATAGATTCATGGGGGGGAAATTTAAAATGGAGGAGGTAACTAGAGAATATTGGATCTTTACAAAGCATAGAGAATAACACAACACATGATGTTGTTATACATTGACTGGAACAGAAGCAGGAAAATGCACTTACTTATCATCATCATACATGGATTTTCCATGTCAACATAAAGACATCAACGTTTGAGCTTAGCTTAATGCTTTGTCATGTGACAAAGAAAAATATTTTCCTGCTACTTCCCGACAGATGAGAATATCAAAGGACAGTAAGGCTGAACAATGTACAACACAGACAGCGTCTTTTTTTTTTAAGTTGGTTGTGTAAAATACAAAATATGTCTAAGTAATATTGGCTCATGGTGGCAAAAGAAAGTTTGATAGTGTTTAATGGATAGAAAGGGAATGGATAAATAATGTCCTGAGAATAATAAGGTGAGAGTTTATTGATCTCTTGGAGCTGGTGGAGTAGGGACAATCTCTCTTTCTACTGTATTTTCACTATTAAATCAGAGCCACATTAACCAAGGGTGTGTTTGGTTTGTGCAGCTGGACGCAACATGCTACTCCTATTCCACCACCTTCCCAATTTTATTGTTTAGTTGGATGCACAAAAGAAAATGAGAAACTTGGAATGTCTCATAAAGTCTGATATAACTGGAGTATGCTAAAAAGACTCATAACTGTCATACTCCCAACAGATCTTGAAAATGTGTAATAAAGCTACCCAACAATTTTTTTTATACAATTAACATGATTATCAGTCTTTCTCATTAAATCAATATTGAAAGGGAAATAAACAGTAAATATAATCTTAATGCCCTAATGATATAGTTGGGGAAACCGAGCAATCCAAAAAGCACGTTGCAGTGCATTGGATTTGGAGCTGCATATTGTTGGTGATGCATTATATCCATTTACAAGCAAACACACCTAAAAATGCTAGGCTGCATCAATAATTAGTTTTCGCATGAAATGAGTAAAGGTCGCGAAATAAAGGACCAAAATGCCATAGCAGATTATTATAGCCATTATCTGTATCTATATCTATATCTATATCTATACTACTATAAAAGAGGATTGGGGTGTTAAAACTTTTAATTTCTTTTTTTGCCCTCTTATTTTTTGATAAATTCTAACTATGTCATTATCTATAATTAATCTTTCATTAAATAAATATAACCTCTCATTAATTATGCACCTCCTCACCTTCCTAAATAATTATAATTGTCAATAATATTATAACTATCAATTGTTTAAAAATAATAAAAAAATAATTTATAATATAAGTATACACAACTATTTGTAATAACCAATTAAATTATTATAAAAATTATTTATGAATTATAATAAAGTAATTAAAATAATAGTATAAATAGAGTAATATATTACTAAATACTATTAAGAATTATACTATAATCCAATGAGCAATAAAATAAATAGAATAAATTTTGAAATAGTGTAATTAGTTTATTAATATCACATAAATTATTAATTACCCTATTTATTTAGTATTATATTCATTAAATAAATAATTTAAAATTATTTTTAGAGCATTTTCTCAAAGATTATTACATGATACTGAACAATCTATACTTGGTAATGATTGAAAACTAACCTTTTTACAAAAAAATTATTTAATATTAATAATAGTACTATTAATTGTTAATGATAGTATAATATATATTTATAAAATATTTATAGTACTAAATTATTTAAGAGTATAAATAAAAAACAATTAGATGATTAGTTTATAGTATATAAATAGTATAATTATTTTTATAGTATTACTTGAACTAAGAATTATAATATTAAATAAGATAAATTACATTAAAACCCTATGAACTTTTATTATTTTGTAGTAAATAGACCCTATGAACTTTCGAGATCACACCAAACTCCTAATAACTTTTGTAAAAAGCCTCCAATATCTTTTAGATAAATTACGCCAACCCCCCAATAACTTTCAAAATGCCTTTTTATGCCATTTTTTGTTCTAATTTATAGGAATTATCTGCAAAATTCAGAAAGTTATTGGGCAGGGGGTTTTCTTTGAAACAAAAAAGTCATTAGGGTTTTAGTGTAATTTTTAAAGTTCATATGGCCTGAAAGTTCACAAGGATTTAGTCTAATTTACACTATTAAATAATTATAATAAGAAGTAACTATTGCAATATATTGCAGGTGTTAAGTATAACTATCTAGGGAATTTTAGGAAAAAGTTAGTAAGATTAATGCAGCTTAGTTAATTTAGAGTTAAGTTAACAACTTTCAAGTTGGAGGGATATATTTAAGGGAATTTATAGAATTGACAATTTTATTTAAGAACAATTTTAGATTTGCGGACTTATTTTAAAAAATGTTAATATTAGGCTATCAGTATAAGAAAAGCATTCAATCATAATAACTGGACAATAATAGTTAATTCATACATTTCCTTCTAAGCAATCTTATTATACAATTTTATTTATTAACACATAGTTTTACTATTCAATAAAAATTCAAAACTTAAAACATGTACATTCACGTGCAAAGCACATGCATTATACTAGTCTTCTATAAAAGAGCTTAGTTTAACAAATAACAGGTAGCATACCTCTTCTGCATCAAGAACCAAGGCTATAACATGAGCCCTCATAAGGCTTTTTCTTGACTGCACTACACTCAAGGATCCTGGTCCTTTCTCCTGCCCTGCCCTTTGTAACCAACCGGCAGTGTCCACCTAACAAAAGATCAAACTTGAATATGCAGAAATAAGCACTTACTTGGCATCCAAATGAAAAATGTCATGCTATAAATTCTACATGGAAAAAAAAGGTATTAGATAGAACAGTTTCGAAAAAATAAATATGACAACTAAAAAGTAGTGCTTTCTGTATGTTACATACATACATGTTCAAATGAGTACAACCGTATAAACTCACCAACTTATTGAGTTTATACAAGTACATACAGTTGGAAAAAGCATCCAGAAGCCAAATAACTAGAAGATATTGTTTATGATAACATAAAGGTATTAATGGTGTTTCATGTATATGCATACATGGTGTACCTGTAATGGTTCACATGCACTCAAGTGACAGCACATGAAGGTTGAGACAGACTAAACCATCCTATAAGCAATGAAAAAGAACAAAAAGGCATAACGATCTACAATAATATGTGAACAAGGAACATGTAAGGATAATTCATGCATAACCAAAACTTTCATAATGTAGTACAACCAATCATCAAAAGACACAGGTAAGTGGACCATCTAGCAAAACCTTTTATAGTATGTCATTTTATTGAATATTACATCGTGGTACTTATTTATAATATGCACCACAAAACAAATTTTGGGAGCCTAACAATCTATAGGAATTTACATTAGTTTTCACTCCCAGTGTATTTTGTTCCCCAGAGATGGATCCATTATCCTATATCAAACTATCATTTAACCTGTTCGTCCAGTCGTAGAGGGGGTATTTTCCAGGAACTTGGAATGCATTTGGAAAAAGTTGACATCACATCTACAATCAGTCAGAAAAACATTGTTAATCTCAACTTTGCATGCTCGGAAGCTAATCCTATTTTAATTTAAGCATTCTGTGATGAAAATGATCAAAGTAACAATGAGAAAAAAAAGGGACCCCAATGGC
>NC_033799.1:49068296-49073296 GCF_001876935.1 Asparagus officinalis
AAGCCACTGTCAGGACATTACTAACTCTGAAAACCAAGAAGATCCAACAAAAACTAGTATGAGGAAAAACTTAATAAATTTTTGGTACTCTTTTGCATGACAATATTTTGCACGTACATTTTTCCATAATACAGTAATTCATTTTTGCACATTGAACAGTTTAATAATTCATTCCACTTTACTGCAACAGTTTTATTGTTCTTTTTAGATCAGTGGGAAATGATGCAAGCATACTAGGTATATATATATATATAAATATATATTATATATATAATATAATATAATATATACTATATATATATATATAATATAATATATATATATATAATATAGAAGAGAGAGCAGAGCAGACGAGAAAATGGCATGCTTGCCCGACCAAGCACAAATTTTGTGCTTGGCTAAAGGTGTCATATTCCTATCCCACTCATTCAACTTCCCAACCACTTCCCAACCCATGTGAATGTGGGCCCATTTTAATAGGGAGTGAATATGTCACCTCACTACAAGCCACAAAAACTATGCTTTGCTACTAAGCATACCCATTTTTCTCAATAAACATATATATATATATATATAGATATATCATATATAGATATATATATATATATATATATATATATTAAGCCACATGCTACAAGGTTAGAGAATTTGGTCTCAGTTTCAGTCAATATTCCTTGTAATGAAGGTCATGAAAGGTTCCGCTAGTTTGCAAGGTTGCATCTCAAGTTTCAGTTTGCTGTATATAAAGATGTGGGCAATGTGGCAATTACCAATAGACATGTTGCCATCTCTACCATGTGTAGTACTCCAAGTCTCCAAGCAAATAAAATATAAACAGACTGGCTAAGTGGTTCCTAGAAACGTTCATATGAAAGCTATTAATTCAAGTTAATATTAAAATTCCAATCAAACAAAGTCAAACAAAACATAGCAATAATGGCATACACTTCTCCAGACCAGTCCCTTTCCTTCTGCTGATGTGCATTCAGTTCTCTTACAAAAGGAAAGTCACAGCAGGCTAGGATTTATAGATTTGGATAGCTATAGAGGTTGAAAGGAGATGTATCATGTAACTAATAACAGCTAAGAACATTATATTTCCACACATATTTTCTGTTGTTGAATTTCTTGTTAGTTTCAGCATATTTTTTAGGAACTGATACAAACGCATACCTGACAAACTTAAGTTAACCAAAATCAGATATTCTGTCCTGGACTGGTCATCACCAAAATGGAACAAAAGGCCAAAATTGAGATGAAAAGGCCAAACTCCTTATTTGTACTGCATATCTAAAGCTTAAATTAATACATTTGATTTATGCTATCTTTCACAGAGAAAATAGAACACGTCTAATACAGATATGAGCCTGAGTACGCGGTTAAGTGAACTCCTAAAAGCCACCTACTAAAGAATACAAACTGTTCAATCAGCCAAATAGGAAAAAATAGATTCCAAGTTCCATTTAACTAAAACCTAGCAAATCTATATTTGATCTATGATGGTTGTCCATTGTCAAATCTGAGATTGTCTGAGAGTCGATGACTATTATTAGAAGCTTAGTTGCATTAGATGCAGGTGCTAAGCATCCAAATATTTTATGCTAGATCCTTACAGAATCTGACATGGGAAGTAAGTAATATCTAAGTTGAATGCAATTTGTATCAGCAATTCATAGCCTGATTGATTGATTTAGATCTTCAATTGACATGATGAAGATGACAATTTGCATATGGAGGCACCAATACTGAAATGAGAATACTCCAATTGGCTTTTGATTTGACATTACAAGTAAATCATATTTAAGGCTCTTAAATGGTCAAAAGTATCATTTAAGCGACACCTAGGTGCACAATATAAAATATGCCATAGGTCGATAAGACTGAACTTTGATGTAACTTAAACTTATTGATAGTTACAGTAGATCTCAACATTTTAAGGCGTCTAATGCTTTAACTTGTTAGCTCTTAAGTCGTGCACTCATCCTTCATAAGTTTCATACATTGAGCTTGTCTAACTTCAATTTGTGCTTGATTTTAACTCTGACTCTTTTGTATGTACATTTAACTCCATCAACAGAACTAGAATTTGGATCTACACCAATTTTCCTAAGGAACTCGTTAAGCATTCAAGCTATACATGTGCTGCCACACGACAACTCTACAATCAAGTAGCAATCGATGATGTTCCGTACGAAACTATTGCGATATCATGGACAGAATTCTACATCTATGGTCTTACAATCATGCTTTCCCTCTCTTTCTCCACAAGAATCTGATACACCTATACCTCTCTTCGTGTGCCAATAGACCCTCGCCGGATACTGCTTGAAAGTTATATGATCTTCAGTTTCCCTTCATACTCGCCTCAGATCCCATTAAAGATTCCCCCTACTGAAATTCCCTGTATAGTGCCCTTTTGTTTCCTTTTTATTCAAGTTCATGTCTAACATGAACTTATACAACCATTACTGATCATACTATCTAACCCACTAGCTCATTATTTCCCTGCACACACTCATCATGTTTTCAAAGATAAATTTCTTTTTGTATCCACTCTGGAATCTGGTGCACTGGAACTTCTTTTCCAGTTATCCATTACTTAAGAACCTAAGTGTGCGGTGATGCAACATCACACTGTCAATAGTCTAAGAACTTTATCCTCTGATATGATCAATTAGGTCCACCTATCATTTCTAGAAGTGAGATTCTGGTGACAAGGACTTAGTTGTGACGATACATGTCCAAAAATATGCAAGCACATTTCAAGTTAATAATAGAATAATATGTGATAATAGGAAGCGCATGGAACTTGATGTCTTACCAAATATATTGTGCGGTCTTCAAATTTAAACTGGGCTCTAACCGAGTCCCTTGTCAAGCCAGCTTCGGGTCCAACAAGAACTCTTTCTTCTTGTAACAATGTATTAAGTAGTGTAGACTTCCCCACATTGGGACGCCCTACAATTGCCAGCTGCAAAGGCAACTTTGTCTCGTCAATCTCCTCAGTCTCTGAGACGATATCATCTTGTTGTTGCTCTTCTGGAATGAACCCCAAAAAAAAAATCATAATCCAATATAAGGTTAAAAAAAGGCCAGAATAGTACATGAAACTGGAATACCCTATGATGGTGGATCACTTGGGAAATACTTAAGCAACATTCATATCCAATAACAATTAAAATCATGGAACTCATTATCATCATGTTCTTCTTTCCCATACATGAGTAGATAGAAATTTAGCAGAAAACTTCATTGACAAGACTCCAAGAATAAATGGAACGAACTTAACGCACAGCAGTAAACCAATGATCTCAACTCTACTAAGCTGATTCCTTAATGGATAATAGTGGAGGACAGGATGGGGTACGATTGTGGTAAACAATGAACCTTGAGGACAAATTGACAAGTACAGAAACCATGCTTGTTAGTTAGACAATTTAGTCCACTTACTTGCATAGAACCTTTTTCAGGCATCAGATGAAAAGAAAGTACAATATTATCCTATTCAAACTTCAATATGAAAAGAAAGTGAAAACTTATCAAATGGATATTAAGAAATGTAAGAAAAAAATTTGAATAAGTTTATATTCAGATAGGAACAGATGCCAAACTATCTCAACACAGGTATGAATAAATAACAAGCTCGGAAATACTGAACTGTGGACGTATAGAAAAGTTTTATGAATTACCACCTTGAGCAACAAAACTACTTCTTTATCATCTCCGTCATTATCAACAAGACTGGTCATGCATCTAGGACGCATTTCAACATTCACAGACCGAGATATAAAATGTTGTCCAACTTTTAAGAAAGCGTTCAGAGCTTTTAATGGCCAGACCTGGCATCCGTTGCTAAGGGACCTAGACATTTTTTGGCATTTACCTTTATAAATTGTGCCAGTGGCTGATACTGCAGCAATCTGAAGTGAAGGAGAAGAATAATAATAGAGATTAGAGAAAAGAAGAAGGATCAGTAGTGGGACTGTCTGGCACAAAAGAGAGGAACAAAGGTGGCAAAAGATGCTTCTGCATTTGGAGAGGCAGGACAAAAAGAGAGCAGGAGAAAGAATAAAGGAAAGAGGAGATAAGAAAAAGAGGAAGAGAATGGAGATAAATTTGTTAATCATTGTATTTTGTAAGCAAAATAATGATAATAATAAATGAAAGACTAATTATCTTCTTGCAAGTCTCAGCAGTGGTTGGAGGTAGCTCTGGCGGTGGATGGGACATTGAGAACAAGGGCTTTTGCAGTGAAGAGGAAGGTTGAGCAGCAACCAAGATATCTCAAGGATTTGAAACCGTAGACTCCATTATATATAAATTGGATATAGATATCAGGTTTGACCCAATACGTTTGACTCGCACATCTTACTCAACTATTACCATACTTAAGCGTGTTGCATACTCATTTTGTGTGGTACAGTCCACCTAAGTGCTTAACTGTTGCTTAGGAAAACTTAACTGGGGTGCTCAAGCCAAAATTGAGTAGTCCAGGCACTACCTGCACCTAGGTGGCCACCTAGCCCCACCTGAGCTGCTTGTTAATTAATAAAACATTGATATTGTGTAGTTCCGACAGGTAGTAATCAAAATATCCAACTCACCAAAAAAAAGTTGCTCCATTAGTCTGAATTGTAAGATGTAGTAAATGGAGGAAGTCAAGCCGTAGTACAACAAGAACCGAAGCAAAGCAAGGTATTTTCTTTGTAGAAAATTAATAAAACAAGGAAGTACAACAGAATGATGATAGCACTGAAAACAGCAAATACCTTTTGGTAGTTGGCGCACATATTCTTCTAACAGTGGTTGGAGCGTCTCATAAAGCTCTACCATACCCATTCCTGTCTCTGCAGATATGGCAATTGGATCTCCAAAACCTAAGCTATATGCTTCCCCTGCCTCTGCATAAAGAAGTCCTCGCTCAGCAAGTGATTCAGATTTATTCATAGCCACAATAGTATGAAGTCCAGATGCATGTTTCCTCATCCACTTCCCAACAT
>NC_033799.1:49078296-49085594 GCF_001876935.1 Asparagus officinalis
TTTTTATTTTATGTTTGCATCGTAGATGGATGGTGATGGGGATTGTTCCGAAGAACAAAGTGTTCTTAATATGGTTCAAGGTGTTTCACGTGAGGCTGCAGTCCAAGGTGAATCCAGATATGTCAAACTTATCATGCACCTGCAGAGTGCAATAACACGTTTCTCCATCACAATAATATCTTTCTAGTAGAATCAATTAAGAACAGTGTAGGTACAAGTAGATATAAGAAAAGTAAAAATAAAATGAACATGCCAAGAGAAAGAAATATCTAAAGAATATGATCATATTACAACTGAACAAAAAGAGTACAACTGATGAACTAAAATAAATATGAAATATTTCAATACACAGAGTCAACTAAAATAGTATTAAGGCTCTCAACCTTCAAAATAAAATACAAGTTTATAAATCACTAAACAAATGCTAAACTAATATGGAGCACAAGCTGTCTATCAAGAAATGATGGCGACTATCCGAAACTCCGTCAACCTACGGCTTCTCTGAAACTATAATTCGCTGCCTAAAAAGAAGGGGAAATAACAACGTTAGAGTGCTAGCAAGATCATCTCCATCCGCTCCAAGGGAAGGGCTGATACATATGATGGAGGCTCTACCTATATATGCATAGTCTACCTAAATTGTTTACCATGTACTAGATGGGGTTAATACTTAAGAATCCACAATACGAGACTGGTACGTTGAGCGAAATAATCCAAACAAGAAAATCCTCATATATATATATACCTATATATGCATAGTATACCTAAATTGTTTACCATGTACTAGATGGGGTTAATACTTAAGAATCCACAATACGAGACTAGTACGTTGAGCGAAATAATCCAAACAAGAAAATCCTCATATATATATATATATAATATATATAATTAATATATATTAATATATATATAATATATATATATATATATATATATATTAATATATATATATATATATATATATATATATATATGAGATTAATGGGTATCCTTGTCATAGGAGGGATTTCCTCCTATGACGCCTCTAAAATCACAGATTGAGCGATATTATGATGATCCGCTCCGTTGAACTTGATCTACATATTCTAAAACCCAACACAACCAATTTGGGGTGAATCCGTCGTCGTTTGACCTCCATCGACCAGTGAAAAGTTCTATTCATTCAAAACCGTTAAAATGATACGAGTGGATGAAGGGTCAAACGACGACGTTCACCCACAAACTTGTGTGTTTGGGGTTTTAGAATATGTAGATCAAGTTTACGGAGCGGATATCCATAATGTTGCTCAATCTTGTGATTTAAGAGGCGTCATAGGAGGAAATCCCCTCTATTACGGAGATACCATTAATCTCTCTCTCATTCTCGCTCGCGTTCTCTCTCTGTCTCATCATTCAATCTTTATATTATATATAATATTACTATGAGCTGTGCAATATATATATATATATATATATATATATATATATATAGAGAGAGTATGAGAAATATGGGTATGCTTGATACCAAGCACAAAAAGTTATGCTTGGTAGTGAGGTGTCACATCCCCCTCCACTCATTCAAATTTGGGACCACATTCACATGAGTAGGGAGTGGATGAGGATGTGACACCTCACTACCAAACACAAAATTTATGCTTGGTACTAATCATACCCATATTTCTCATATATATATATATATATATGTATATATCTCAAATTGTGAATCACTAAATATCAAATCCATACTAAAAATAAAGGAATAAAGAAATGCAATACTAAAATGTCAACAAAACCAAATCATATATGTCAACCCAACATCTCATGCTACCCTTGGGTAGTCAATACGAATATCAGTACATAATCCTGTGAAATCCATAATACCATATACCCCGTGACAAAAGAACTCAGCGGTGAACCAAATAAATAAATAACCTCCCACCTAAAACTCGAACTGTCCTAGGTTTCACAGTACTATCTCTTGCAAAGCTCTATGGTATCATCACATTGTTATGTGGAACTGACTACCTATTCAGGCATCCTAAGTAAATACGACCCACTAGCCTCATCGCATCACTGTGCGGAATAGACTACCTCCTCGGGTATCCCACAAGTATAACTTATTAGCCTCACCGTATCACCATGCGGAACGGACTGTCTCCTCAGACATTCTCATCGCATCACCATACGGAACGGACTGCCTCCTCAAGCATCCTATAAATACTGTTCACTAGCCTCATCGCATTACCATGCGGAACAGACTACCTATTCAGGCATCCTGTAATTTACGACTCAATAGCCTACTTCAACGGTATATCGACGCACTACCTTAAGTAGTACTGAGTTGTGCCCATCAATGTTATCCATACACACACATATATTGTTCTAACTAATCGTCTCCCCGTCATGGTAAAAACAATACACGCAACTATCTCCTTCCCGTAAGTCCACTTGTGCTAAGTCTCTATAGGTGTACGTCTATGTCGTACGTGTAAATCATTGTAAGTCTCGAACCACGTGTTCACAAACAACGTGCAAGAAAAGTAATCACAAACAAGACATGATGTCGGTCGACAGCCCTAGGGTATTGGTCGACTGATGACCAATTCGCATAAACATGCGTAAAAACAAGCTTCGATGGAATAAAAAATTATACAAACTTAGTGTGGGATCGGTCAACTAATGCACAGGGTTCAGTCGACCGACCAGAGTCCAGAACTCAGGTTTAAGTCTCGTGAAGTTAAGACAATTTCAACAAAAAGAACTCATAGAACATTATTATGGGGTATAAAAACATGTTTAATCATGTGTTTAATATACTAGGGTTTGACTAAATAACTATTTATCATCATAACATGATTTTTGGGGTTTAAAATACTTTAAATATAACTAATCAGAGTAAGTTTGTACAATTAGGGTTTAAAACCTAATTAGTTCATCATCTTAGCAATTAACCACGGTTCTAAACATTAAATTAATATATTTCCTTCATTTAGTATTTATATTCATAGATCTACACATCAAACTAGGATTTTTAATCCACAAGCTTATATCACTATATTATTTTATGTTCAAGATTCAAGTTCTATACATCGACAATTAGGGTTTAGGTCATGTAAAATAATAATTATCAATTAATCTAAAAACTAATGATCATGATCATCTATTTTTATTAATTAAAGATTAATTCTTCTAATCTCTTCGTTGTTTTATGATTAACATCAAAACTAGGATTTAAAAATTATTGAAATAAGTACTACAAATTAGATTAACCAATTACACATATTAAAAATATGAATTTCTACAGGGGGTAAGTTTGGAGGAAGATGAGCTTGCCTTAAAACGCTGTTGAAAAATCCAAGGGTGCAAGCAAACATGTTCTCCCTTGCCAAACGCCGATGATCTCGCCCTCTTCTCGGTATTTGCTTCACAAAGCTCTCAAAATTCACCAAAATATGCTCTAGGATTTTTTGAGAGGAGAGGGGGGCTGTTAGGATTCAGAAATATGATATAAAAGGAAATTTTTTTATGAAAAACATAGGTATATATAGAGGCAAAGCTGAAACAAACAAATCTGACCCGAAACAGGAAACCTAGTCAGACTAGGAAAATAGTCTTTGATATTTTAGCTGTAATATTTTCGTTCGACCTCAGAATAAGGTAATTTAAGATATGTTAGAAAGATATTAAAGAAACCAACAACTTTTTTTTTTGAGTTTTTCCATATTCGAACTGAATTGGTGTGTAATGCATATATACTCTTAACTGGTCGTTTTTTTAGATTCGAATTGTATCGGTGTATAATGCATATATACTCTTAATTGGTCTCAAATCAATTACTATCATGCTCATTCATCATTAAATGGTATTTATCATAATATAACTCATTTAATACTATTTACCATAGTATTTTTTTTTTTAAATTTATGGGGTTTTACATTCATCCCCCTTAAAAGAATTTCATCCTCGAAATTCTGCAAACGTATCTTTAGAGATTAATAATACGAGAAAATCACATTGAGGGAATAATCCAAATAAGGAAACCCTTACATACACATCTCATATCATTAATTCCCAAGATAGGTATCACAAGCAATATTTACACTTAACGATTTAGAATGCAAATACTCTCACTTAACCCTAATTAAATGGAACTAGTACGTCGGGCGAAAAATCCAAAGAAGAAACATCCATGTATATACCATATGTTCCGAATGATTAGGAGCTAAGTGTTAATACCCTCATTCCAGTAGTAAATATAAATGTGGCTATACAGATAATATGAACACAAACAAATCATAATTAATATTTTACCTGCTCAAACAGGTATGGGTAGTCACGGATCATATCCTCCTCGCGTTCCCGAAAAGCTTCCTCAGCTCATTTTCGGTTCCACTACACTTTAACTAAAGGAATTATCTTATTTCTAATCTTCTTACCCTCTCTAGAAAGAATACAAAATGGAATCTCAATGTTTGTCAAATCAGCCTGAATCTCTAAGTCTAGTGCGCATCGCTCCTCATCTTGTAAATGCTTCTTGATCATCAAAACCTAGGAAACATCGTGTACACCCGACATTGATGCAGGATGATCTAGTTGATACGAAATGGCTCCAACATACTCAACGACCCTAAATGATCCAACGTAACTCGGGACAAGCTTTCCCCGTCTACTAAATCGTTGAACACCCTTCATTGGTGATACTTTCAATAAAACATAATCTCCAACTTGAAACTCTAAAGGTTGTCACCTCTGGTCTGTGTATCTCTTTTGCCAACTTGGGTGGTAAGAACACGCTCCCAAATCAATGCTACCTTCTCTGTAGTTTATCCTATCCAACCAAATTTGGTCCAAGTAATAAGCTATTCCATAACTCTGACGAACAAATCGGGAATCTACAAGGCCTCCCGTACAATGCTTCATAAGGTGCCATGCCTATCGTCGATTAATAACTGTTATTGTAGGCAAACTCAATCAATAGGATATGATCCTCCCAGTTACCCTGAAAATTGATAACTCATGGTCGCAACATGTCCTCCAACACTTGGTTAACTCTCTCTGTTTGTCCATCTGTCTACGGGTGGAATACGTTGCTATATGATAGCTGACTGTCGAAAGAATTCTAGAAGCTCTTTCAGAAATGTGAAGTAAAAACTGAGCCACGATTCAATACAACCGTCTCCAAACTTCATGCAATCATGCAATCTCTCGGATGAATATCCTCATATAAGTATCTGTCGTGTAAATTGTCTTAACGTGTAAGAAGTATGCTGACTTTATCAAATATATCCTCCTTCGACTGTGAATTCTCGGGTATTACAATCCGGTCTTTCTTTCGAAGGACCCCATCTTATCTGATGGTCCAATCTACATTGGGTTCTTAGAAATTTCCCCCTTTCGGATTTGAATCCAAGAGTTCTCCGATTGAGCGTTGATTACTTTGTACATCCATGATGGTTGTACGGCTAACGTTCCCAATCAAGAACTGGCCCCACTTGGCTAGTTCAATAGCAATGCCCTCCTTGCTAATTACGTGGCCTAAAATCTAACCTCCGAAAGCTAAAACTTGCATTTGCTAAATTTAACATACAACTGGTTCTCCCACAAAGTCTGCAATGTTAGACGAAGGTGTTGCTCCCGCTCAGCCTCCGATCTCGAATAAATAAGGATGTCATTGATAAACACTATCACGTATTAGTCCAAATATGGACGAAAAATCGGGTTCATAAAATCTATTAATACTGCGAGTGCATTGGTTATCCAAAATGGCATAACAAAAAAATTGGAAGACCTATATCGAGTCAGGAAGGTGGTCTCAAAAAATATCGATCTTTTGAACCCGCAACTGATGATAGGCAGAACAAAGATAAATTTTTGAGAAACACTATGCTCCCTATAACTAGTCGAATAAGTCATAAATCCTCGGTAATGGGTACATGTTCCGGATGGTGATCTTATTCAACTGGTGATAATCTATACACAAACGCATGTTGTCGTCCTTCTTCTTTACGAAGAGGATCAGTGCTCCCTATGGAGAATGACTCTGGTGAATAAAGCCCTGAGATAATAGCTCATCTAACTAAATCTGTAGCTTTCTCATCTCAAGAGGTGTCATGCGATAAGGTGTTCAGGATATCGGCGTTATGCCTAGCTACATCTTGATGCAAAACTCAACCTCTCTCACTAGAGCTAATCTAGGTGTATCCTGAAATACATACTGATACTCTGAGACGACTCTGATCTTGCTCAATATTCACCTCGATCATGCATCATCACCTCCTCGACATATGCCAGAAATGACTCTGCATTCTGGTTACCCTATGAGGTTGCTACTATCTACTCAAACCCATCGAACATTCACGGGCTGACTATTTTAATAAAATAGTTAATACTGACATGGTAGGATGATAGACAATCCATACCAAGAATCACGTCGAACTTGGACATATGCAAGATGATCAAATTGACTACAAACTTAGACTCGTCTAAGTTAATAATGTATCTCTTACAAATACTCTCTAAGAGGGTCACCTCTCCCAAAAAAGGGTAGAAACTGATAGAGAAAAATCTAAAAGCCTACGCTATAACCTGAAGCCTAATCATGAAAGCATAAAAGATGAATGAATGTGAAGCTCTGAAATAAGATACATGCTGGGAATGAGTTCACAAGGAACGTACCTTCCACAACGGTCCCGTTCGCACCATGAGGTATGACTGCATAGTCTCTGCTCGAAACTGGGGTCTATATGCCCCTAAGGTACCTCCTGTATGGCATGCACCCAGACCTCGATCCTCGGAACGATCGGCGATGCATTAATCCTCTGCTGTTAGCCATGTCTATGACCCTACGGCTGCTAACCCTAGCCTCTGCCCTGCTAGCCTCTTGTTGGTGCCTTGTGACAATCCCTCACCCTATGTTCGATTTTGTTGTTATAACATACACCTGAATCTTGCATTGAATCTTGCGTTGCTGCGGCGCCCTCGAATTGTGTTGCGACCCCTTGTTATAAGGGCTATGCTGTTGTTGTCCTCTAGACTCTGAATTAGATCTCTTGCCCTTGCCTTTGTCCTCGGGCTATCCTGCTTTAGAGTTACCTTCCTTGTTCTTCTAGAACATAGCGGTTTCTATCTCCTATGATATACCGGCGTCATCTACCTCTCACATTGAGCACAATCGTCTAGAAACAAGGTAACGGTGAAGGTTTGGACGAAGTCCTATTAAAAACATTTGAGCCTGACGCTCCCCGGTCTGCCACAAACCCGTAAACCAAAGTACACTCATGAATTTACTCTCATAATCAGCTATAGTCATGTCTTCTACT
>NC_033799.1:49085617-49091509 GCF_001876935.1 Asparagus officinalis
CACATACTTCTCATCAAAAAAGTAAACGAAGTCCTCCTATGTGAGTGTCATACGCCACTCCGGTGTAAACTGAAGTCTGTACCAACCACCGACCATCTCCCTTAAGGCTAAATGCGGGTAACCTTTGCTTCTAAATGGTGTCGATATTAAGCATATCCAAGATGTTCCCCACATCTTCCTTCCACTTTTGCGCCACAAGTGAATTCGACGTTGTAGGGTGTAAATTTTGATCTCCCGAAAACAGGGAACTTTGTTTGTATTGATAAGAAGGCTTATTACAAACTGATAAATTGAAATTACAACAGAAGCAGAGGGAATGCCCTCTTTGTTTAGTGTGGGGACTTTTGGTAGCTACAGGATGCTTCGCTCGATGCTCGTGTCGAGTTTGCTTCCCTTGGACCGTTCGACCGAGGTTGCTGGGGAGCTTCAGTACGCAGTAGAAGCTCGAGTCGATAGAGTTCGGATCTTCTAGTTCACCGGCGATCAGGGCTCAGAACTAGGAAGTGGTGCTGCAATGCAAAAATTATGCAGAGAGCTTGGTCTCGATGCCTTTCCTAAAGTTTTCCGACCTCTTTTAAAGGTTGTTGGAAGAGGCTCTTAAATGAAAGAGAGACAGTTTGGCTGTTCCTTGAATTATGGGATGTGACCATACATTGTTCAGAGATATCCTACTGTTCACCTGTACCATGAGCGGTCATTCGAGGAGCCGTGTTTTGCATCATGTCACGTAGGAATGGGAAAGCCCCACCTCGTATGTGTGACAACGGCTGTCAGACACTCGAGTGGATCTGACCAACTTACCGAGCACCGGCGGCTCTCGCCCCTCGCTTGGACAAGTGAGGTAAGTTGCATTTATGAGGATGCAGGTTGATTTGGCGTTTGTCCGATCACTTGTACTGTGAGCGGCCATTCGGCGGGCCTGGAGTACCGTGTCTTCTCTCTTCAGGCCGAGAGAGGTGGGAAAGAGGGTTCTCGGTACTCGAGTGGGCTTGGACAGCTCGCCGAATGCCGGCGGATCCAGCTCTTGACTCGGACAGCCGAGGTGAGCTGCATTTATGAATGTTCAGGTCGACTCGACACCTGCCCAATCACTCGTACTGTGAGCGGCCACTCGACGGTCTTGGAGTACCGTGCCCTCTCCCTTCGGGTCAAGAGGGGTGGGAAAGCCCACCTTAGCACGTGGGGTATGCGGCCTTGAGGTTTGCTGGCGGATTTGACTACAGACTCGGTCAGGCGAGTTGTGATAAAAGGTGAATTCTCGTGGCTTAGGCGAATTGTATGGGCGACTTCTCCTTGCAGGCGGATTTCTTGCAAGTTCACGGAGGTATTTTTTACCGTCTACAAAACCCCCTTCAAAGTTTTTAGACCTAAACCGGCTTGCGTGTGGTCTGGAATACTTTGAATAAAGAAGTTCTTGGCGAAACAAGTATATTTGGTTTCTTTTAGGATTTTTAGCAAACCCTCAGCTATCAACGGGTTTGATATGCTTTTACCGATTACCGTTTGAATCGGGCTAGTCATACTATTCCCCTCAGTATGATGAGTTGTCGAGTAGTTTCTCTTAGACTTGATGCTAAGATTTCTACTCTAAGCCTCAGCCATTCGAGGCGTGGGCTTAAGCAAGGTCAGCTCGCTGGCGGTTCAAGGCTCGGGGCAAGTCGTGTTATTTGTCGTTTGTCTCCAAGGGCGAATGAGCCGTTCAGGCAAAGTTAGGTTTTGGAGGCGAAATTCTGCTCGACTTGCGGATTCGGGTCGTGTTTTCGCAGGTGAGGCCTTTCCTTTGGGCGAAACTAGGTTCGGTGTAGGTGAGCCACGCGTCCGCTAGTGGGCTTCGTGCTTTCCAGCTAAGGTGGAACGGTTCCGTCACGTCGTGCTCATCACGATTCGACAATCTGATGTAAGCTTTGTGCGTCTCGTCTGAATCGTGGCCGTGGTTTTCGAACCCAACCGTCGGATACAACCGTCGATTTCGGCTCGGGTTCCAGGTTTTCGACCGACCCGTTTCCCGTCTTGACATGGCACTTCGAAATGTTGGGGGCAATTTGGGCCGTTGATTTCGATCGTGGTCACATCTCTCGTCCGCCAGTGTTTCGCTTTTTGAGGACGATCGTGGCCACGTTGGCAACTCCGCCTTTAAATAGGTTGTTCCCTTCCTTTGAGGGTTACCGTGCTCAGGAATCTTGAAAATTTTCTAAGGAGAGAGAGTTCCCGCTTAATCCCCTCAATGGCACCAAAATCCAAGAAGTGTGTTGCGAAGGGAGGAGGTCCCGGACGCTATTCCGACCGCCTCGCCGCCGGTGTACCTGCCAGCGTGCCTGAGACGCATTTGGGTAAGTCAAGAGGTTCGTCTGACGACCCTGTGTAGGTTACAGACGTCGGGTTGGGAGGATGAGCATCGCTTGTCCTCCTTGGATTCAGTCATCTTTTGGCAGTTTCCCCGACTTAAAGCAAAGTCGGCCCCTTTCTGGGCGGATTTCGTTTTTTTAGAGGACGATTTCTGTCTCTACAGGCGAAATTAACCTTTATTGGGTGAAGGCGAACTCATTTTTGATAGGCGAGTTCGACTTTTTCTCTGGTAAAGGGGAGCATCGTTTACACAGGCAGATCTCGTTCTAGTTAAGCGGATTTCACCTTCTGACAGGCGAATTTGCCCGTCTTTACTTGATTGGCAGATTTACTCTTAGGGTGGATCATGTCCTGATTCTTTGGTTCTTTCTTGCAGCGACCTTTTCTGACGAGGCTCTTCTGAAGGGCGTGGCCATTGGTCTCGCCGGAAGCACAGGCTATACGGCGCCTCCTTGATTTCCCTCCTTGGATCCGGTGCCTGCGTTTTCTGCTGATAAGCCGGATGACTTGATAAAGATAGTCGCTGATGGGCACCATCTAACGCTACGTGAGTTGACCACCGACGCGGTGTTGACGAAAAAGGCCAGGACAGAGTTACAAAAGCTCCAGTTCTTGTTTGGCGATGCCGCGACTGACCCTTCCGCCCTGCTGATCAAGGAGAGCAGGTGGCTCCGCGTAATGGACGGGGTTCACTACTATCTTCCCAACATGCCGAGAGGGTTCTCTATCGTCGAGCTGCGTTCCCTCGCGGTCCCGAGGATGATGAATTGGGATGTAACCCCAACTCAAGACAGGGTGACTTGCGGCGTCTTTACAGGCTCCACAGCTGGGTACGGGGTAGAGAGCTCTTGTAAACGGGTGACTGGCTTGTGTCCGGGCCTACCTTCCAATGAGGCACCCACTGGGGAGACGACGGCGGTCGCGGAGACTTTTCGTCATCATTTCTTCCAAGCCGGTGGGAAATTTCCCCCAAAGGATTTCAGAGCTCCGGGGTGGATCTACTCTTCGCCTGGCAGCAAGACTTGGTGGTCCAAGATTACCGACTACATTTTGATCGAGAATTCTGACATTGCGAACTCAGAGCTGTACTCGGCCATTCAGGCCACTCAGCACGGTCTGAAGATTAATACTTCCCAGTTCCACAGCATTTTAGAGATGTATTGTGCGGATAGTGGCACGTTTTTCACCCCTAATGGTGAGCTCGGTATAGCCCTTCACGAGATGTACGATGTGTCGGGATTGCCGTTAGGAGACTTTCCGTATGAGGAGTACGTTCCTGGTCAAGATGAGATCGACCAACTTTCAGACCGCTCCCCTTTGGTGGTCGAGACCCTGTGGGAATTGCTCTGTCACTATCATATATGCCTCAATACCTTAGGGGTGGTCGACCACAAAGGTAAGAAGAAAAGGGCCCCGGGGATCAGCCACAAGAACTGGGCTGATTATTTATTCCCTGAGAACGATGTCAAAGGAAGGCCTGCTCTGCCGCTGAGCGGATGCGACCAGGCTGAAGTAGAAAGGAGGATGGCCGAAGGGGAAGCTACTGTAGCTCTCAAGCATGACGAGGGCGGGTTCAAATCCGGAACGGTCTTCCACTCGTTTCACCACCAGGCTAAGTCCCCTATATCTGGAAAGGCTCTATTTGCGGTGTACCTCATGTTGTGGCTAATGAGGTGCGTAATCCCCACTCACTCTTTTAAGGCTCTTCCTGTGGAAGTCGTGTATCCTGCGGTTTGATTAGCCCACGGGAAGTCCTATTCCTTGGTGTCAGCGATGGTAGCATGTATCCATCGGGGGTTTCGCACCCTGACGGCCCAATTCTGCCGTGTATCGACTGTCGATGAGGGGGAAGGAGAGGTCATCAGGACCCCTAACCCTAGGGTGGGGCTACCGTATACTTATCTGATGGCGTGGTTCGTCTACCACTGCGAATGTTTGATGAGCGCCCCCGCGACTCTTCAGGGAGACAGGTTTGTTCCGTTCGTTGAGCGCTTGGAGAGGTGCTCTTGGAAGTGTAAAGACATTCCCGACGCACGGAAGACGCTTTCCCATTTCGGCCACTACAACTTCCGCCGTTTCTTTCCTTATTTTAGTAGGGGAGGATACGGGGAGTCTCTTAGAGACGCGCCGACGGCGAATCATCACACGGTCCTTTCCTACGACGCTTTTCGATGGTTGGTGAACATTCGGTCGGGGTATCATATCTTACGAACAGGCTCCGTATGCTATCTCGAGCCATATATCCCTTGCAGGTTCGCCCGCTAGTTTGGGTACGACCAATTGTATGTGGGCAACGTTAATCCCCGCCTGCACTTCGAAGGAGGGCTGGTGGATGGAGCTCGGGGATGGTTCCGGACTCATGCTGGTGGTACCCATGCCCGCTTTGAACTACCTGCGAAGGATCGTGATCTGCATTATACTCCCCTGTACTATCGGTGGTATCGGGGTGCCAGCTCTAATCCCGACGGCTTCTGGTTCTAGGGCTCGTGTCTGGCGGAGCACGGGTGTCCTCCCAGAAGGCCTCTCCGTACTTCGAGGCATACGGGTCACCAAACTGCTAAGGAGTGGTTCTTAGAGGACCCGGCTGACGACACTGAGGGCTGTGACGTGGGTCCAGACGAATCTGAGGCGCCCGAGGCCCGAGCTCCCTCTCCTGGTCTTCCGTTGGACCCCCAAAGTGAGCGGGGAGAATCTGACGAGTTAATCCGGGCGGGCGAGCGACTGGAGCGAGCCCGGAGCACAATAACTTGGCGGATGGGGATGCCCCTTCTGCCTCCGAGTAGTTCGCTGATCTCTAAGCGGCAGTGGGAGATGGCGGCGGAGGACTCCAGAGCGGAAGTGGCCAAGAAGGCCCGTTGCGAGGAGACTGTGGAGGCTGCCAGAGCGGCGGAGGGTCAGGATGTACTCCTTCTGCCGTATCGGAGGCGGCTCCGGTGACCTCGAAGGACACTCCTCCTTCATCTGGTGTGGGGCCACAGGTGGGGGTTTCAACGACTCCTACGCCCGCACCAGGAGGTAATAATTTTTTTTAGTGCGGTACTCTCGGGTACAAAGTTGGATCGATCTGCATCTTCTGACGTTTGTGTCGAATTTGTGCAGGTGCAGCTGAGAGAGTGATCTCTATTCCTTCGGACGAAGAGGGGGGAAATGGAAACGGAAAAGAACTCGGTGATTCAGGTAAGCATAGGTTTTAGTGTTGTTGATCCTTCTGAGCCAAAGGGGCATTTGTCAATCTTTTCTTTGCATCCGCAGTCGACCTTTCCTATGAAGCTACTGGCAAAGAGGATCCTCCTTCTTAGGAGGGCCATTCGGCCGGAGAAATGGGTGAATCAGAGGCGGATGACGACGTCTCGATTCATGAGGCGCTATCTAGCGAGGAAGAGACGTTGGCTCCTGAAGACATGTCCGGTCAACAAGGGAGAGTCCCCGCTCTTGGGGAAGCGTTGGTTGAGGGTAGACCCTCGGCGCAAGAGTCTCCGATCCGAGGGGAGACGTCCGCTGCTCCTATGTCTATGGTGGTTGTCGGCGCTGCGGCCGCTACCTTGA
>NC_033799.1:49091519-49095224 GCF_001876935.1 Asparagus officinalis
TTGGCGGTGCCTATCGTAGTCATGACTACCTCCACCCTGCTTGCGACCTCATCCGTGGGAGAAGAGGCTATCCTTTTTCCCTTGGAACATTTGCATAAAAGGAAGGTGGCTCAAACCCTGGCTAACTTTGAAGACACTTTAGCTCATTGCATCAAGTTCGCGTTGGAAGAGAACTGCCCCTTCAAGGAGTTCAAGGAGGAGCTGGATCATGACATGGTCTTCTTAGTCAAGAAGCTTGGCGCGACTGCGGCTACACCGTACTTCCATCGCTCGAAAGAAGTGGAGGAGGCCATTCAACAGTTGCTAGCCCTTCATGCGAAAAGTTCCAAAATTGTGGATCTCGCGTCTAGCGAAGTTCGAGCAACAATGGAAGAGCGCGACCGGTGATTGAATGAGACCATGTTGTTGGAGGCAAGTCTGTTAGCAGAGTTGGAGCAGGTCAAGGCCGAAGACGAGCGAGTGGCCTACGAACAACAGAAGGCCGATAATCGCTTTTCTCGCCTGTCTTCTGAGATAGCAAAGCTGAAGCAAGTCATAGCTGATGCGTAGGCTTCTCTAGCCACTCATGAGAAGGCTCATGAACATTGAATCCCGCCGACAATTGGTCGCTGGCTCCGTTGAAGAAAAGGACCGAGCACTTAAGCAGGCAAGAGACGCCATCCAAGACTTGGTCTCACGTACTGAGGAAGATTTTCGCCGAGAGATCCTGACAAATCTCGAGTTTCGTTATGCCAGGGAGATTCGTGAGGCGGAGTTACGGCTGAGAGCTTTGTAATTTGCCTTCAATTCCCCGTTGTACTAGGATTTCTCTCTATGAATGAAATTATCCTTTTGTTCTTGACCACTATCACTTGCGTGTGTGCTCCATTTTTTTTATATGCATTAGTCATAGTTTGGCCATAAGAGGGCCTTAGCTGTAGGGGGGCTCTTCTCGGCGAGTTTATGTTGCAATTTTATTTCATCTGCAGGCGAATTTCGTCTGTAGGCGGGTTTGCAGGAGTCCAAACAACGAATTTGGTCCTGAGCGAGTTCCGTTTTCAGAGGGCCACGTGCTAATCCACACGCACGTCGGTTAAGAAGATGTGGGCTAGTTGTTTCGCATTAAATACGGCGTAGTGGGCCTCTTCGTTTTCCACGTCCGATTTGGGTCGTTGGTCGAAGATCGTGTCCAGAAATTGCCAGATCTTGGCTGTTCACACGAACTCCGAGTTGTTCGGCTTTATTATCGACTGTTTAACCCTGAAGGGTCCAATCAAGATGTGGATAACTACCTTGGGTTAGAGCATTTAAAGCCCCTCCCCCTTGTTAAGAGAGATTGCAGTTTTCTTTTTGTCTTCTTCAGGTGAAGTCTCAATTTTCCTCTCGTTGCGCTCAGAATGGCTCCGAAGGTGAAGAAAGTTACTTCGAAGAAGAGGAAGGAGACGTCCTCTTCGGGTGCTGCTGAGGCTACTACCGCTGCAGGTATCCTTTGGTTCGGCCGAAGTGTCATAAGCCGAGCAGGTACTTCTCGTCTAAACTTCTCTTGTGTTGTTGTTATGTTACACAGCTCAAGAAGGGGCACCGCCTACCGAGGAGCATGCGGCCGAGCCCATTCTGATTTCTGATGACGAATCTAAGGACCCTATGGCTTCCTCTGAATCGAAGCCTGTTCCGACACCTGATGCCGAACCCTGCCTCGAGATTCCACCCATCGCGGCGCTCGCTCCGGGTCAGGAGGCTGCTTCTTCAGATTCTTCGTCTGTTCGGGCTCGTGTTGTGGAGCTCGAGAACGTCGTAAAGCAGGTAATTTCCCTCGTCAATCTCGGCATGGGGACCTATAATGGCCTCAAGCAGTCCCTTCTGGATCGTGCTGCCGATCTCCGGCGATTGGGCGAATGTCAACTTGCCACACATTGCGAACAGAGGCTCCTTCTTCTGGAGTCACACTTGTTGCGTCTGGAGATCCTGCGACGAGAGGGTCCGGAAGTCGATGTGGAGTCCCTCCTGTACCACGCTAGACGTCAGGAGGCCTGGGATCAAGAAGTTCGCTCTAGAGAAATAGCAGATCTGGAGTCCAACCTCGCCTTCTGGGTGGATCAGCAACACTTGCTGGCAAAACAGATAGGTGATGCTACTTCCACTGTATCCCGCCTGAAGGCCGAGTTAGGGGAGGCGGAGTCATCTCTGAGAAAGCTTCAATCCGAGAGGGCGATGGTCGACAGGACCGTTGAAGAGAAAACTCGGGGCCGTTTTACGTTACGCGAGGAGGACACTACCGCTAGGTCAAGTTTTGAAGGTCGAGCGCGAAAAGAGGCTGAGGACAAAGCTCGGGAGGACCATGCGAGAAGGTTGGCCGCGGTCAAGGCAGAGCTTGACTCCTTTAGTTTGTTGGAAAAGGTTCTCGGGTCTGGGACCGCCTTAACAAACCTTGTTTCATTTTCCTTTTTTGAATGTAGTGTTATGACTCTTTGGTGGGTCTGGGACCGCCTTAACAAACCTTGTTTCATTTTCCTTTTTTGAATGTAGTGTTATGACTCTTTGGTTGTAAGGTCATAACTTTGTTCAAATGTACTTCATTTTCCTTTTTTGAATGTAGTGTTATGACTCTTTGGTTGTAAGGTCATAACTTTGTTCAAATGTACTGTCTAGAAGTTTCTAATGAAGTTTGTGTTTCCTTGTTGTGCACACATCTTTTTAATATGTCGTCGTTCAGCGTTTTGCTTGTAGAACCACTGATAATTGGTGTCGTGGGCGAAGCCCCTCGCGTGATGGCGAGTTAGTGTCGATAGCTATACCCAAACGCCGGCGAAACTCAAATGAGGGCAAGTCTGCGTTGGAGGCTAGACTCGACTGATGGCGAGTATACACTGCAAGCGAAGTTCATATGACAGTGAGTTTACGTGGAAGACCAAACTTAGTTACTGGCGAGTTTAGGCTCCAATCGAAACTCGTGTGACGGCGAATTTGTGTTGAAGGCCGAACTTGGCCTCTGGCGAGTTCAGGCTGCAAGCGAAACTCGTATGATGGCGAACTTGTGTTGAAGACCGTACTTGGCCTTCGGCGAGTTTAGGCTCCAATCGAAACTCGTGTGATGGCGAACTTGTGTTAAAGACCGCACTTGGCCTTCAACGAGTTCAGGCTGCAAGCGAAACTCGTGCCATGACGAATTCGTGTTGAAGACCGAACTTGGCCTCTGGCGAGTTCAGGCTACAGTGAAACTCATGCCACGCGTCCGCTTGTGGGCCCAAATGCTTGCCAGCTAAGGCTTTGTTAATGCTCATTTATGGTGAAGCGACGGGACGCCTCGCCTCTCGTACTCCATCCGATCGGTCGGTTTGGGGTCCTAAGAAAAATGGTCGTTCATTATTAGCGTTGAGCTCGAAGCGTCGCAGGACATCTGGGCCGCTCGATTATTTGGGAGAATAGATCTCCGCCGTTGGGTTTTCGGATATATAATGCGCTTACCGTCTCTTCAGCAAGGTCCTCACGTATTTGAAGTAATTCGTCAGAAGAGAACTGCTGCCGAAACCCCCTTTGACCCATGGCCTCTGCATCCGACCACAGCGCTTCCGAAGGCGTGGACTCTTCCGCCACCATCGTCGGTGGTGGAGCGTCACCGGCTTCCCCCGCGAGCTCTGCTCAAGGGTCTTCTGCACCGGACCCTACATCTCACCCTGCGTTCGAGATCCTCCAAAGGTTGGAGGGCCTAGTGCGCCGAACCGCCAT
>NC_033799.1:49095274-49102117 GCF_001876935.1 Asparagus officinalis
AGTCCGTCGTGAGGGTGGTCGTCAACTCGCACGGCGGTGTGAGCGGGAGCTCGGTCGCTTGGAAGGGTGGATGTACCGCCTGGAGGAACTAGCGCAAGACGATGCCTCGGACGTGCCGCCGCCTCTTTCGATGTGCCTTATGCTCGAGTGTGAGGAGCGGGTGAAACGTATGCGGGCGAAAGAGGCCAAGCTCAAGCGCCTGCGTAAACGACATCAGGCGGTGTTAGACAAGATGGACGCCTATATGGACGCCGCCTTCTTTGAGGATGCTGGCTCTCTCCGTGGCGAGGCGAGGCTATGGGAGCTCGAGCGTGAGGCGATGAGGCTTAGCCAAGCTACCGGAGTGGTAGACAGGGTGCTTCAACTCCTTCGCTAGGAGGAAGAGGATGGCGAGGCTGCTCTTGTCAAGCTGTGGCAGAAGCAGGCGGATCTTGCGGCAGTCAAGGCTAAGATCGCCACTTTCTGTCTGCTGAAGTTCCTTTAAGGCCTACCTCTTTCTCTTGCTTTTCCTCTTTTTTTTTTTGTAACTTGGTTGATGCGGGCTGCATCATAACTCCCAAAACTTTATATATGTGATTTTGGCCCGTAATGGCCTTTTGTTTGGTTTATACTCTGCTTTGTATGCACAGTTTTTCTTTCTGGTGTTGGTATGCCTTTGTCTTGTGTTTTGTCCTCAGGTTGAATTCGCCTGTGTTGTTCGGTGCTTAAGTCAAGCTACTCACACAATCTCTTGCGAATCGCTGACTAACCTGAGTTGGACTTAGGCCCTTTCTCTGCTATTGGCTGTTCGCAATGTGGGGGTCGGGTTAACCCCGACTTTCACGTTGCAACTCGAGTGAAATCGAGAGGGTGATACTTAGCCTGAGACTAGGAGTGGTTGCTCGTGCATTCAATCAACTGAGGACCCCAACTTTGACTTGCCACTCAGCGAGTCATCGCTCGGAGGAACCGTCGGGCGTGGCATCTGTCAAGCCGCCCTTGATAATTGTCGCCGTATGTGAAGGTGACGACACAGGCGATAATCGAATCGTTCAGGGATGTAGGAATGTGACGATTGATTGTTGTAGAAGTCATCACGTGTAGGCCACTACCCGTCAGTTATCCTAAGGGAATGTTAGAATATCTGGAATAGGTCAAGTAGTTCAGGGACGTAGGAGTGTGATCATTGACCGAAGTAATAACACGTCGCATGGTGAGTTATTACTTAGGCTGTGTTATTCGTTGGAATAACGGCGACGGCCATCCGAGGTGATCATTAACCTGATGGTGTTTTGTTGTGATTGGAGCAACTATGGGGACCTACTATCCTTTTGAGGAGGATTGGCAGGTTAATTTTGTCAGAGGTTTGATGTTAACGTGGCAGGGATTGTCGTGATTGGAACGACTTTGAGGACCTACCATCCTTTTGAAGAGGATTGGTAAGTTGATTTTGTCGAAAGTGACAGTGGGGGTCCCGCCATCCTATTGAAGAGGATTTGCGGGGGATTGTGGCTCTGGTCCTAACTATCTGAAGGTTTGACCAAGTGGGCGCTTGATACAGCCCACCTGGAATGCTAGTCCCGCCTGGTCTGGACGGTTCGCCTGTACTGGGAACCTGGCTCGAGAAGTGGAGCTCGCCTAAACTGTTAAGCTCGCCTGATCTGAGCGGTTCTCCTGTGCTGGTAACTTGGCTTAAGAAATGGAAGCGTAGGGAATAGTTTAACCTCTTATACCAGTTGGAGGATGTGAGGACCAGTTTAGACTCATGCACTCATGGGAGTTTGGGAAGAAGAACTAAGGGTAGTACTTCTTCAGATATTTGCCGTTGATGGGCATCATGATCTTATCGCCATTTGACTTGACGAGGCGATAGGCTCCGTTCGAGTAGACTGTCTCTACTACGAACGGTCCTTCCCACTTGGGCTGAAATTTACCCTTCTTCTTGGAGGTGAGAATCATTGGTCGGCGAACGGCTAGTACCAGTTCTCCTTCCTTGAAGGCTCGGCGCTTCACTTTCTTGTCGAAAGCCTTGGCCATTCGAGCTTGATAGAACTCAATGTGCTGTTGAGCTTCTAGTTGTTTGTCGTCCAGCGCTTCGAGCTCCGCGAGTCATCGTTGATGATTATCCTCGACTGTCATCCCCGTTGCTAGGGCGACGCAGAGGGATGGAATTTGAATCTCTAATGGCAATACGGCTTCACAGCCGTATACCAATGAGTAGGGCGTGTTGCCAGTCGGTGTGCGAACCGTTGTGCGATATGCCCATAAGGTTTCGCCTAGCTTTTCATTCCAATCGCGTTTGCTAGTGGAAGTTAGCTTGGTCAAAATCTTGATAATTGTTTTGTTGAAGGCCTCGGCCAAACCATTCGCCGAAGGGTTATATACCGTGGATGACAGGTTTTGTATTCGGAACTTGTCACAAAACCTGGTGAACGCATGGCTAACGAACTGTGTGCCGTTGTCATGAATAATACGCCGGGGTACGCCGTATCGGTATATGACATGGTGTTTGATGAATTTGATCACGTCATTAGTCTTGACCTCTCTTAAGGGGATGGCTTCGGCCCACTTAGAGAAGTAGTCGGTGATCGCGAGGATGAAACGATGGCCTCTCGCCGATGGCGGGGATATTGGGGTGACTATGTCCATCCCCATGCCTCGAAGGGCCATGACGCCTTCGTCGGGTGTAGTTCTTCAGGAGGTTGATGCATGTAGTTGGCGTGGATTTAGCATTCGTGGCAGCGCTTTGCGTAAGCGACTGCGTCGCTAACCATCCCAGGCCAAAAGTAGTCTATTCTCCGTAGGTGATCCCAAAGTTTGGGTCCAGGCTGATGAGCCCCGCAAGTGCCGTCATGGGCTTCGCGTAGGGCCTCCTGCGCCTTTGTCTTTGAAAGACATCGAAGCAACAAGCCATCGTATGACCTCCGATATAATGTCTTGGTGGTCGAATCATAGTAGAACCTCAAGGCACGTCGTCAGATAGACTCTCGTTCCCTTGCGTCTTTGGGCAACATGTCGTATAGAATGTAATCGATGATCGGGAGATGCCAGTCTTCCTGATCGAGCTGATCCGGGGTTTGATGGGTGGCGTTCGCTTCTGGGACATCTCTTAGTCGAAAGAGTTTTCGACTGACGACCGTGACCCGTTGGGTCGTTCCTAAAGGCTGGGCCAAGTTAGCCACTAAGGATGTAAGAGCGTCCGCATGCGTGTTCTTGGAACGGAGCACGTGCTCAATGCGGAAACTCTCGAATGACCCCACTAGTTTGATAGCCGCTTTGTGGAGCAGGATGAGATCGTCGTTCCTGACTTCGTATTCGCCAGTCATTTGCTTAACGATGAGTTGGGAGTCGCCATAAGCCTCCAGATACTTTATCCCTAACTCTTTGGCCAACTCGAACCCTATGAGTAACACGTTGTACTCAGCCATGTTGTTGGTGCTCGGTTCTGTCAAAGAAAAGGCTCGGGGTAACACATGGCCATGCGGAGAGGTGAGGACCACCCTCACTCCTGCAACAATAGAGCCGTTCATGCCTACACGAGACGCGCCGTCGAAGAACATCTGCCACACCTCTGGTGATGAAGTCACATTGGCTTCGGGGGGTTCATCTGGCAGATCTTCAAATAGGTCGGTCTTCGCCCCCAGCGGGGGACTAGCCATAAGATCTGACCGACTTTTGTGGCATGAAATGGATGTCATACTGAGATAGTAGGAGTGCCCATCTGGCCAAACGCCAATTCAACGCTGCCGGTTGTGTCATGAACACTCGGATGGGGTTCATCCGGGAAATAACGTGAATTGTCTGGCCAACCAGGTAGTGCCGCATCTTTTGGATGGCGAACACTAAGGCCAGACATTCCTTTTCGATCATTGGGTACCACTGTTCGGCGCCTTGCAAGGTTCTGCTCAGGTAGTAGATGCCTTGCTCGTGGCCCGCATCGTCGTTTTGTGCCAAAAGGGCGCCTAGAGAATGTTCCATGGCCCGTATATATATGAGGAATGGCTTCCCTGAGATTGGCGCCGCAAGGACAGGCGGGTTCAAGAGATAAGCCTTGATTTCCTCAAAGGCCTTTTGGCAAGACTCGTCCCACACGAAGGAAGTACCTTTCTTCATTAGCTTGGAGAAGGGTTGACACTTGCCCGAAAGATTTGAGATGAACCTTCGAATGTAGGCCAATCGTCCTTGAAGGCCTCTTAGCTCTTTAAGATTTCGTGGCGGTTGAAGTTCTTGAATAGCCCGCACCTTGTCTGGATCGATCCGGATTCCTTTCGTTGTGACGACGAAACCGAGGAATTTGCCGCTAGACATCCCTAAGAATGACTTAGTAGGATTCATCTTGAGTTGATGAGTCCTCATGAGTTCGAACATTGCCCTCAAGTCTTGGAGGTGGTCCTCCTTACGACGACTCTTCATGACCAGGTCATCCACGTAGCATTCGACCGTCTTCCGCAGATAATCTCGAAAGATCATGCTCATGGCACGTTGGTAGGTTGCGCCAGCGTTTTTGAGTCCGAAGGGCATAACGGCACGGGGCTGCCTTTGATTGGTATCGACGTCTCAAGTCGGGAAGCATCAACTGTTGGGATGATATGGAAAGCTCGTTCCTTAATAATTTCTTCGACAATGACACCGAAGTGTCGATCGGAGCTCTTCTGGATGAGAAGCAGAAAGATGGTGAGTCAGTTAATAGTTTTGTCAAACACTTCCACAACAAGATAATGAATTGTAAGGATCCTGTCACAGAGGAGTTCATCTTACAGACATGCCACAATAAACTTTCCATCGATGTCCTGGAAGCCTTGAAGGTCGCACTATCCAAAACTTGGAAAGAGTTAAAATTGTATGGTGAACAAGTCGAACGCTTTCTCAAAAGGAAGAAAGCTGAAAGAGGCCAACCAATGGCTAAACTACCTGCAACTGCTGTCGACATTCATCAATAGCAACCCTAGAGGCAACAAGGGACTCTTAATCCAAAGTTCCAGGAGGAGTATTCTTTTGAATATGATGAAGTTCCATCCATATTCAAGTACCTCCTCACTAACAACAAAATCAAGCTACAACCGATTACAAATCAGAAGGAAGCAAATAAGATTTTGGATCTGAAGTACTGTGCATATCATAAGAGGGTTCATCATCTCACTAAGGCTTGTATTACTCTAAAAGATAGCATTCAAGCCTTGGTTGATGTCGGTATCATGATGACAAAATAAGCCAAATGAGAATGAAATCCTCCAATAGGCATATGAGGTTAAACTGCTCTCATACTCTAATGGGTATACGAGTATAAACTATTTTCCTAAGCTCCAACGGGTATATGAGGATAAACTGCTTCCTTTATTTCCAACGGGAAATTTTTGGAGAATATTACACATAATATTCTTAAGGATAACCCGAGATCGAAGGATTATTCAAGTCTACGCCCAACGCACGTTGTCAGGTAGCCTATTCTTGTAACAATGGTGAAGTCTATGTATTCAATATTATAGCACTAAGTCTAAGAGAATTAACTCTTTTAGCATAACTTACATGCAGAATGGGCTTAGATAATCCACATGCTAGCCCGACTCAAGTGGTAGTCGGTAGAAGCTTATCAAATTCACTGACGCACCAACTTCATCAGTTGGTCTCGTGACTTAAACACCTGGGACAACATCAATTCTAGCTGAAGCCTCAATGAGGAACCTTTAAAGAATTCGCAATGGTAGCCGTATCAGCTCTAATAGCTGGTCCTACAACCAAAACTCCCATATAGTTAAGCAAATAACTAGCGGGATATAGGGGTAAGATCCGTACCTGTAGATGAACCAGCATCAACGGTTGGTCTTACAACCTCTACACTTGGGCTTGCCACGCGTTACAACACCAATCGAGCTTAAACTATGTAGACTCTAATAAATGTACGAGTATAAACTATGTTAACACCAGGCAACGCGCTACAATAAAGATCAATGTCAATCAACATAGTGATAGATTCGCCGAAATAAGGCTCAGAAAAGTTCTAAGTCAAAGGATAATCCCCGGGAGTTTAATCGTGATTCAGATATGAATTTCCGATGAAGATGATTAGTTCAGCATCAATTCAATGATGCGAGGTAATTCAGAAATCAACACACTGGTTTTCAGTTTAAGATTTCAACAATGGTCAGACGATAAACGCAGTACCAGAAGAATTTCAGACTATTCAAAAAAATACTGAATAGGATGAAAGCTAAAAAATCAAAGAATTAAAGGCTGGGCCCATCATATCCAAAGTATTCTAACCTCTTCTATAAAAGAATGAGACTGAAATACTTTGGATGGGGTATATGTAGGCGTCAAAAATTGCATATGGGTTCCCGCACGCAGGTTAAGACGAAGAGAAGACAATGAACATTATTATCCAAGTCAAAGATGATTATATTGTTGGGTCCTTTTGTTTTGATGATGATTAATAAACAATTTACAACTAATGTTATTTGTCTAGTATTTGTGTTTTGTATTTATTCTAGGCAAACAATATGTTGGAGGATGGATGGAATCGAGCATTCACGATCATATCCAATGGAAGTTGACAGAATAGTGGTTGAAGCCTACGCAATTCAAGTTGAAGATCCAAGTTCCTGCTTCATCCGTAAGTGTACCAAGATAGAGCTTCATTGAAGATCACAAGCTTGGGTATAAATAGTTTAGGTTTTATATTATGTGTGTTGGTACTTTAAGCTCAATCATATACACACATACATGTTTTGGTGTTGTATATATATAGCTATATATATACATATATGTTTTGGTTTGATAGTTTCCAATTTTTAATATAAAACAATTGAATATAATTAGAAAACATATTTTTGTTTCATACTTACATGCATATATATGATTTCATCA
>NC_033799.1:49102994-49133593 GCF_001876935.1 Asparagus officinalis
TATATATATATATACATGTTTTGGTTTTATAGTTTTCAAGTTTATACAAAAATGAATTTATGAAAATATTAAATTATTTGTTTATGGACTTAATATACATCAATTCATTAAGTCTATAAAATTATTTTACAAAAGTTTCAATATTGTGTTTATGTCAAATGACAAAAACATGTATGTTTAGTTTTCATGTTTTTGTACATATTTGAAAAATAATGAGTTTTCACTATTGAGAAGTGTAATTCCAAAAATTCTTTTTGTAACATGTTCATTTACATATTTACAATGATTTCTCAAAGTTTTACATTTTTTAGAATCTATTTACTATTTTTAAAGGCACTTCAAAAATTAGTTTTACTATTCAAATCAGACTGATACAGTGTTATCAGTCGACTGATGAATATGTTCAGTTAACTGAAAAAAGTGTCTGGAATTCAAAAAAGTTTCTGTTTTGTTTTGGTCGACTGACCAGTCGGCTGATAAGGTTCGTCAGTCGACTGATGAGCTGGAAAATGCCTCTAACGGTCAGCTCATCAATCAACTGATGAAAACCGTCAGTCGACTGATGCTGTAACGGCTAGTTTTTTCCAGCCTTATCCTGTTTTGGGTTTTTGATCTTTTTGCCTTTTTTTTCTTATGTCTTGGGATATCTATAAATACCCCTCATACCTTAGACCAAAAATTAACAAGAGGAAAGTTTTTAAACAAGTTTACAATGGTTTTAAGTTTGGTTTTAGTTTATTTCAAGAGTTTAGTTTGTGAAGACAATTTCACAAGAGCTTGAGGAAGATCATCCATTGGTGTTTGAGCATTCAACTCTTCTCCCTCTCTCTCTCTTAATCTATAGAGAAGTTTTCCTTAAACTAGATTCTAGCTATTTATTGTTTTGATTCTAATTTCCATAAGCTAGATTTCAATATTGAGTTTAATTATTTTATTGATACTCATTGTTCATACACAACCTATTGAGCTTATTGTATTTTCATTCATAGTATAATTTGGGGTTGTAGGTTTATGACATTGAGAGTGAGCTTAATTGTGTTCTCATCTACTGTAGAGAACAAATTTATATTTATGAGCTTCATTATGAGTTGTACATTGTATTACACTTGGACACCAAGAGAAGTGATTGGTGAGAGACGGGGTCGGTTCCAAGAGGAGTAGGGTCGGTAATAAAGCCTAGTGAGAGGTGGTAATTCTGAACACTTGAGGAAGGTGACACGGGCTAAGCCAATACTTAGAGGGTGTGAAGTGTAATTTCAAGTGTGTAAGTTGTAAAGTTTTCGGTGAACTAGAAAACCGATTGTTGTATTGAGCCTAATTGTGAGAATTTACTTTGTAATATACTAGTACACCAAGAGGAGTATGTGGTGAGAGACGGGCTCATCCCAAGAGGAGTGGGGTAGGTGGTAATGCCTAGAGAGAGGTTGTAATTCCTAACACATGAGGGAGACACGGGCCAGAGACCAATACTTGAGGTGGTAGTTAGTATAGTTACATTGTGAGATTGTGGATATTGATCGGTGAGCATTAAAAACTGATATTATGTGGTGTAAACGTTTTTGAGTGATCGTTGAAAACCAGGTGTGATTGTGGATTTCTCCCCAGGAGTGAGGAGCAGAGACATAGGACGGAAGGTCCGAACTCCGTGATCATATTGTGTGTTTGCATTGTTTACATTGCCCTATCACAATTATATCTTTTGTTTATCTTATTTCACCCTTGTTCATATTGCTTATCCTTGCTAATAACTTATTGCATATCTTATTTGCTAGGATAACTTGTCAATTAGTTTTAATCGGTATTAAATCAGATTAGATTAGCATAAACCCTATTCACCCCCTCTAGGGTTCTTTCCTAATAGTATTAGGGTGCTTTCAATTGGTATCAGAGCACTTTCATATCTAAGTCAAAGAAGATCACTTAATGCCAAAAGGAAGCAAAGGAACGCACGAGGCGAAGAAGCACACAAAGTGAAAGAAACGCGTGAAAATACGAAGCGAGGAAGCAACAATGAGATGTATAATGCATGGTTCGAGAAGAATTGAAATTTCCACCATGATTCACTTCGAATTCGAAAAAGCTCAAAAGATAAAAGTTGTAGGTATCTTTGCTAGATTTCCAAATCAACTTGAATCACTTTATTCTGAGGTCAGATGAGAGATTTAAAGCCAAAATACCAAAGATAGTACAAACTTTTAAGGTTGACTCTTCCTCAGTCTCAACACTATGACATCCACATGGAGGCAATCGAGTCTGAAGTCAAAAAGCTTATCGACTCGGGTTTCGTCAGGGAGGAGCAACATCCCGAATAGCTTGTCAATATTGTCCTAGTCCTTAAGAAGAACGGGAAAATCAGGATTTGTATCGACTTTAGAGACCTCAACACTGCCTGCCCAAAAGACGATTTTCCTCTTCCCATCACAGATGTTATCATCGACAATACGCGTGGATTCGAGAGAATGTCTTTTATGGACGGATTTTCTGGTTATAATCAGATAAAGATACACCCAGATGATGAAAATCATACCGTATTTAGAACACCCCTCGGTGTTTTCTGTTACACGGTTATGCCCTTCGGCTTAAAGAATGCAGGTGCCACCTATCAGAGAGCCATGTCAAAGATTTTTCAAGAGCATCTCCGGAAGACCGTCGAATGCTATGTGGACGATCTAGTCGTGAAAAGTCGAGACAAAAATGATCACATCAAGGATTTGAAGATAATGTTCGATCTGATGCAGACTCATCAATTGAAGATGAATCCTACCAAATCTTTTCTCGGAATGTCCAGCGGTAAATTCCTTGGGTTCGTCGTCACCACTAAGGGTATTCACATTGACCCAGATAAAGTGAAGGTGATTAATGAGCTACAACCCTCGAGAAACCTTAAGGAACTCAGAGGATTACAAGAACGGTTGGCTTATATCCGTCGTTTCATTTCAAACCTTTCGGAAAAATGTCAACCATTCTCCAGGCTTACAAAGAAAGGCGTATCATTTATATGGGATGACGCTTGCCAAAAAGCATTCGAAGATATTAAAGAATATCTCTCAAAACCTCCATTGCTCGTTGCACCGAAGTTGGGCAAACCGTTCTTGATTAATGTCAAGGCGACGAGCCATTCGTTAAGTATATTACTTGCACAAGACGACGATAACGGTCACAAACAAGCAGTATATTACTTGAGTCGGACCCTTGTAGGCACCGAATCTCGATATCCAATGATTGAAATAGAGTGTCTCGCCTTAGTATTCGCTATCCAAAAGATGCGACACTACTTGGTTGGGCAAACTATCTACGTCATCTCTAATGTTAACCCAGTCAGAATATTCATGACACAGCCTGCTTTCATGAATTGGCAGTTAGCGAAATGGGCTTTACTTCTGTCCCAATACGACCTACATTTTAAACAACAAAAGTCGGTCAAGGGACAAGCTATTTGTGATCTCCTGGCAGCTAACCCAACTGCGGATACCGCCGAAGTATACGACGATCTGCCAGATGAAACCCACGAAGCCAACGTAACTTCCCATCAACAGGTGTGGCGTTTGTACTTCGATGGTGCTTCTCGAGCAACTAATGTAGCAAGTGCCCCTGGATGTTCTAAGATTTCTTCCGGAGTTGGAATTGTCTTAGTTTCCCCGGGAAAACATGTGATGCCTCGACCTTACTCGCTGACTGAGCCGTGCTCGAATAACGTAGCCGAGTATAATGTGCTACTTATTGGACTCAGCTTTGCCAAAGAGCTGAGGGTCGAATACCTCAAAGCTTTCGGTGACTCTCAATTGATAGTTAAACAAGTTCAGGGAGAATATGAGGTCAGAAATTAAGATTTGATACCGTACCATAAGGTGGCCGTTGAGATGGCAAAATCATTTGAAGGATTCTTTATCGAATACATTCCACGTTTACAAAACACGTACACAGATGCGCTGGCAGCATTAGCCATGTCCCTGACGTAGCCTCCCGAAACGGAACAGTTAGTTACAGTAAGAACTCACCAACTCTTCGTGCCAATCTACGATGAAGATGACAAGGAAGAGAATATTAAAGAAGTACATTAGAACTCACCAACTCTTCGTGCCAATCTACGATGAAGATGACAAGGAAGAGAATATTAAAGAAGTACATTCAACTCAAGTTGAGTTCGAACCCCATCTACGATGAAGATGACAAGGAAGAGAATATTAAAGAAGTACATTCAACTCAAGTTGAGTTCGAACCCCGAGATTAGCGTTTTCCTATCATAGACTACATCCTGCACAGGATTTTACCAGAAGATGCGAAGGAAAGAGATTCAATCTGACGGAGAACATCAAGATTCTACTACAACACGGAAAGTCGAACACTATATCGTAGGGGGTACGATGGGTTACTACTACATTGTTTATCGACTAAAGAAGCGGAAGAAGTCCTTAAAGAGACGCACGAAGGGGTTTGCGACGCACACCAACTGGGTGCCAAACTTTATGACCGCATCAGGAGAATAGGATATTTCTGGCCCACCATGATCAAGGATGCGGCCGCATATGCCCGAAAGTGTCACGCGTGTCAAGTGCACGTGAATTATATGCACCAACCCACCGGAGCATCTGCATCCTTCGGCTACATCATGGCCTTTTGAGACTTGGGAAATGAATATTGTTGGTCTTATAAATCCTCCGTCAGTCAAAGGTGATCGATTCATTCTAGCAATTACTGATTGTTTCTCCAAATGGGCTGAAGCGATTCCACTCAAAGAAGTGAAGACGAACAACATCATTGCATTCATTAAGCACCACATTATCTACCGGTATGGTGTCCCAAGGCGAATCATACATGACAACAATCCTCAGTTTGTCAATAATGCATTCATCAGATTTTGCGAGAAGTTTAAAATTCAAGACGTCTCGTCAATAGCTTATAATCCCACAGCAAACGGATTAGCTGAAGCCTTTAACAAGACTATCATCAAGCTTCTATCAAAACTCGTGAAGACTAACAAACGAGATTGGGATGATAAACTCGGCAAAGCCCTGTGGGCTTACCGCATCACAGTTCACACGCCTACTGGTGCAACCCCGTATTCTTTGGTGTACGGGTGTGAAGCCATCCTTCCGTTGGAAATACAAATTCCATCTCTTCGAATCGCTCTCGCAACCCAGATGATGACCGAAGAACAACATCAGAAACGTCTCGAAGAACTTGAAATGCTCGATGAGAAACGCTTGGAAGCTCAACAGCACATTGAATTCTACCAAGCCAGAATTTCTCGAGCTTTCGACAAGAAGGTTCGACAACGGAGTTTTAAAGAAGGAGATTTAGTTTTAACCGAACGACGGCCTATGATCCTTAATTCCAAAAAGAAAGGCAAATTTGAACCCAAATGGGAAGGGTCGTTCGTAGTAGAGACAGTCTACTCGAGTGGCGCATACCGCCTTATTACCAAAGAAGGCGACCGACTTATGATGCTGATAAATGACAAGTTCCTAAAAAAATACTAACCTTAGTATATTCAGGATAACCAATGTATCGGGAAGTTCCCAGAAAAATATTGCATGTGGTATTCTTAGGGATAACTCAGTTGCTATGAAAGTAATGAATAAGAAATCCACACTTGAACTCCGAATGTATTCGAAGTTGAAGCGTATTTTATTGTTGATATCGAATTCACCAATTCTCATGAATTCTTTTGCTGAAGTGAGATTTGACCTTTTTGACAGATCTATCTTTCCTCGCAAAATCCCCCGCTGATCGAATCAATCGACGGTGGGCCCGCTAAAATTTCTATCCGCCAATTCATGGTAATTTTCAAAGCTTGACGTGTTAAGTCCTGATCACTTAACATCAAAATCCTTCATCGCGTGGCTAGTACAAACCAATGTTTCTACTGCTACCTGTATTCCACTCTCTTTGCTTTCAGGTCAAACCTATAAAAGTTAGGGCCAAAGCCAGATTCCCCTCTCAATTCCTTCCATGAACGAGAGGTTCACTTTCAATTTGAGCAATTAAACCTATAAAAGTTAGGATTGTCTCCAACCTCACTTAGTCAAACCTGCAGGTAGTTAGGACTAGGATCGAGTCATCCCTTTCGATAAACGAAAGACTTTCATCTTTTCATTTTCAGCCAAACCTATAAAAATTAGGGTCGAAATCGGAATTTCCCCTCAATAAATGAGGAATTCTTTTCTTAGATCAAGCAATCAATCCTATAAAAGTTAGGGTTACTTGAATCTTTCCGATTTTCGGAGTGGAGATCCCACTCCTAGTTTTATCTTTCCGGATTCTAGGGGTGGAGATCCCACCTCGAATCTCCTTTCCAACTGAAGATAGAATATAAAATTTTTCCTCTTCAGTGTTGGGAGATAGAATATAAAATTCTTCCTCTTCCATTTTTTTTGATTCGTCTTTATCCTAAACAATACCTAGGGACAGAATATAAAATTCTTCCTCTCCAGCATCGGGTTTGTCTTTACCCTAAGAAAAGACACAATTCTCAACTTCCAATCTGTGCACTTCATGCACGGGGTATTTTATCTCGACTCTTAAATAGGGATAAACCTACGCCTAACACGCGTTGCCGGTTTAGTCTTTCGCCGAGTGAAAAAGACACCAGAATCTAAGTCTGGGAACTTTTATCCCGAATTCTAAGTAGGGATGAGTCAGCGCCTAATACGCGTTGCTGGGTGCCATGTTCCCGTAAGAAATGGTGAAGTCTATGTATTCAAAATCATAACACCAAGTCTAGGAGAATTAACTTTCTTAGCACAACGTTACATGTAAAACGGGTTTTAATAATTCATATGCTAGCCTGATTCAAACGGTAATCGGTAAAGGCACATCAAATCCGTTAAAGACTGGGGGTTTGCCAAAAATCCTAAGTCTGCGCCTAACACGCGTTACCGGATGTCATATTTCCGTAAGAAATGGTGAAGTCTATGTATTCAAAATCATAGCATTAAGTCTAAGTGAATTAATTCTCTTAGCACAACATTACATGCGGAACAGACCAAAACAATCTGCATGCTAGCCCGACTCAAACGGTAATCGGTAAAGGCTCATCAAACCCGTTGAAGGCTGAGGGTTTGCCAAAAATCCTATAAATATTATGGTTGATTATTCCAAACAGAATAAGACATCATAATAAAAGAGGTATAATGAACAAAAAAAAAATCTTCTATTAATAAAAATTGAGTTTGTAGGTACAAAAGTCACAATCAATCTATATGAAGCTTATGGCTAAGAACTTGTTGCTCTAACTTAGACAACTCTACAGTATACGATAATAAGCATCAGATTTTCTCCAGTAAAGACCGATTCAACCTTTCTACCACCCCATTTTGCTGCGGTGTATGACTAACCGTGAAGTGTCTCTCTATGCCCTCGTCTCGATATAGCTACAGAAAGGGGTCAGAAGTTTACTCACCACCGTTGTCGGATCGTAACGTCTTAATCTTTCTCCCAGTCTGCTAAAGGAAGCAAGTTCAGCCTTGACAGAGGCTAACTCTTTTGCCCGTTCCGCCCAAACCTATTCTTCCATTTCCTTTAGGATTTCAGCCTCAGAAAATGCATCAGCGTCTTCCGCTTCTTGGCGCATCACTTGTAGGGTTTGCTTTTCCCTCTCAATGGCATCACGAACGTTTGTAATCTCAAGTCGTAGACCCTCTAGGGTTGACTCTTCCTCAGCAAGTTGAGCTTTTAGTTGAGTGAAGAAAGGAGCAAAAGCATCAATCTCAGCCAACGCTAGGCATTGGTGATTTAACAAGTACATGATATTAGAAGTAGAAGAATCAATCTCAGCCTGCAATAGACGTCGCCGAGTAAGCAAATGTTTGAGGATAAACTCTTGCTCCGATATACTCCTCTCATGCTCTTCGCTCTCATGCATCTTCTTAGTCAGGACTTGGGACATAAGGTGCTCCACCTCTTTAGTCCCGTTAGAAGACATTAGCACCTCCAGACGATGTACGGCCTCCAAACAAATAAGTTTCTATTCGCAACGCTTGGCTAATTGATCATTGCCTGTACGTTGAATTACCTTTAGACTATCTGCTATGTAGGCGTCAAACGCCATGAAGGTCCCTCATCCAACACTAACAATGGAGATTGCTTGTTTCATAGCATTCTCCAACCGGTTGGATGAGACCTTGCATAAAGCCTGAGTCCGAAAAAATAAATTCCTGATGAGGGACGACCATAGCAATAGGCTAGATCTGGGGGACTAATCTTTCATCACCAATAGACGGCCTCCATCCACTCCCTGCACCTGTTGAGTCCAAAAAACTATGTTTTGGATGAATATGTGAAGAGATTTGCGAAGCAAACTCCGAAAGAGATCTTTTCCTTTTCCTTACCTTCAGAAATGTTGGCAAGTCTCCTCATGCGAGCGTTCGCTTCATAGTGATCCTCTTCTTTGACAGTGAAGGGCCTATTTCTAGATGATTGCTCTAGAACTGCTAAAGAAAATAAAAGCGGGAATTAATAGCTAAATCAAGTTACTAATACAAGTCCAATGGACTGATCTAAAACGCATGGTTCAAGAACCGCGTAATCAATCTGAAACACAAAAGGTAAGACCTGTGTTACCAATCTTAAACGCAAAAGTTGAAACCTACATTTTTATTCTAAAATGCAGAGACCAACTCTTAGTTTCACAAACAATGCAGAGTTCTATTCCTGTGTTTCATTCAAAAGAAGACGAACCATCTTCATTATCGTCCTTGATGAAGAACTCATCTAGGGTTAAAGAAATTTGTCGTGGCAAGTTATGTGAGTCATGGCTTACCAGAGTAAGTGGATTCATACAACGACAACACAACTATGGTGCCAGAAGCACTGCCTGCTCCCGTTATTGATGAAGTTGAAGAAGTCGATTCAGCCTGGTTCAGGCGAGATCTTGTTCCTCTTGAAGCCATTACAAAAAGCTAATAGAGAAGAAGAAAAGTTAAGTAACTCTTAAAAGATAATCCCAATGGGTATATTTATAACAGTAATCAAGTTGTTAAAGAGGCGTGAGATTCTAGGATAGAGTCCCAATGACTTAGAACGTGTTCCAAGCGTTAAAGGATAAAGATGTTAGCCTTCCTGAATGCAGGTCTAGCGGCTGCATTTCAATCTTTCAAACGTAGAGCTCAACCTTGCATTTTTAAATTCTAAACAAGGAGTAAGACCCACAAACACAGAAGTCAAACCCTACATAGAAATTTTCTGAGATTATTCTAAATAATAGTCAAGAGAATTTCTAACTCAACATGATGACTATAGCATCTCAAGAATCCAAACACAGCGAAGAAGGAGAAATGAGAAGCAGCAAATAGCAGTAGTTCATTATAGGCAGATGATAAATATTTTGAGGAATAATGTAAAGGTATTACAAAACCAAAAAAATAATATTAAGTGTTGTTGTAGCTTAAAATAAAGAGAAGCTTGAAAGACGAGCTTCGGTTTTAGATATGCTTTTCGCATGCTCCGCTAGCACTTCTTCTTCAACTTTCTTCCGGAGTTGATCATCAGTGAGTGTATGGTGTAAATTTGATTTCCCGAAAACAGGGAGTGTTCGTTTGTATTAATAAGAAAGCTTATTACAAACTAATAATCAAATGGTTACAACAGAAGTAGAGGGAATGCCCTCTTTGTTTTGTGTGGGGACTTTAGGTGGCTATAGGACGCTTCGCTTGATGCTCGTGTCGAGTCTGCTTCCCTTGGACCGTTCGATCGAGGTTGCTGGAGAGCTTCAGTTCGTAGTAGAAGCTCAACTCGAGGGAGTTCGGGTCTGCTTAGTTCGCCGGCGATCGGAGCTCGGAACTAAACAGTGATGCTGCAATGCAAAGATTATGCAGAGAGCTTGGTCTAAACTCTTTTCTCTAAGTTTGCGACCTCTCCTCCAGTGTGCTGGAAGGGGCTTTTAAATGAAAGAGGGACAGCTTGACTCATCCTTGAATTATGGGACGTGACCATATCTTCTTCAGAGACGTCTAGCTGCTCCTCGGTACCATGAATGGTCATTCGAGGGATTGTGCTTTATGTCCTGTCACCTAAAATGGGAAAGCCCATCCTTGTATATGAGGCAACGGCCGTCTGCTATCCGAGTGGACTTGACCAGCATTAATGAATCGCATTTATGAGTTCGCGGATCGATGAGGTGTCTGTCCGATCACTCGTACTGTGCGTGACCGCCCGGCGTGCTTTGAGCACGGTGCTTTCTCCTTTCCGGTCAGGAGAGGCGGCGAAGTAGGTGCACAGTACTCGAGTGGGCTTGAGGTTTACAGGCGGATTCGTCTTTGGACTCGGGCAGGCGAGTTGCGTGAAAGGCGAACTTCCGCTGTGCAGGCGAGTCGATTATTCAGGCGAATCTTGAACCGAGCACATTTGACGGTTATGCGGTTTAGGCAGGCGACTTCTTGTGGGCGAATTTCCTGTAGGCTCATCATAGGTATTTTTTTTTTACCGTCTACAAGACCCCCTTCAAAGTTTTCAGACCTAAACTGGCTTGCGTGTGGTCTGGAATACTTTGAATGAAGAAATTCTTGGCGAAGCGAGCGCATTTGGTTTCTTTTAGGATTTTTAGCAAACCCTCAGCTATTAACGGGTTTGATGTGCCTTTACCGATTACCGTTTGATTCGGGCTAGCCATACTATTCCCCTCAGTATGATGAGTTGCCGAACAGTTTCTCTTAGGCTTAATGCTAAGATTTCTGCTCTAACCCTTAGCCGTCTGAGGCGTTGGTTTAACCGTTTAAGCGAGGTCAATCTACGGGCTTCATTCGTAATTTTACCTTTGAGGGCGAATGAATCGTCAAGGCGAAATTAGTCTTTGGGAGGCAAATTTCGCGCGACTCGTGGGGTCAGGCCAAGTATTTGTAGGCGGAATCCCTCCCTTTTGAGGCGGAACCGGTGCCCAGATCTGACGGGAGATGAGCCACGTGTCTGCTGATAGGGCTTCGTGCTTTCCAGCTAAGGCGGCGCGGTCTCATCGGGTCGTGGCGATCGTGACTTGACAACATGATTTTCGTGTGTTTCGCCCCACGACGCATCGTGGCCGTGGTTTTCGAACTCAACCGTTGGATGTAACCCCCAATCTCCGTTCTTTCGATATACCGAGGGTGATCTGGGCCGTCGAATTTGATCGTGGTCACGTCTTCTGTCCGTTAGGGTTTTCACCTTTCGAGGGCAGTCGTGGCCACGTGGACAACTCCGCCCTTCTAAACCAGCCATTTTCCTCTTTTGGGACGATCAGCTGTCGAACCATTCCCCTTTGGCGGTTGAAACTCTGTGGGAGTTACTCTGCCACTACCACATTTGCCTGAGTACCTTAGGGGCCTCGGATCACAAAGGGAAGAAGAAGAAGACCCCGGGGATCAGCCACAAGAATTGGAGTACCTTAGGGGCCTCGGATCACAAAGGGAAGAAGAAGAAGACCCCGGGGATCAGCCACAAGAATTGCGCTGATTATCTGTTCCCAGGGAACGATGTCAAGGGGAAGCCCGCTCTCCCGTTAGGCGCGTGCCACCAGCCCGAAGTGGAGGCGAGGACAGCTAAAGAAGGAAGCACCATGACTCTTGACCGCGACGAGGGCGGCCGGTGCTCTGGAGTCGCGCCCAGGTACGTCGATGGGTTCGCTGGATGACCTCTTGTGGGTCTTAGGTGTCGGATTTAGGGAGATGAGTGTTGTTCACTATGCTTGGTAGCCTCCCCAATTTGGGGCAAGGTTTGCCCTATTTGCCCTTAGGGGATGATTACTGTCTCCGCGGGCGAATCCTTCAGCGGGAAAGAGGCGAACTCCCTGGGAAGTCTTATTCCCTTGTATCGGCGACGATAGCGTGCATTCATCGAGGGCTCCGTACTCTGACGGCCTAATTCTGCCGCGTGTCGGTCCTCGATGAATGGGAAGGAGTAGTTACCAAAACTCCCAATCCTAGGGTGGGGCTACCGTACACCTACTTGATGGCGTGGTTCGTATACCACTGCGAATGTTTGATGAGCGCCCCGGCGATGTCTCAGGGCGATAAGTTCATCCCCTTCGTCCAGCGCCTGGAGCGGTGTTCCTGGAAATGCAAGGACATCCCTGATGCAAGGAAGACGCTCTCCCACTTTGGGCATTACAATTTTCGCCGCTTTTTTCCTTATTTCAGCGGGGGCGGATATGAAGAATATCTCAGGGATGCGCCGACGGCGGATCACTACATAGTCCTCCCTCGTGGTGCTTTTCGCCGGTTGGTGAACATTCGGCCGGGTTATCACATTCTGAGAATGGGCTCCACATGCTATCTCGAGCCATACATCCCCTACAGGTTTGCCCGCCAGTTTGGGTACGATCAATTGTATGTGGGCAACGCCAATCCCTACCTGCGCTTTGAAGGAGGACTGGTGGATGGCGCTCGGGGATGGTTCTGGACTTATGCTGGTGGCACCCAGGCTCATTTTGAGTTACCTGCGAGGGATCGTGATTTACATCACACGCTCCTATATTGCCACTGGTATCAGGGTGCTAGTGCTAATCCCGCTAATTTCTGGTTCCAGAACTCATGCCTGGCGGAACGTGATCGTCCTGTCAGGGGCTCTCTCCGTTCTTCGAGGCGAAGGGGCCATCAAACTGCTAGGGAGTTGTTCTCGGCGGATCCAGTTGAGGACATCGAGGGTTTTAACGCTGGCTTGGACGAATCCGAGGTTCCCGAGGTTCGAGTTCCTTCCCCCAGTCCTTCGCCGGATGCCCCTGGTGAACCAAGAGAATCCGGGCGCCCAAGACCAGTCGAGAGTCCGACCATTGGACAAATGGGGGCGCCGCTTCTGTCTCCGAGTGGCTCTCTTCTCTCGAAGCGTCAGCGGGAGGCAGCGGCCGAGAGTTCCCGAGTGGGGGCGGCTAAGAAGGCCCGTGGTGAAGAGACAGCAGAGACCGTCCGAGCGGCGGAAGGCCGGGATAATGCTTCCCAGGTAAGCATTCCTGGAGCAGCGATGTCTGGATCTGGAGCTGCGCTGCCTGCCTCTTCTGCTGCATTGGGGGCAGCTCTGGCGACTTCGGAGGACGCTCCTTCGCAAACTGGCGTGAGGCCACAGACAGGAGTCCCAGCGGCTTCTGCGTCCGCATCAGGAGGTAATCTTTGCAACAGTGTCTTTGATCGCAACGTTGATCTCATACCTTTTGACATTGGCATCGGACCTATGCAGGTGCGATTGAGAAAGTGATCTCCATCCCTTCTGACGAAGAAGAGGAGGTTGGAGATGAGGAGAGGCCCACCGGCTCAGGTAAGCGTGTGTTTTAGCATTACTCCTCCTCCCGTACCCGACCGTTAGTAGGGTACCTTTCGAGGGGTCTCTGTTAACCCCTTTTCGTGTATTTGTAGCTGATCCCGCCCGTGAAGTCGCAGGTAAAGAGGATCATCATTCTTGGGCGAATCGCTCATCTGGGGAGTCGGGCGAATCTGAGGAGGATGACAATGTCTCGGTTCATGAGGCATTGTCCAGCGAGGAAGAGGATTTGGCTCCTGGGGACGCGTCTGGCCAAACAGGGGGATCTCCTGCTCCTGTGGAAGTGTCGGCTGGGGATCGCTCATCGGCGCGAGAGTCTCCGCTTCAACGGGAGGCTCCTACTCCAAGATCACCGACTATGTTCTGGCCGAAAATGCTGACCTCAAGGGCACAGAGTTGTATGTGGCCATCGAAGCCACTTGGCACGGTCTGCGGATCAACGCTTCTCAGTTCCATAGTATCCTAGAACTGTATTGTGCGTAAAGCGATACATTTTTCACCCCCAATGGTGAGCTTGGTATCACCCCCCACGAGATGTACGACGTGTCGGGGCTGCCTTTGGGAAACTTTCCTTATGAGGAGTACGTCCCCGATCAAGATGAGATCGATCAGCTGTCGAACCATTCCCCTTTGGCGAGTCGGAGCAGGTCAAAGCCGAGGATGCACGGGTGGCCCGCGAGGAAGAAACGGTCGATAGCCAGTTCCCCCGACTCTCCTTCGAAATAGAGAGGCTGAAACAGGTTGTGGCCAAAGCACAGGCTTCCCTGGTCATTCAAGAGAAGGCTCGTGATCTCGTGGCAAAAGAGTTGGAGGGCATTAAGTCTCGCCGGCGATTGACCACTGGCTCTGTTGCGGAGAAAGATCGAGCTCTCAAGGATGTCAGAGAGGCTATTCAGGATTTGATCTCATGCACAGAGGAAGATATTCGTCGTGAGGTCCTAAAGAGGCTTGAGCTTCGCCATGCTGAAGAAATTCGTGAGGCGGAACTGAGACTGAAATCCCTGTAATTCGCCTTTAATTCTCCACTTGTAATAGGACTTCTTTTTCATGAATGAAATTATCCCTTTTGTTTTTGGTCTATTGTCATTTATGTGTGTGATCCATTTTTGCAATCATGTATTAGTCAGAACTTGACTGTAAGAGAACCTCATATGCAGAGGAATTCTTGTCAGCGAGTTTCTGCTGCAAGATTATCTCATCTGCAGGCGGATTTTGTCCGCAGGCGGATTTTGTCCGCAGGCGGATTTTGTCCGCAGGCGGATTTGCAGATGTCTTGACGGCGAATCTGGTCCCGACTGGGTTCCGCTTTCAGTGGGCCGCGTGTCAATCCACGTGTACGCTAGTTAAGGAGACGTGGGCTAGCCGTTTCGCATTAAATGCGACGTAGTGGGCCTCTTCGTCTCTCGCGCTCGATTCGAGCCGTTGTTGCAGATCGTGGTCACGAACCGTCAGATCTCGTCCGTCCAGGTAAGATCCGATCTGTTTTGGCCTCACCCTTTAACTGTTCTAGCCCTGAACGGTCTAATCGAGTCTTGGGTAACCGACCAGGGTATTTAACGCCCTTATCCTCCGTTAAGAGGATCTACAGGCTTTTCATCGTCTTCCCACAGGGTAAACTCAAATTTTGCCTCCCTTACACCTCTGATGGCGCCGAAGGTGAAGAGGGTCGTTTCCAGGAAAAGGAAAGAGCCATCTTCTTCAGGTGCTGCTGAGGCCACCGCGGCTGAAGGTATCTTCTTGCTTCGACTTTCGCGTGAGTTGAGTGGGTATTCTTCCCTTGACTCCTCTCTATGTCGTTGTTGTGTTTTACAGATCGAGGGGAAACGCCGGCTGCAGAGAAGCATGAGGCTGAGCCCATCTTGATTTCGGATGACGAATCCGAAGGTCCGAGAACTCCGCCGCTTCAGATCCCGCTCCCCAGCCAGGAGCTGAGCCCTGCCTCGAGATCCCGCCCATCGTGGCGCTCGCTCCAGGCCAAGAGCCTGCTCCCTCCGAGTCCTTGTCCTGGCAGGTTCGCATCGAAGAGTTCGAGAGCACTGTGAGGCAGGCGATTTCCCTTGTCAAGCTCGGCATGGGCAGTTTCGACAGCTTCAGGCAGTCCCTCTATGATCGCGTGGCTGATTTACGGCGATCGGGTGAAAATCATCTTGCCACCCGTTGCGTGCGTGAACTTCGTCTCTTGGAGCCGCACATGATAGAGTTAGAGACCTTGCTACGGGAAGGTTCGGAAGCCAACATGGAGTCTTGCCTGGCTCATGTCCGGCGTCAGGACGCCCTGGAGCAGGAGACCCGCTCTAAAGAAATAGCGGATTTGGAGTCTGTCACCAACTTCTGGGTCGGTCAACAACATTTGCTAGAAGAGCAAATTATTGACCTCAACCGCACCATGGCTCGCCTGAGGGCCGAATTAGGACAGGCGGAGGCGAAGTGGAAGGGGCTCCAGTCTGACGTTATAAAGGTCAGTAAGAATGCTGAGGCGGAAACTCGACGCCTGCAAGCCTTGCGCCAGGCGCGAGCCGCGAAGACCAGATTCGGAAGGCTGCTGAAGACAAAGCTCGGGAGGACCACGCGAGCCGGGTGGAGGCAGTCAAAGAACAGATCTCCACTTTTAGCGTATTCGACTGAGACCTTTGTTTTATGATTTGTGTTAAGACATTTTGTTTATGACTTGTTTGTTTATTAAGTCATAACTTTGTTCAAATGTATTGTCTTAAAACACTGGGTGCATGTTTTGTTTCTTTGAACGTAACATTATGACTTTCGCAATTGCAAAAACCATAACTTTGTTCAAATGTACTGTCTTAAAGCATCAATGAGGTTTGTGCCCGCTCATTGTGCGTATACCCTTTGGATACGTCGCTTTCCAGTGTTTTGCCCTGTAATTGCAGACGATCTCGTGTTGTGGGCGAAGTCCTTTGTGCGACGGCGAGTCTACTTTTCGAAGCCAAACTCTGCTCCGATGAGTTTATGCTATAGGCGAAACCAGGGCGATGGCGAGTTCGCTAAGATGGTGAAACTCGTCTCCTGACGAATTCGAATTGCTGGTGAAACTCAATTGATTGACGAGTTTGTTTCCAGGCGAGACTTGATCGCGGCGAGTTTCGCTTGGAAGCTAATCTCAACTGTTGGCGATTTCAAGTAGATGACAAAGCTCATTTGCTGGTGAGTTTTGCTTGGCAACGGAACTCAATGGCTGGCGAGTTTATGCTGCGGGCGAAGCCCGTATGATAATGGGCTTGTGTTGGAAACCCGACTCGATTTTCCCGGCGAGTTTGAACTGTAGGCGAAACTTGAGTAGTCAGTGAGTTTGTCCAACATCGGAGATCCAACCGCGGGCGAAACTCACGCCACGTGTCGGTCGGCGGGCCCAAGTGCTTGCCAGCCAAGACTCTGCAGGCGCATTAATGCTTATTTATGGTGAAGCGACCGGTCGCTTCGCCTCTCGTGCCCAATCCGATCTGTCGGTTTGGGGTCTCGAGAGTAGCCTTTAATGGCGTCGAGTTCGAAGCGTCGCAGGGCGTTCGGACCGCTCGATCGCTTGGGGTGATGAATCCCAGCCGTTGGATTTCTCGGCATATATATCCGCAAGCGCCCCTCTTTAGCAGAGTTCTTCCTGCTTCAAAAAAAAATCTGCTAAGAAAACCGCTGCAGCGAATTCTTCTGCTCCATGGCCTCTGCTTCCGATCACAGTGACTCGGAGGGTGTCGGCTCTTCCGCCACCGTCGTCGACGTTGGCGCTCCGGCTGCCGTCCCTGCGATTCCGGACCCCGTGGCTCACCCCGCTTTCGTGCCCCTCCAGGAGTTGGTGGGTTTGGTGCACGGGATCGCCATCTCGGTCAGCAGCAGAGTTCTTACTGCTTCGAGAAGAATTCGCCAGAAGGAGATTGCCGCAGAGAACTTCTCCTCCTCCATGGCCTCTGCTTCTGACCACAGCGACGCTGAGGGCGTCGGCTCCTCCACCACCGTTGTCGACATCGGCGCTCCGGCTGCCCCCCCTTCGAGCTTGGTCCTGGGACCTTCTATTCCGGATCCTTTGGCCCACCCTGCTTTCGTGCCGCTACAGCATTTGGTGGGTTTGGTGCACGGGATTGCCCTCTCGGTTAGCGTGGGCGACGAGCGATACTACGATGCGCTTCCTCATGTGAAAGCGGGCTTGGAGGCGGTTCGCCGCGCTGGTGATGCCTCGCTCACACGGCGATGTGAGCAGGAGCTTGAGCGCGTGGAGGGGCGGATGTATCGCCTCGAGGAACTGGCCTACGAGGACTCCTCCGACATGCCCCCGCCCCCCTCTCTGCGCTTTCTGCTCGAGCGCGAAGAGCGAGCGAAGCAGATCCAGGCGAAGGAGGCCGAGCTCCGACGTCTGCGGAAGCGGCACCGGGCCGTCTTGGACCGGATGGACGCCTATCTGGACAAAGCCTTCTTTGAGGACGCTGGTTCTCTTCGCGGCGAGGCGAAGCTGCTGGAGCGCGAGCACGAGGCTAGGAGACTCGGCGAGGCTGCCAGGGAGGTGGAGAAGGCACTTCAGCTTCTTCACCAGGAGGAAGAGTCCAGTAAGGCGGATTTGGCCAAGCGGCAACAGAGGGGGAAGGAGGAGGCGAGGATCCAACGTGCGGCGGAGCGCGCGAAGATCAAAGCTAAGATCGGCTCGTTCAGCCTGCTGAAGTTTTTGTAATGCCTTGTTCGAGTCTTTCCTTCTGTCCTCTTGAAACCCCCTTTTTTTTGTAATTTTGTAATTTGATGCCGGTTGTACGGCAACCTTGAACTCTGTATGCGCAACTTTGGCCTGTAATGGCTTCATGTTTTGATCATTTTCCGCCTTGCATGCACTATTTCATTCTTTTTGTAGTGGATGCTTTTGGTTTCTGTTTATTCTGCTCGCACAGTTTTTTCTTTTTTCTCTCTTTGTCTGCGTTTTTTTTTTTGCTTCTGTATTGAACTTGACGAGCCTCTGACTGTCCCGTTTAGGACTTAGTCACTTTAGGCTCTTGTTTTGCCTTCTGTTGCTCACAGCGTGGGATCGGATTAACTCCGATCTTCGTGTTGTAGCTCCAATGGGATCGAGAGAGTAACCCTTGGCTTGCAGCAAAGAACAAACGTTTGTCTTCGCGGCCAACTGAAGAACTCGACTTCGACTCGCCTTTCAGCGAGTTGTTGTCTGGGGAACCGACAGACAGGTTGTCTGTCGAACCGCCTTCGACAATTGTCGTCATTTGGGAATGTGACAATTGATTGTGGTAGGAGTCATCGCCTGGGAGACTCTACCCATCAGTTATCCTAACGTTCAGGGACGTAGGAGTGTGACTATTGACAGAAGTAATAGCACGTCGCATGGTAGGCCATTGTTCAGGCTATGCTATTCGTAAGAATAACGGCGCCAATCATCAGAGGTGATCATTAACTTGATGAGGTCTTGTCGCGATTGGAGCGACTATGGGGACCTACCATTCTTCGGAAGAGGATTGGTAAGTAGATTGTGTCAGAGGTTTAATGTTAACGTGACAGGGGATGTCGTGATTGGAACGACTTTGAGGACCCACCCTCCCTTAGAAGAGGATTGGTAAGTAGATTGTGTCAGAGGTTTAATGTTAACGTGACAGGGAATGTCGTGATTGGAACGACTTTAGTGGATCCGCCATCTCATTGGAGAAGATAGGCAAATTGGTTTGTGTTTGTCGTGATATGAACGACTTTAGTAGATCCGCCATCTCATTAGAGAAGATAGGCGAATTGAATGGGTTTGTCGTGATATGAACGACTTTAGTGGATCCGCCATCTCATTGGAGAAGATAGGCGGATTGAGTTCCGTGAGAGGCTTTTGCCAGAGCGGGTAAAGTAGGAACAGTTTAGCCTCGTGTACCAGTTGGAGGGTGTGAGGGCCAGTTTAAACTCTTGCACTCGTGGGAGTTTGTGAAGGAGCACTATGGGTAGTACTTCTTCAGATACTTGCCGTTGATAGGCATCATGATCTTATCACCGTTCGGTTTGACGAGGCAATAAGCGCCGTTCGAGTAGACTGTCTCTACCATGAATGGTCCTTCCCATTTGGACTGGAATTTCCCCTTCTTCTTGGAAGTGAGGATCATTGGTCGGCGAACGGAGAGCACGAACTCTCCCTCTTTGAAGGCTCGGCGCTTGACTTTCTTGTCGAAGCTCTTGGCCATTCGAGCTTGATAGAACTCAATGTGCTGCTGGGCTTCTAGTCGTTTGTCATCCAGCGCCTCGAGCTCTGCGAGTCGTAGGTGGTGATTTTCCTCAGTCGTCATCCCTGTTGCTAGGGCGACGCGGAGGGATGGAATCTGAATCTCTAATGGCAATACAGCTTCACAGCCGTATACCAACGAGTAGGGTGTGGTGCCAGTCGGTGTGCGAACCGTCGTGCGATATGCCCACAGGCTTTCGCCTAGCTTTTCAGCTAGCGGAAGTCAGCTTGGTCAAGATCTTGATGATCGTTTTGTTGAAAGCTTCGGCCAGACCATTCGCTGAAGGGTTGTAGGCCGTGGACGAGAGGTTCTGTATTCGGAATTTGTCACAGAACCTGGTGAAGGCGTGGCTAACGAATTACGTGCCGTTGTCATGAATGATACGCCGGGGTACGCCGTATCGGTATATGACATGGTGCTTGATGAATTTGATCACGTCGCTAGTCTTGACTTCTCTTAAGGGGATGGCTTCGGCCCACTTAGAGAAGTAATCGGTGATCGCGAGGATGAAGCGATGGCCTTTCGCTGATGGTGGAGAAATTGGCCCAACTATGTCCATCCCTCATGCCTCGAAAGGCCAAGACGCCCTTGTCGGATGTAGGTCCTCCGTAGGCTGGTGTATGTAGTTGGCGTGGATTTGGCATTCGTAACATTGTTTTGCGTAAGCGACTGCGTCAGTAACCATCCCAGGCCAGAAGTAGCCCATCCTCCGTAAGCGATCCCAAAGTTTGGGTCCGGGCTGATGAGCTCCGCACACGCCGTCATGTGCTTCGCGTACGGCTTCTTGCGCCTCCGCTTTTGAAAGACAGCGAAGCAATAAGCCATCGTATGACCTCCGATACAACGTTTTAGTGGTTGAATCGTAGTAGAATCGCGAGACACGTCGTCGGATAGACTCTCGTTCCTTCGCGTCTTCAGGCAATATGTCGTATAAGACATAGTCGATGATCGGTAGACGCCAGTCTTCTTGATTAGGCTGATCTGGCGTTTGATGAGTGGCGTTCGCCTCCGGGACGTCTCTGGGTCGAAAAAGTTTTCGGCTGGCGACTGTGACCCTTTGGGTCGTTCCCAAAGACTGGGCCAAATTGGTTGCCAAGGATGCAAGGGCATCCGCGTGGGTGTTCCTTGAGCGGAGCACGTGCTAAATACGGAAACTCTCGAATAACTCCACTAGTCTGACAGCCGCTTTGTGGAGTGGAATGAGATCGTCGTTCCTGACTTCATACTCGCCAGTCATTTGTTTGACGATGAGTTGGGAATCGCCGTAAGCCTCCAGGTGCTTGATCCCTAATTCTTTGGCCAACTCGAGCCCGATGAGCAACGCGTTGTACTCGGCTACGTTGTTGGTGCACGGTTCTGTCGGGGAAAAGGCTCGGGGTAACACGTGGCCATGCGGAGAAGTGAGGACCACCCCCACTCCTGCAGCGATAGAGCCGCTTGCACCTGCACGAGACGTGCCATCGAAGTACATCTGCCACACCTCTGGTGAGGAAGTCACATTGGCTTCGGGAGGTTCATCTGGCAGATCTTCAAATAGATCGGTCTTCACCCCCAGCGGGTGACTAGCCATGAGATCGCAGATAGCTTGTCCCTTGACTGATTTCTGCGGCATGAAATAGATGTTGTATTGGGAGAGCAGAAGTGCCCACCTGGCCAGGCGCCAGTTTAACGCTGTAGGTTGTGTCATGAAGACCCGAATGGGATTCATCCGGGAGATGACATGGATGGTTTGGCCAACCAAGTAGTGCCGTATCTTTTGGATAGCGAACACTAAGGCTAGGCATTCCTTCTCGACCATCGGGTACCGTTGTTCGGCGCCCTGCAAGGTTCTGCTCAGGTAGTGGATGCCTTGTTCGTGGCCTGCATCGTCGTTTTGAGCCAAGAGGGCACCTAGAGAGTGTTCCATAGCCCGTATGTATATGAGGAATGGCCTCCCTGAGATTGGCGCCGCAAGGACAGGCGGATTTGAGAGATAAGCTTTGATCTCTTCAAAGGCCCTTTGGCAAGGCTCGTCCCAGACAAAGGAAGTACCTTTCTTCATCAGCTTAGAGAAGGGTTGGCACTTGCCCGAGAGATTCGAGATGAATCTTCGGATATAAGCCAGTCGTCCTTGGAGGCCTCTTAGCTCTTTAAGATTTTGGGGTGGCTGGAGCTCTTGAATGGCTCGTACCTTGTCTGGATCAATCCGGATCCCTTTCGTCATGACGACGAAACCGAGGAATTTACCGCTAGACATCCCTAAGAATGACTTAGTAGGATTCATCTTGAGCTGACGAGTCCTCATGAGTTCGAACATCGCCTTCAAGTCTTGGAGGTGATCCTCCTTGCGGCGACTCTTCACGACCAAGTCGTCTACATAGCATTCGACCGTCTTTCGCAGATGATCTCGAAAGATCATGCTCATGGCGCGTTGGTAGGTTGCGCCGGCGTTCTTGAGCCCGAAAGGCATGACGGTATAGCAATACACCCCCATGGGAGTTCTGAATGCAGTGTGCTTCTCGTCCTCGGGGTGCATTTTGATTTGGTTGTACCCCGAGAAGCCGTCCATGAAGGACATCCTCTCGAATCCGCACGTATTGTCAATGATGACATCCGTGATGGGCAGAGGGAATTCGTCTTTAGGGCATGCGGCGTTGAGGTTCCTAAAGTCGATGCAGATGCGGATCTTGCCGTTCTTCTTCAAGACTGGAACAATATTCGCCACCCAGTCGGGGTGTTGCTCCTCTCTGATGAAGCCGGATTTGATCAGCTTCTTTACTTCAGATTCGATCGCCTCCATGACTTGGGGGCAAAACCGCCTCTGCTGTTGTTTGATTGGCTTGGCGTCAGGGCTGATGTTGAGATGATGCGTGGCGACCCGCGGATCCAAGCCAGGCATGTCCTCGTAATTCCAGGCGAAGACGTCAATGTATTCCCGTATGAGGGCGATGAGATCCTCTTTTTCCTGAGGAGGCAGACTGCCGCTGATGAATATGGGTTTGGGATTCGCCTCAGTACCCATGTTCACCTGGAGGACTTCATCTTCAGTTGGTGGTTCGCGCTGTTCGAAGCGACTGTTCCACTGGGCGCTAACATGGCGATCCCATGTCTCGTCGTAAAGTGGAAGTTGTTCGTCCTCCGCCATTCCGGCGGGGTCTACTGTGGCCATGTTGACTGTAAGGCCATCGAACAGATCCCTTACGCTGACGTCGGAGTCCCAGGCCGAGGTTGTTGACGACTGATCCCCTGAACACGCGTAATCGGAATTAAAAACACAAATCTGAGGAGGAGGAGGAGTAGCCTAAGCCTCTCCGGGTCCTGTTGAAGTAATTTGAGGGCTTTCCTTTGGGGACGTAGGCGGGTTTGATGACCGTCTTACGTCCTCGGCCGTAATTCAGGTCCTCCAAGCGAGTAAGGTCATACCCCATATCGCTCATCATGCGTTTCGCCACCCGACTGTATTGCGAAAACTGGGGTGCTGGGTCTTCGTCCTCAAATTCATCCCACAGCGTGCGTAGGGGATGATCGATTCGACCGAAGATGATGTCTTTTCGATACCTATTCCGTGCGGGCACGACGAACACAACTTGCGATGACTCGATCGGCCGCGTTTTGGAGACGTATGACGAACATACTGGCAAGTGTAGAGAAGACTCACTGTAGAGTGTCGACCATAGGTTATTAGGTGCGTCATCTTCGGACGAGGAGCAAGACGACAAATAAGCAAAGTCGGATTTCTCATTCATGATAAGCTTTTCTGCCTGAACGGCGTTGGTTACATGGTGACTCTCGTAACCAATTACAATTGACTCAAAGTCGTTCAGAATTAAGCTGTCACCGTATTCAGGCTCGCTGTCCGCCTCATTACCACTCTCCAGTTCTTCCACTGGTGGCTGTTCGGGGTCCTGGTACAGCAGAGAATCCGCGAAGTAGTTCTCGACCCCTTTAAAGGGATGTTTGTCGGCCACTACCGTTCTTACTCGCTCGTAGTCGTCCACATACTTCAAACGGGGACGGCACGATCCGGTTGCCGTGAATCCACGGACGTCCCAGGAGTATGTTGTAGGAGGGTTCGGCATCGATAACGTAGCACGTCACCTCCGTCTTCATGTCGCCTATTCGACACTTCAGGCGGATTTTGCTGAGCGGCCGAGTACCCGTGGCGTTAAAGCCGAACATGGTAGTCGTGGTCGAGGCTAGGCGCTTCGACGGTATCCCCAAGTGTTTGATTAACTTCAGGGGCACGATGCTCAGCGCAGACCCCGGATCAACCTGGATTCGATCCACTTTCGCCGAGCCGACGTATCCTGTGAAGTACAGCGGCCGGTCATGGGACGTGCTCTTGATGAGCATGTCCTCAGGGGTGAAAGTGATGCAGGGGATCTGTCTCTCTGAAACTTGGCAGCAAGTCGTACAGCCATGTTCGGTCCCTGTTTCTTTTGAGAAATGGGTCGAGAACACCTCTGCGTCGGCCAACGCCTCTTGTAGGGCCTCCCGGGTAGGCCTGGATAACCGGAGGAGGTCGTACATGGTGATTCGCGCGGGGATGCTTTTCAGTTGCGTGAGCACGTTGAACCGGTAAGGCTGACGGCTTGAACCTGGTCTATCTGGATTGGGAGGGACTGCTGCGGCTGGCCTCGCGGGAGGTCCTGCCGGGTTTTCCGCCCTCGCGGGATATTCTTTCGCAAACTCCTTTCCGGCTCTCGTGGCGAAGACGTTGGTGTCTTCTTCAGAGTCGGTTAAGGCAGTCATCGCCGCGTCGTCTGTATCCAGGATGGCGGTGACAACGTTGCAATATTTCCTCTTAGCCTCCTTGGAAGGCTGTGCGGTCCACTGCTCGTCGTCGAGGAGGTCCGGATGGACCCACATCAGTTGCCCTGATGGCAGAGTTTGTGGAACCAAACCCTTCTCCCGCTGGTTGTGAGGATCGTCGTTAGTGATCTTCAAAATCGCCTTGGGGATAGGAATTATCCCCGCCAGAGCTTGAACCTCTGGGAGACCCGTCCCAAAGCTCAAAGTGACCATATTCGCCGTCACTTGGTTTTGGACCTTCTCTTTCTTCAAGACCCCCGCGTCGTAGAGAGCCTGGAGTTTGTCCTTGAGGACGTAGCACTTGGTTGTGTGATGGCCAAGGAATCTGTGATACGCACAGTAACTTGGGTCACTGGTTTTGTCCGCCTCCTCAGGCTTGACGGCTTATGGCAACTTAATCCGCCCACTCTTGAGTAGAGTGTCGAAGGTTGCCACCACCTGGTCTTCTTTGAAATCATATTGCCGCTGGGGGCGTGGCTCAAACTGCCTGGGTTTAGGCTTTTGAGCAGCCTTTGGTGCCGGGGCGGAGTCGACCGCCATGATCTCTTTTCCTCTCGACCGAGGAGGGTTCTTGCTCCCTTTTTGGACTGCGGCTCTTCGGCCTCCAGCCTCTTGATCATATTTTCAACTTGCTCGCCTTGGCGAACAAGTTCCTTCCAAGTCCGGGTCTCTACTGCCCCTATTTTGGACAGGATGTGGATCGACAGATTGTTGCGGCACATCTCAATCAGCGTCGCCTCGGAAACTTGGTCCGGACAGTGGACTGATCGATTTCGAAATCTCTTCACGAAGTCGTTGACCGACTCCGACTTCCGCTGCTTCTCAGCGAGGAGAGTGGCCATTGACACTTCCGTGTCATCGTCGAAGAAGCGGGCAAGGAAGAGCTTCTCAACGTCGGCCCATGCCTTGATAGAGCCGGGCTCCAGTTTGCGGAACCATTCGAAGGCTACCCCCTTGAGGGTACCTATGAACAGTCGAGTGAGAATGGCGTCGTTCCCGGTAAGGAATCTGGTCTGCGCCATGAAGTAGTAGATGTGCTGAGAAGGCGACCCCTTGCCATCAAACTGTACCAAGCTGATGGGCTTGAACTTCGCTGGGTATGGGACCGTGTCCTATTCGATAGGGTAGGGACGTATCACCCCCAGCTTGTTCATATTTTGCTGAAGCTTCAGCGCGTTCAACTGGTCCTGGAACTCGTCGAATCTTTTGTCACGGGTGCTATCCGCGGTGTGCGACGTTCCTATCGATGTTTTGGAGGAGTAATCGGACTGTCGATCATCCTCCGTCTCAGCCGCTGGACGGTGAGGAGGTACCCACTCCTTGTCCCTGGTTTGCCGGGGTAAGGGACGTTGGGTCCTCTTCTTCTTCTTCTTCTTGTTCAGCAGTTGCTCCATCATTTCTCTTAGAGAGTCGATGGTCGCCTGCTGTTCCTCCAGCTTTTGAGCCATTGTCTGCTCGGGGTTGGTATCTGTCATGTGCACTCTCGCCTACGCATCTTGACTTGAGCGCGAGGTCTGAGATGTGGCCGCCGCCGAATGAACCTCGTCTTCGCCGCAGGAGGAGTCGGAGAGTACCGCCTTCCCCTTGTCCGTCATGTTAACTGTGGCGGATGAGAGTTCCAGGTCGTCAGCAGCGCGTCTTTTCTGGTGACGGCGCCTTCGACGGGAGAGCCTTGGTCGAGAGGACTGTTGAGAAAGTCTCTCGAACACCGAAGGTTTCGCCGTTCCGACGCACTAGCAGTCGGCGAGGACCGTGTGGATGAGTCTCTCGCAGTGGCACTGAGGACTCGCCTCATGGATAGTGCGTTTGCGAGTCAAGAATTCTCTGAGGTCTTCTACGAGTGGTTGGTGACAACCCCCAGCCTTAGAAGAGTCGCTCTGGTGAGCCGACGAGAGATTTTTGGGCGCTCTCTCTGGTGCGCGTTGGGTGGAATGCTTTGGTGCTGGAGTTGGGCGATCTCGCCTTGACTGGCGAGTCTTCGCGTTTGAGCGAACTCCAGTACGTGGGCGAGTTTCGACCCCATGTTTAGAAGAGCGGGTTCGGGAGGAACCGCCTATTTCCTTTCCTTTACGTTTATCCGCCAAATGATTATGGCGAGGCTCGCCAGCCTTCGAGGATTCGCCTACTCGGGTAGGCTATTCGCATCAGGGATATGACCTGAGAAGCGAAGTCCTCCTGAGCGGATGGCTCTGCCGTCCTCGGTTGGCGCTCCTGATTTGGAGGGCCTTCCGACGTCGGGCAGTTTGCCTTCCCGTCTAGTGTTTCTCGGGCCTATATGATGGTTCAGGCCCTTATGAGAGATGGAGGTTTGGACCCCCTGTCTGACGGACGTCCGCCGCTACTGTTGGTTAACTCCCCTATAAAGGGGAGCATCACCACAGGTAGTGGTAGTGTTGTTTGTGCCGGAGTGAACCGGCATTCCCTTCAGGGTAAGTGTCTGCGGGGATCGCTTGGCGACCCATTTGGCAGACCCTTGTCCCTTGCGTTCGATCTCTGGGTTGGCCTTGATCGATTGCGAGGATGTGGGTTCCCCCGATAAGACTCGGGTGGAACTCTCAGGCGTAGAGGCTTTGACCGTTTGAGGTTGGCCTCGGCGCACGACTCTGTGGCGCTTGCGGGACGCATCGCCACCAGAGGAGGAGGAAGACAAGTACTCTTCGTACTTGGCTTGGTCGAACTCGATTTCTAGGGACTCCACGGTTGTCCCAACAGCAACCTCATCAAATTGAGCCACCACCATTTCGTTCGATGAAACAGCTGCTCCCACTGTGGTCGCCATCTTCTATATGGTGTAAATTTGATTTCCCGAAAACAGGGAGTGTTCGTTTGTATTAATAAGAAAGCTTATTACAAACTACTAATTAAATGTTTACAACAGAAGCAGAGGGAATGCCCTCTTTGTTTTGTGTGGGAACTTTAGGTGGCTATAGGACGCTTCGCTCGATGCTCGGGTCGAGTCTGCTTCCCTTGGACCGTTCGATCGAGGTTGCTGGAGAGCTTCAGTTCGCAGTAGAAGCTCGAATCGATGGAGTTCGGGTCTATTTAGTTCGCCGGCGATCGGAGCTCGGAACTAAGCAGTGGTGCTGCAATGCAAAAAGGTTTATGGTCATTCGAGGGATTGTGCTTTATGTCCTGTCACCTAAAATGGGAAGGCCCATCCTTGTATATGAGGCAACGGCCGTCTGCTATCCGAGTGGACTTGACCAGCATTAATGAATCGCATTTATGAGTTCGCGGATTGATGAGGTGTCTGTCCGATCACTCGTACTGTGCGTGACCGTCCGGCGTGCTTTGGGCACGGTGCTTTCTCCTTTCCGGTCAGGAGAGGCGGCGAAGTAGGTGCACAGTACTCGAGTGGGTCTAGCCAACTTGCCGAGTGCCAGCGGATCCAGCTCTTGACTCAGACAGCTGAGGTGAGTCGCATTTATGAATGCTCAGGTTGACTCGACACCTGTCTAGGCCTTCGCACTGTGAGCAGCTGTTTGACGGCCTTGGGGTACCGTGTTCTCTCCCTTCGGGTCGAGAGAGATGGGATGGCCCGTCCCAGCACGTGGGGTAGCGGATATCCAGCTGTACTAGTGGCCTTGAGGTTTGCAGGCGGATTCGTCTTTGGACTCGGGCAGGCGAGTTGCGTGAAAGGCGAACTTCCGCTGTGCAGGCGAGTCGATTATTCAGGCGAATCTTGAACCGAGCACATTTGACGGCTATGCGGTTTAGGCAGGCGACTTCTTGTGGGCGAATTTCGTGTAGGCTCATCAGAGGTATTTTTTTTACCGTCTACAGTGAGCATAGTAGCAGCAGTGGCTTCCTGTTGTAACACTTGGAGAGCCTCCTTCTCTACCTAAACATTAGCATGGAGGGTGGCATCCTCGAGGTCAAACTCCTCTGGGGTTAGCTCCCCAGCAACAAGCCTGGCCCTGGCGTGACGGTATTGCTTTTGCAGGCTCCAGATTAAGGCCTTCTTCTCTGATATGCTATGGCCTCGATCTTTGTCATCAATCTTCTTCTTCATCTGAGCGACCCCTATGGCCTGCTGTATCTTAGGCCTTAAGTCTGTGCGCTTTAGTTCTTCCAAAAAGTGAACAACACCCTATAACGGTGGATTTTCTCTGCACAAAGCAAAGCATGGTGAAGGTTCATGCGAGCAAGAGCATGTAAGCCTTCCTTGATGGGAGCATGGAACTCAGAGAAAGAACCTCAACCATGCTTCACAATAGAGAAACCTTGTTTAACCATGTTTTCCAAGCGTTTAAGCAGAAAGAGAGTACACTCGGGGTCCAAATAGTAAGACTCGGGAATCACCTTCTCATGATCTTTGCCTGGAAAGATCATGGTGATAGGTGGGATCTAAGGAACATACCCTGAGTTATATAGGATGACATGCTCAGTGGTGGGGACATCGTCTCGCGCTACAAAATAAGCCAAGTGGAAGTTAATAAAACTTCCTAAAAGTCTAAGAGACTAATTCAAATTCAGAATTAACTCGAACACAGAGGTTTGAACCCATGTTATATTTTCCAAACGCAGTAAATTGAACTCGCGTTTTAGCTATTGACCCTTTTCTCACAAATCAACATGGAAACACACCTCCGTGTTACGAGTGGAGATGATGAATAGACTTCGTCATCATCAACCTAAAAAAACTCATCAAAATAAGTAAACAATAATGTTACTTACCTGGACGACCAGACCTCTGTGATGGTGGTGTTGACGGCGATGCAGATGGTGAACCAGATGGTGGTGCATCATGAGTCACCCCTTCGTTCTCCCCCAGATGAGAACTTCTCGAGGCTATTGTCGCCAACGGTTAAGGACATGCAAAAAAAAGAGAGTGTCGAGGAAACTCTGGAATTGACGAGGAGACTCATTCTAGGGTTTAAGGTGAAGTTCTAAGTGTCAGAGACCTTTGATAAGACCGATCGAGTCTATTTATATACAAACACTACAGGTGGTAAGGAGTTCTGATACTCCCGCCCAAACGTGGTCTCCTCATTATCATAACAGTCGTTTAGACTTCTGATAAGACGCAGGATTAGACCTTGCATTTAGAAAATGAAAAAGAGACTAAACGCAATGATTAAAAAGTTGCGTTCAAATTTCGAATGTTGGGCCCAAACCCGCATTGCCAGAATTCAATGCAGGGCTTGGCCTTGCGTTTCAAACCCCAAACACTGAGACTACCTTTGCGTTCTAATCCTCTTAAATGTAGGGTTAATCATTGCGTTTTCCAACATGACATTTATTCTCTAAGGTCATGTATCATGAAACCTGTTAACAGAGAGCTGATAAAACCTCTGTACATCCTCAGCAGAGTCAAAGCTAATTCAGCTGGAAAAATTCTCTGTTGTCATCAAATTAACATTACACATACAACGACCATCATCCCTATAGAGTTTGGATTTAGCTTGCATCACCTCTGATGTGACAACAATTCCTCTATAAAAATTATTTTATCGATTCTCATCGATAGAACGGTAAGTCCCCAAAATGGCAAATTGCAATCAATTTATTAACTCTCCTCAACAGAGTGACAAACTCCCCTAATCTTGTTCAAGTCACAAGTACCAAAATTTATTGCTTATGATGATACACTCATTTAGCAACTCTCCCTGGGGAGACGCTAATTTTTAAAATCTTGTTCAAATCACAAGTATACAAATTCCTATCATGTTAATATAACATTTCTGACAATCAATTTATCGACTCTCTCCAATAGAGCGATAGGTCCTCAAAATTGCTCTGATCTCAACAAATTTCTATCATGTTAATATAACACCTCTTATAATCAACTTATCGACTCTCTCCAATAGAACGATAAGTCCTCAAAGTTGCTCCGATCACAAAAAATTTCTGTCATGTTAATATAACACCTGATAATTAACTTATTGATTCTCTCCAATAGAACGATTAAACCTTGTAACAACCAAAATTTTTTATACGTGTTTAAATAATCTTGCTAGTATTTAAAATATTAAATTTTTACTTATTAATATTTTCCCCAATTTCTGGAAATTTTTTTATGAGTTTTCAAAATCAATAAAATATATAGTCCTGAATTTATGAGTTCTACGAAATATTAATTTATAGTTACAATGAATATTTTAGATAATTATTTTAGCTATTGATATTATTAATAATTTTATTGTTATTAATGTCAACCTGATCTAGTACACTAGTATAATATATATACTAATATATAATATATATATATATATATATATATATATATATATATAATATATATATAATTATATATATATATATATATATATATAATATATTAATAATATATATATATATATATATAATATACGTCTAAGTATGTTTATTATGTTATTAATATTATACGTTGACTATTATTTAACGATTATTTAAAATTAATTATAC
>NC_033799.1:49134125-49138163 GCF_001876935.1 Asparagus officinalis
GGCCACGCCGAGATTCCCACGTCGACAGCCTAGCCGCACACTCACTCCTTCGCTCGTCGCCCCGCGGTGACGCCGTAGCCTCGCGCGTCGACGCCGACGCGATCGACAAGACCCCGAGGCAATATCCCTCTTGCTCAGATCTGAATTCTATACATGTTATAAATTATTTGCATAGTATATTTTGACTATTTATCTGTGTGGGTTGTTTGCTGAATAATATTGATTAAATCATAGTCGTGCGAGAAATAGTATTTTTGAAATAATGATAATGAAGTGAAAGAAATTATTTTGATAACGAAATCATTTTATAGGATTTATAATATTTAAAAAGAATTTATTTTTGAGAAAAGGAATTATTCTAGAATAATAATTGATGAGAAATAATTTTAAAGGATTTATTCTGGAAAAGAGAATATTTTGGATTATTATAATGAAAAAATAATTTTTAAAAGAAATTATTTTGGAATAATGAATTATTTTCTGAACTACATAGTTGCTGTTCATGATTACATTACATGTTTGTGAATAATTTTACTGTATTTGACATGTCATGATGTGGTTGCGTGAAATTAATGTTGTTAATGCTGCCTTGTTGTGTTTGAAAACATTAGTAGTTCATGACTTAGTGGCATTATGCGTCATGAACAAACCTAGTGACATGTGTGGGTTGTTGACTGAGTTTAGGTGGTGAACCCGAGTTATAGTGTGGATTACGATTGTTGACTTAGGAAAGCGAGAAGAGTTGGGATGAGGAATTCTTGGTTCATGTGATCGGATGTGAATGGTTATATATTTTTCAGGCTTGCACCAGTGGATTGTTTCACTCTGGGGTGGGTCTGAGGAATAGTGATATCGTGGTTGTTGGTTATTTTCCAGGCTCGCACCAGTGGATCGTTTCACTCTGGGGTGGGTCTGAGGAGCAGCGGTATCGTGATTGTGTATCGTGGTTGTTGATTATTTTCCAGGCTCGCACCAGTGGGTCGTTTCACACTTGGGTGGGTCTGAGGAACATTGATATCGTGGTTGTTGGTATTTTCCAGGCTCGCACCAGTGGATCGTTTCACTCTGGGGTGGGTCTGAGGAGCAGGGATATCATTGCATGTAGAAGTGAGTTTTGGGCCAGTGACCTGTTATAGGATGGCTAGTTACATGACCTTGTTACATGAACGATTTATGGGTTCTTGTGAGATGTAGGTCAGTCATATCCTTTTCATACATAGATCGGGGTTAATATTTAATTATCTATAATTTGGGACATATGGTATATACATGAGGGTTTCCTTATTTGGAATATTTCGTTCGACGTACTACGTCTCTTGTTGTAGATTTTTAAGTATTAATTCCACCTATTGTATAACCTTGTTGCTTGGATGGTTTTTGATCGCTTCCCGCATGATCTTGTTATGCGGTTGATTTTTGGATTCATCTGATTATTAGTATTCCAGTTGCACGCCTCTATCGTTATTACTATCATCATATGTTCTATTTTTATTTCTGTTATCGCATTAACCACGCTTATATTATCATTACCGTTATTGTATTTGTTCCTGCCTTGGGGGATCTTGCTGTGCGTATACACGCTAACGTACTCCTATTTTCTAGGTGTACGTCAGATTTAGGAGATGGACAGCCTCAGTTCGGAATCGTACAGGAGCCAGAAGATTCTTAGCAGGGGTGTCTTGCAGAAGGAGTAGAAGAACCAACTGAAGCGTAATGATTTTCTTCTGTAGTAGTAGTTGGACATTAAAACTCTTTTACCGCACTTTTCTGTAGTTGATGTTGGACTTAGTATTTTAACAGTATTTTCTTTATGGACTATGTATTTCTTATTTCCTAGTTGGACTATTTTGTAATAAGGGTATGTTGGACCTATATTTTATGTCTGGGATGATTTACTGTTGATGATATGTCTATTCCTTATTCTGAGTTGTCTTTATATTCTTGCTATTGTGATCGCGGACCTGTGACTTCGCATTGTATTTATTTTCAGACGCTTAGCGTATTGGATTGAGAAGAAAAGAAAATACAAAAAAAATGATAGTGTATATTTCTTCTCAATCTAATACGTCGAGGGCTTGTTCACGTCCCGATTCCCGGGTATTTTGGGAAGCGGGGCGTGACAGGTTTTTTTAGTGGCCCATGCAGGTCACGGCCCCGAGTCCTTACTAGTAAGAATATGGTAGACAATTTAGATACATATCATATTTCATCCGTAAGACTACAATTAAGTTCTTATACTATTATTTTGATAATTATATTTTAGTTCCTATTTTTCCAATATTTTGTTTTGATTTTAACCCTAGTTCTTTGATCCTCGTTTTTCTTCAGAACTATGGTAGGTACTCGCGGTTTTAGTAACCCGTCTAGTAGCAGTGCCCCACAGCCCGAAGTGGACCCGAGTCAACTTCTGGTGATGATTCAGGGATTGGTCACGAATCAGCAGCACCTAGCTGGGCAGTTGCAGCAGGAGCCTCAGCACCAACCTCCCCCTCGTCTAGAGTCTAGCGTTAGGGAGTTCCGGTATATGCGGCCCCCTTCATTCTCTGGTGCTGAAGGACCCCTAGCAGCGGAGGAATTCTTGAAGGTCACTGAGACTATTCTCATAGTGACCCGTATTGCCCCTGCTAAATGGGTAGACCTTATGGATATTCAGCTCACCGACACCGCTCAGATTTGGTGGAGTGCAGAGAAGGCTCATTTGGAGAGACCGATTTCGTGGGAAACCTTCACAGACCGTTTCAACAGAAAGTACTTCCCCTAGTCAGCTCGGGACGAGCTTTTGTGAAGATTTGTGGAGCTCAAGCAAGGAGGGTGAACAATTGATGAGTACGAGGCCGAGTTTTCTTCCTTGAGTCGATACGCTCCTCATCTTGTTACAGACCCCACTATCAGGAGGCATCAGTTTCAGAAGGGCCTGGATAAGTATATTAGATTGGCTCTAGCTGGTAGAGCACTTGCGACGCATGATGCAGTACTGGATGCAACACTTGAGATTGAGAGCGTGCAGAAGGAACCTGAAGACCCACATGTGATTCAGAGCAGGACACCAGCAGCTCCGGCCCGGAATGTCGAGTGTCCCCCTCCGAGACAGCAGCAGCAAAACCCGCAGAGGCAGCAGCATTCTCAGCGTCATCCATTTCATCAGGCTCACCCTTATCAGCACCCTGGAGTGCAGTCTCATGGCCAGTCTTCGGTGAGGTGTTCTTATTGTGGGTATAATGGGGCGCCTTCGTCTGTGCTTCAACTGTAGGTCCCCCGACCATCTCAGTCCGAACTGTCCTCAGAAGCAGCAGGCCCGCTTGCCCCCACCTCCAGTTCGAGCGGCTCTTCCAGCTCCACCTCGATCAGACTCAACAGCTCTAGCTCAGCACGGACCATATCCTCGAGCAGGGCCTCTTCCTCAACAGCAGCAGGTTTATCAGGAAGGGCGAAGGCAGCAACCACCTCGTCAGATGTTCACGATGTCAGCTGTGGAAGCTGAGGCGAATAACCAAGTTATCACCAGTAAGAATAGTTCATTCTCTGTTTTATTTGCGTATGAACTTTCTTATTTCACATTGCCTTATGATATTATGATAGGAATTATTTATGAGTGCTAGTTTAGATGTATTTTTACTTCTACACTAGATAAAGTTCTTGTTTCTTCCGTTTTACCTTATCACTCTTTGACTCTGGAGCTTCACATTGTTCTTGTCTTGTCGATTTGTGAGTACCTACTCTTGTTCAATATTTTTGTCCTTGGGTTTAATTCCGAGGATGGAATTTGTTTTAAGGGGGGTAGGATGTAACAACCGAATTTTTTTATATGTTTAAATAATCTTGCTAGTATTTAAAATATTAAATTTTAACTTATTAATATTTTTCTCAATTTCTGGAAAATTTTTTATGAGTTTTCAAAATAAATAAATAAATAAAATATATAGTCCTGAATTTATGAGTTCTACGAAATGTTAATTTATAGTTACAATGAATATTTTAGATAATTATTTTAGCTATTGATATTATTAATAATTTTATTGTTATTAATGTCAACCTGAT